>NC_133133.1:148895822-149262488 GCF_048418815.1 Hemitrygon akajei | reverse complement strand
CTTTTCTTTCCAAACATAAAGCTGTTCCTATTTTCAACCTTCTGCTATTTGTGGGGAGAAATTCACTCCAAACAATGAACTAAAATTAAGAAACTTGAAATAAAAATACCAATGAGTAATAGAAACAGAAGATGCTGCAAACACTCAGTAGGCCCGCTGCCGGTGTAGAGGCAACCACACCAGACTTCAAGGCGAGTGATCGCAGCCAGCTCCTTGCACGCTTTCCATCCATGCTGGGTTGAGCATCAAGCCAGCAACTCGACCTTGTAAAAACAGAGAAAAATGCTAAAGAAACGGTTGCTGTCCAATACACCACAAAGGCACGAGAAGGAACAACATCTCAGTAGGTCTGTAGGAAGAGGAACAGAGGTAATATTTTGGGTTGAAGATCCATTGTCAGAACATGGAAAGGGAGATACTAGTTTTGTTTTAAGTTGCAAAAACGGGTAGGGAGGGATGGATAGGACAGAGGGAACACCTCGAAGGTGAGCCTAGGATTGCTGTGGGAATAAGGTGTAAATGACTTGTTGAATTAAGTCAGAGCAAGAGAAAAATCATGAAAGCTATGAAATGAGAGTTAAAGAATGTGAACACAAATTAACATAAAAGTTGTGGAAATGCAGAGCTATAGAGGTAATGGAAAAGCCAAATCAATTATTATACATGTACAGCTCAGTTTTGATATAAAGCAATTATCTGAAGTTGTAGAATTTAATATATCCAGACAGCTGCAGTAATGGTGCTTCCAATGGAAGTACAAAGTTTAGGTTAGGCTCCTTTGCATTTCACTTTGGCTTTAAAGACTAGTCTTCAGAATGCTGGTTTTAAATGAACCCAGTGTCATACTTGCCTTGTATTTTTAAGGGCCTCTTGACAATTTAAAAAATCCATTTACTTCTGATGTGATTCTGATAGCACCAGGCAGAGGAAATTGCACTAGGACTCTGCCTTGTCTAGAAGTGAAGGAATAGGAATGAAATTCAGCTTAGCAAGTTATCATCCCTGCTCATGTTCTGGAAGCATCAAAGAGGAATTGTACATGTTTGCTCACCTCTGACACTCTCTGAGCAGTGATGAGTAACATCACTCTGTGACATCACACATCTCCGGGTCACTAAGCAACACACTGCTGCCATTTTTAGCAATCGGGAAACAGGCCCTGATGAAAGTTACAAGGAAACATAATGCAGAGAGGAAATGAAAGCAATCTATACCGGAATAAGAGAGAGGGAGGGGCAAAAGGCAAAAGAGAAGCTTTATAAATGCCTTCCAAATTATAGGGTAATTTTTATTTCTACTGTGTTACCTTGCAGAAAGGCTGAACAAATGAACAGCAACCTTCAGCAATGGGCACTGACCATGCTTAATTAAAATCAAGAATAAAATGTAGGTTAAGCGAATAGGTCTTAATAATTAACCAGATGACGTGCACCACTGTTACCAGTGCTCGTGACTGGTGGCATATGTGACCTGGTGTAAACAGTGGACAGTGTATGATGGTTTATGTGCCCAGAGTAAACTAGCTTGAGTATGATGGTCTATCTGCCCTAGACTAAATGGACAGTGTATAATGTTAAATGTGCACCAATACGATTGCCATTTACTACTATGCCAAAAGGTTTTTCCCCCCCTAAGGTTGCTGATAGTTAACTTCACCTAGTCAGCTTGTTCATTTTCCTTTGGTCAAAGTCCTTTTTACTCTGCCAGGCCATGAGTTGAAGATGCCTTCAGGACAAGGCAGACCGAGCAGCGAAATGGAAGAGACAAGGCATGACTTGAGCTCCCAGCCAAATGTCACTTTATTCTTTTACCCCACTCTGACCAGAGTTCTTTCCAAATGTTACAGATCCAGCCTTCCTGGGAGCCACGTGACAAGTATTCGACATCAAATGCAAAACTGCCTACGCGTGCAGAGAGAGAACATCTATTTCCAGATAAGCATGCAAAATTGACTGGATTTTACCCCAGGGCAGAGCAAAGACTCGCATTGCATTCACCTCCACACAAAGATGTGGTAGCTGAGTTCTCGCGGAGGTTGAATGCTTCTCTGCAGGGCAACTGTCCCTCACCGAGCTATCAAGGTTGGCTAGATATCGGAAGCTTTGCTCCCATCTTCCCTGAACGGACAGACAGAGAGTACAACAGTAATACCTGGAGATGTTACGTCTCCCAAAATCTTGAACATCATGCGAATATTGACCAAAGACATTTTCCTAAACTGATTGCTTCACTATATCCAATATCCATTCCACCTCCTTCAAGAATGAGGGAGAACAATTGGTTGCGATTTCTTTCCTGTGGCAACCTGTACATTGATTTACAGGGGAAGGAAAGAACAATTACCTTGTTGGAAAAAGAGCAGGAACATTATAGGAAGTTAAAGATAAAGAGTGAAAACAGAATGCCCCCAATTGACATCCATGGAAATATAATCCCCCCAGAAAATATAAAAGGGTAAGTTAAATTGCAGTTGTCAGATTTCTTTATGAAGTAATTTTTCCTTGTAGCATTTATTCCTCTGTGGTCTATTTAACAATGATACTTCTGTAACATGAAAAATCACAGAACAGCACAGATGAAGGCTGTGTGGCCCCATCAGCCTACTCTCCTATTCAATATGATGTATTCCTCCAATCCACATTCCTTCCTAATCCCCTGGATTCTTTGTGTATAAGATCTACATGTCTTAAATTTATGTAACAACCACTTAGAGACCTTGGCCTACAGTATCCAAAGCTTGTACAGCACTCCAAGTAAAGAATTTCTCTTCACTTCATTCCTAAATGTCTGACCCTCCTTGGTTTGACCCTCTCATCCCCTCTCAGCATCAATTCTCTCTATCCCTGAGGCAAAGGAAGAGTAGGAATGTCTAAGTTGTGGCCCTGGTAATCTTGCTGACTGCAAGTCCTTGTATCACCAAGTAACCACTATATTATAGCCGCCAATGAAAAAAAATCCATGACTGATGGTGTACACAAGAAGTTCCAATGAGATTTCCTTTCAGTCTAAGTCTGGTCTTGCTGAATCTCTCTTCATAAGGCAACCCCATCATCTCACAAGTCAAACTTGCAAGTCTATGATCCAATGTTTCCAAAGCAACACTGGATTTTGTTGAAACCCGTACTTGGAACATGCATGCACAGAATCTAGGGCTATATGCATGTTCACAGAGTGAGTTATAAGAGAATTTGACACATAATCTAATCCTTTTGAAGTTAAACACTTGCTTTCTGAAATGCTTGTGTTTTATGATTCAACCTACAGGAGTCTTGCTCTACATCAATTACTATTATTTTACTATTTAAAGAATATTTTGTTATTTTGTCTATCAAATGTATTTCATTAACAGAATAATTTGTGGCTGTGAAATGCCAATAAAAATTACTTTTACGTACAACTTTTGTATGTTTGAAATTGCACATTTCTGCAGTTACAGAAATATACATTATTCGGTGGTATTTGTGCCCCTTGTAAAGAATACTGCTGGTCATGACTGAGAGAGGAAAGACATCTCAGGCTTCCAAGACGTATTAATTAATACTAGTTATTTTCCATTAAAGTAGACTTTCTTTGCATTAAATTGTTGTGAACACACTTTATCAAGCCACAAGAACACAGAGTTACCCTGACGGAACCGGGTAACCTAGCATTCTAACAAAGCTGGTCATTAATTACACAAGAGTAAACAATTCATAATGAAATGTGCTCAAATTTGATTTCCATAATCTTGAGGGATTAATACTCTGGTGCAGTGTGTGTTTCTGGTTAATTTAGTTCATGAGGTTTAGATATACGAGGAGTGATTGATAAGTTCGTGGCCTAAGGAGGAAGGAATCAATTTTAGAAAACCTAGCACATTTATTTTTCAACATAGTCCCTTCCTACATTTACACACTTAGTCCAGCGATCATAGAGCATAATGGATCTTGGACCTCCAGAAAGTGTCCACAGCAGTGGTGATTGATAAGTTTGTGGCCTAAGTTAGAAGGAGATGAGTTATACAGCTCTCGTTACATGCACATGCAGTTCAACTCTTAGAGTGATTATGCAGAAAGTTTGAAGTTAATAACTCATCTCCTTCTACCTTAGGCACGTGGCCTAGTGGATAAGGCATCGGTCTAGTGATCTGAAGGTCACTGGTTCGAGCCTCATCTGAGGCAGCGTGTTTGTGTCCTTGAGCAAGGCACTTAACAACACATTGCTCTGCGACAACACCGGTGCCAAGCTGCATGGGTCCTAGTGCCCTTCCCTTGGACAACTTCGGTGGCGTGGAGAGGGGAAAGCTTGCACCCATGGGCAACTGCCGGTTTCCCATACAACCCTGCCCAGGCCTGCGCCTGGAAACCTTCCAAAGCGCAAATCCATGGTATCACGAGACTAACGGATGCCTATCTACCTTAGGCCATGAACTTATCAATCACCCCTGATGAGTTATTAACTTCAAACTTTCTCCTTCTACCTTAGGCCAAGAACTTATCAATCACCCCTCGTAAATACTTATGAACTTTGTCTTTTATTGACAACTGCTAGATGAGTATATTGTAATATTATGATACCAGATGCCTTTAATAAACACGGAGGAGTGGTGGAAAGTAGCTCAAGAAGGTCCTTTGGCTTCTTTGCTCCTTGTTGCACTCTGAGATGGTTAGCTTTGCAGAGCTAGAACATGGTCTCAAATTCTTACCGTGGCCAGAAGTTATTGAAGATGCTGAATAAGTTATTAAGAAAAACTTCCCTTAAAATGTTGTTTCTTTCTTACAGGCATCTTTCCAGGATTCCACATTTACTACCTTGCTGTAATATTCCCAATGAAAAGGAAACCAACATAAAATCCACAATATCGAGTAGCAAAAAGCTTCCTTAGAAACAGTTTTCCTGCACAACCCCACCTCAGAGAAGGGAATAAGGAAAGTAGGGAAATAAACTGACGCTTGGCTTTTCAGTGCACCTGGTAAATTATTTGAGGGAGAAAATTTGTCCCATCTGGACTTGTATTCAAGAAACATTCACGGTAGGAACTCGAAATGTTTCTAGAATAGTGAAATTAAATTCACACTGTCTATACTAAACATTTTTATATCATGCTCCTGGACACATTAGTTAATTCTCATATTTTCTTATTAAAGTAACCATTGTCATTGATCCATAAATGGATAATTTTGATTACTTTGATATGAAAAAGGCTTTAATCAAACCACAGTCAGGCACCAAGAGACTGTCGGGGCTGCTTTGATGAGTCAGGATAACTTGGGATCGTAATAAAGCAAGGCATTAAGTTCAGAGTCCTTGATCTTCTACAAAGTTGTGAGGAAATTAACGTTACAATAAAATCTTTTAAGATCTATAGAAATAAAATTGCATAAATGAAATTTCTATGGAACTACTTGGACCCTAGACATAAAGAATAGATGTTCCAAACCAATCTCCTTTTATGTTACATTTAATAGCTCTCTGAATGACACATTTGGGATTAAAAAGAAATTTGGGTAGAAAGTATAATGCATTTTCTAGTTTCAAAATGAGCACCAAGGTCAAATTCATGAGTCTGAAACTACAACCAATACCCAATAGAGAAATTCAGGGTTCAGAAGGAAGCCATTTGGCAGTATGTCCAGGCTGATACAGAAAAACTAAACTGACTGATTTCATGATTAATTCCCGGATCTAAATCAAAGATAGGTTTTAAGTATAATAAAGTTTTCTGGCTTCAAGAGGTCCATTCGAGACCACAATATTCTTTAGTATTTTTCCACTGAATTCCCAACTAGTTCTACCAATTCCCCTTGTCTTTGATCTATTTGATCTACAGTTTTTCATATTTTCTACACAGCAATTGATATTGTCCTCCTCGATTCCACAGACCTGGCTTTGAAAACATTATTGAATGTTTTCCACCTGTTGAGACTATTTTTGGAGTCTAGTATTGAGCTTGCAAACAATGTGACCTACCCCTCAGAACCAATTGTCACCGTGGCCTCAGTACTGGGTGCAAATGCTGATATTGGTCTACTTATTCTGCCAGAGGACTTGGAGGAATTTACAGGAATGGAATTTTTCTTAACCCCTTGGAGCCTCAAGGTACCTGTGATAGATAGTCCACATGTCAGAACAATTTCTTTGAAGTAGCAAGTGAGAAAGAGGCATTGTTGCAGGGTGGGAGCCATTTGAAAAGAATAGGTCTCATCAGGAGTGAATCATTCTTTGAATTAGTGAGGGAGAGACCAACATCATTGCAAGGTGGGTGGGGGGAGAGCCATTTGAAAATAATGAATCTGATTGGAAAGGAGTTATTACTTGAATTAGCAAGTGGAAGAGAGACATTGTTGCCGGGCAGGGGCCATTTGAAAAGAACAAGTTTCACCAGGAGTAAGTTTTATCTTAGTCAATAAAAAGCAGGGAGGTGCAAGTGAAGCTGCCAATGCTGGAGTGGAGCAGTGTTAGAGTGGTCAGGCTTTGGCGAGAAATGAACAAATTTCACGACACATGCCGGTGATAACAAACTTGATTCTGAACGGGTGGAGACGAAGGATGCTGAATTGTTTTCTTTGTGGAACTTGGGCTTGAGAAGTTGGAGCCCAAGCTCTGTAAGAAAAGGCTGAGAAAGTGACTTAGGTGAGTGCAAAACTCAAAAGGGAGAAGGCACGGGTAAGAACAGATGAGACTTTTTAAAATATTGTCTGTAAATCCTTAGTCCTTAGTTCAAGTATAGGCAGAATGGTTAAGGTGGTGGAATGCTCCTGTAAAATGTGGGATTTCAGGGTAGCTGACAATCTTCCTGATAACTATATCTGCAGAGAGTGCACCCAACTTCAGCTCCTGGCTGATAAGGCCAAGGAACTGGAGCTGGAGCCATCTGAGATGCTGAATACCTCATAGATAAAGCTTTCACGAGACTTCAGGTAGTAGGTGGGTGACCACCAGTCGAAGGGGGCTAAGCAGTCAGTGCACGGCTCCCCCATTGCCATTCCCCTCAGCAACAAGTATATGCTTTTGCATACTGCTGAGGGGTATTAGGGCAGAGCAGCAGGACTCAGGCCAATGGTACTGTGGTCAGCTCTGAGGCTCAACAGGGAAGGGTAAGGACAGGCAGAGCAATAGTGATAGGAGACTCGATAGTTCAGGGGATTCTGTGGCTGAGAAGGAGAAGCCAGGACAGTGTGTTGCCTCCCAGGTGCCAGGTTACAGGATGCCTTAGAGTGACTGCAGACTATTTTCAAGGGGGAGGATGAGCAGCCAGAAGTGGTGGTGCACATTGGCACCAATGACATGGATAGAAAGGGGGAAGAGGTACAGAGTATAGGGAGTTAGGAAACAAGCTGAAGAGCAGGACCTCCAAGGTATAAACTCTGGAGTACTCCCAGTGTCATGGCAGAAATAGGATTATAGTACCAATGAATGAGTGGCTGAGGAACTGGTGCAGGGGGCAGGGTTTCAGGTTCTTCAATCATTGAAACTTCTTCTGGTGCAGGGGTGACCTGTACAAGAGTAATGGGTTGCATGTAAACTGGAAGTGAACCAACATCCAGGCCAGGAGGTATGCTAGGGCTGCTTGAGATGGTTGAAACTAGTTTGGCAGGGGGTTGGGAACCAGAGCACTGTCAGACAATGGAGGGATGGCTGGGCCAGTAAAAATGGACAGGAGCAAATTAATAGATATGAAAGGACAGATAGTTTGAAGCATGTGTATTTTAATGCTAGGTGCATTATGGTGATGAACTTAAATCATGATCAGTACGTGGAGCTATGATGTTGCGGTCATTACAGAGACTTGGTGAGAGTGGGACGGGAATGGGCGCTTCATTTTACAGGGTTTCGATGTTTTAGAAAAGATTGAGAAAGAAGCAAAAGGGGTGGGGGTGTTGCACTACTAATCAGGGACAATACAGAGAGGACTTGTCCATTGAATATATATGGTAGAACTCAAGAATAGGAAGGGTGCAGTCACTCTGATGGGGGTTGATGCACCATCAATAACTCTAGGAGACTGGAAGTGAACAATAGGCTTTTATTAACAGCGAAAAAGGGACCACGACCATGTCGAGACTGAGGGAGGAGCAGTGCCTCCAATCGCCTTTATATACAGGGGTCTGTGGGAGGAGCCACAGGAGCAGTCAGCAAGGTGGGGGGCGTGTCCAGACAGGTATACATAGTTTACCACAGGGGTTGAACCCCCAAAAGCCACAGGGACATTGAGGAACAGATATTCAGGCATATCTGTGTAAAGACAATAGGATTGTTGTTATGGGGGACTTCAACTTCCCTAATATAAACTGGGAACTTCTGAGTGCAAGTGGTTTTAAATGGGGTAAAGTTTGTTTGGTGCATCCAGGAGGGTTTCTTAAATCAATATGTAGGTAGTCCAGCAAAAGGAAGGGAAGGGATCTGGTGCTGGGAAATGGGTCAGCAGTTAGGGAACAAAGACCATAACTCATTAAGCCTAAGGGTGCTATAGATAATGACATAGACATTGCAGGAGAATATTGGACTCGAGCAGGGCAAGTTACAAGAGCATTAGGCTGAAACTAGGGAGAGGTAACTGGGAACAGCTGTTTTTGGGCAAGTCCACATTTGACACGTGGAAGGCGTTTAAAGACCAACTGCACAGAGTACAGAACAGGTAAGCTCCAGTGAGAAGGAAGGACGAGCATGGCAAGGTAAGAGAACCTTGGATGTTAAGGGAGGTGATGAATTTAGTCAAGAAGGAAAGGAGAAGTATGTAAAGCTTAAGAGGCCAGTATCAAGCAGAGCACATAAGGATTATGAAGAATCCAGAAAAGAACTCATGAAGGGAATTAGGAAAGCCAGGATGGACCATGAAAAGCCCTCGGCAAGTAGGATTAAAGAGAATCCCAAGGCATTCTATACATAAATCAGGAGCAAGAGGATAACTATGGAGAGGGTAAGGATAAGGGGGGGGGGGGACATTTGCTTGGAGGTGGAGGATATGGGTGAGGATCTTAATGAGTATTTTACATCAGTATTTACCAAGGAGTAGGACATGGAGGATAGGGAGATCAGTGGCAAGAGTATTAATATGCTAGGGTATTTCTAAGTAAAGGATGTGGATAGGTTGGGTTTCTTAAAGAGCATTAAGGTGGACAGGTCCCCGAGGCCTGATGGGGAAAACCCCAGGTTATTAAGAGAAGCAAGTGAAGAGAGTGCTGGAACCTTGGGGCAGTTCATCCAGAAGATTAAGATGCAAGGTGAATTAGCCACTTGGGTTCAGAACTAGCTTGTCCATGGAAGAGAGAAGGTGATGGTCAAAGGGAATTGTTCTAGCTGGAGCTTATGATATGGTGTTCTGCATGGATCTCCACTGGGACCTCTGCTGTTTGTGATGTATATAAATGATCTGGATGAAAACGTAGATGGCCGGGTTGGTAAATTTGCAGATGATATAAAGATTGGTGGTATTATGAATAGCAGAGATGACTGGCAAAAATATATAGTGGGATATAGATCAGTTGCAGATCTGTGTGGAGAAATGACAGATGGAGTTTAACCCAGCCAAATGTGAAGTGTTGCAACTTGGCAGGTCAAATGTAACTAGACGGGCAAGACCCTTAACAATGTTGATGAGCAGAGGGATCTTGGGGTCCAAATTCATAGCTCACTGAAAGTGGCTACACAGGTTGATATGATGGTTAAGGAGACATTTGGCATGCTTGCCTTTACTAGATGAGGCATTGAGTTCAAAAGTCAGGAGATTATGTTTCACCTTTATAAAACTCTAGTTAGGCCACATCTGGAGGATTGCATACAGTTCTGGTTGCCCCATTATAAAGGACATTGAGGCTTTGGATAGGGGGCAGAAGAGGTTTACCAGGATGATGCCTGGATTAGAGGGTATGTGCTATATCAAGAGGTTGGACAAATTTGGATTGTTTTCTCTGGAGTGGTGGAGGTTTATAAGATTATGAGAGGCATAGACTGGGTGGTCAGACAGTACCTTTTTCCCCAGAGTCGAAATGATCTAAAACCAGAGGAAATGCAATTAAGATGAGAGGGGGTAATTTTAAAGGAGATGTGAAAGGTAAGTGTATTTACACAGAACTGTGGGTGCCTGGAATGGGCTGCCTGGGGTGGGTGGTAGAAGCAGATACATTTAGGACTTTTAAGAGATGTTTAGATAGGTACATGAATGTGAGGAAAGTAAGAGAGTTATGGGCATCATGTAGGCATAATGGATTAGTTTAGTTGGCCACTTGATAACTAATTTATTTGGTTTGACTCAACATTGTGGACCAAAGGGCCTGTTCCTTTGTTGTACTGTATGTTCTATACAGGAAGGCAAGGATCTCTGCTGCCTGGGGAATCATGAATTCTGCATTATATTTGAAATTCTCATCTTCAGTCTTTTCCTCAGATGGTCAATGGCTGCATAAACATACAGATGGTGGTGGTGACTTTTGTCATCAATGGAAGGTGACTCCAAAATTTATATCAAGGAATGTACTCTGGATGTTTGTCAGCAGAGGGCAATTTTGAAAATAGAGCTGGGGGCAGGCTGGTGGATGATAGTAAATGTGAGACCCAGTGAACCATTTGTGTACTGTAGCCGAATATTTGAAGTTGGTTCTGGAGTGGATGTAATATGATTTGAACAGTGTCCTATTTGTCCTGTAAATTAGTTCCAGTCCAGCAGGAAGCTTGTTGGAGATGGAGTCAATGTTACTCAGAAAAATATTGAGAAAAGTGTTCTGGCAGCCTTGCTGTTATCTGTCTACATTGGGGTTGAACACTTGGTAAAAATCTTGGCCTGGATACCATCATATGGCAAGATGAAAGGGGGACAAGATTTTTCCAGCAGTCAAGTTTGAAGAGGAATGGGAGTTAAGGTCTTGTCTCACAAGGTTAAAGACTTTAGTAAGACTCATATTGCAAAATT
Source organism: Hemitrygon akajei (assembly GCF_048418815.1). Taxonomy (NCBI): domain Eukaryota; kingdom Metazoa; phylum Chordata; class Chondrichthyes; order Myliobatiformes; family Dasyatidae; genus Hemitrygon; species Hemitrygon akajei. The sequence goes on along the minus strand of NC_133133.1, from coordinate 149,251,600 downwards.
GTTGTTTTACATATAGTACTGTGCAAAAGTCTTTGGCACATGTAAAAAAAAGAGTATGTGATGAAGGGTCCCCGCCTGAAACATCAACTGTATGTATTTTTTTCCATTGGTGTGTGTGTGTGTGTGTGTGTGTGTGTGTGTGTGTGTGTGTGTGTGTGTGTGTGTGTGTGTGTGTGTGTGTGTGTGTGTGTGTGTGTGTGTGTGTGTGTGTGTGTGTGTGTGTGTGTGTGTGTGCTGGACTTCCAGCATCTGCAGATTTTCTCTTGTCTAACACAAAATGGTTTCAAAAATAATGAAATGAAAAGTCAAAGTATCAAAAAAAATTACTATAAATGTTACCCCCAGGGTATGAGACAGTGCAGGTGGCCAAGAAATTTGTGTAGGGGAACAGTTTGCATCCAGTGAGCGTAATTACATTAGTTTCAATGTAATTATGGAAAAGGATAGGTCTGGTCTGTGAGTTGAGATTCTGAATTGGAGAAAGGCCTATTTTGATGGTATCAGAAAGGATCTGGCAAGTGTGGATTGAGAAGGGTTGTTTTCTGGCAAAGGTGTACTTGGTAAGTGAGAAGGCTTTAAAAGCGAAAATTTTCATAGTACAGAGTTTGTTTGTTCCTGTCAGAATAAAAGGCAAGGATGACAGGTTTAGGGAACCTTGGTTTTCAAGACAGATTGAGGCCCTGGTTAAGAAAAAGAAGGAGATGCATAACAGGTATAGGCAGACAGGAACAAATCAGGCAATTGAGTAGAAATGCAAGAGAGCACTGAAGAAGAAAATCAGGAAGGCTAAAAAAAAAGGCATGAGGTTGCTCCAGCAGACAGAGAAGACACCTAAGGAGTTTTACAGATATGTTAACAGCAAAAGATTGCAAGGGACAAAATTGGTCCTCTGGAAGATCACATGGAGCCAAAAGAGATGGGGCCGATATGAAATGGATTTTTTTTGCATCTGTATTTACTCAGGAGATGGACACAGATTCTGCAGATGTAAGGCAATGAGGCAGCAAGATCATGAGTCCCATACAGATTACAGAGGTGGATGTTCTTGCTATCTTGAGGCAAATTAGAGTGAATAAATCCTCAGAGTTTGACAACCTGTTCATTTGGACTCTATGGAAAGTTATTGCAGAAATTCAGGGCCCCTAGTAAAGATATTTATAACATCCTTAGCCACAAGTAAGGTGCCGGAGGATTGGAGGTTCCATTGTTCAAGAAAAGCTCTAAGAATAAGCCAAGAAATTATAGGCCAGTGAACCTAATATCAGAAGTTACCAGAAAATTTGATGAAGGCAAGGCAGTGGATGTTGGCTGCATGGTCTTTAGTACGGTCTTTGGCAAGGTCCTACATGGGATGTTGGTCAAGAAGGTTCAATCACTTAACATTCAAGATGAGGTAGTAAATTGGATTAAACATTGGCTTTGCAAAAGAAACTAGAGAGTGGTTGTTGATGGTTGCTTCTCTGACTGGAGGATGGTGACTAGTGGTGTGCTTCAGGGATCAGTGCTGGGTCCATTATTGTTTGTCATCTATACCAATGATCTGGATGATAATGTGGTAAACTGGATCAGTAAATTTGCGGATGACGCCAAGATTTGGAGTGTAGTGGAGAGCGGACAGCATTTTTCCAGCTGGTTCAGATCAAAGCTTGCAGTGGAATCTGGACCAGCTAGAAAAATGGCAGATGGGATTAATACAGGCAAGTGTGAAATGTTGCACTTTGAGAGGACCAAACAGGGTAGGTCTTGCACAGTAAGTGTAAGAGGGATCTGGGAATACAGATGCATAATTCCTTGAAAATGGCACCATGGGTAGATAAGGCTTTAAAGAAAGCTACTGGCACGTTGGCCTTCATAAATTAATGTATTGAATACAGGAGTTGCTTTAAGGTGTTGGTGAGGCCTAATTTGGAATATTGTGTCCAGTTTTGGTTATCTTCCTGCAGGAATGATGTAAATAAGATTGGAAGATACAGAGAATATTTACAAGGATGTGGCCAGGATTCAAGGACCTGAGTTTTAGGGAAAGGTTGGATCGGTTAGGACTTTGTTCCTCAGAGCTTAGAAGATTGAGGGGAGATTTGATAGAGATATACAAAATAGAGGGGTATAGATAGGGTAAATGCAAGCAGGCTTTTTCCACTGAGATTGGGTGAGACTACAACTAGGTTAAGGGTGAAATGTTTAAGGGGAACGTGAGGAGGAACTTTGTCACTCAGAGGCTGGTGAGAGTGTGGAAGAGCAAGTGGTGGATGTGGCGCTAATTTCAACATTTAAGAGAGATTTGATTAGGTACATGGATGGGAGGGGTATTGAGGGCTATGGTCTTGGCACAGGTCAATGGTACTAAGTAGACTAATGGTTCAGTACAGACTAGATGGGCTGAAGAGCCTGTTTCTCTGCTGTATGACTACAGCATGCAGTCACAAGGAACTTGGTCACCACGCTGGCCATCACTGTATTCCAATAAGGGACTTTTGATCTATTAATAAGAATTGGTTCAATATCAGGGTATGCACTGTACCACCAATGGTACTGGATGACTCCCTGGCTGTAACCCTTCATGGCCTTGGCTTTTTCCAAACTGGTGCTAGGTATCCAGGATATCAACACCATCTGTCAGTTCGCTTTGTACACAGCCTTCTGGCAGGTCACTAATTGTGCTCCCTGTGAAGATCACAGTTTATCATTTCCCTCTGTCAGCTGATGAGCAGGAACACAGAAGACTGGGATTTTCCCACATTGCTCAGTTGCTTTATGTGTGGGCAATGTAGCATGCAAGTATCCTGCAGTTGTCCTACCTCGGGAAGCTGTCCCATGTCTGCCCTTTATCTGTACCCTCAAACATTTCAGTATTGCGAATTCGAGAAGCAAACAAGTTTTGCTGAAGTCATTCATTTCCATAAATTTATTTACTTTCTTCATTAAATTAAGTTTTAATTCAATTTTGTACACAAAATTATGATGTATAGATAGGGTAAATGAAAGCGGGCTTTTTCCACTGAGGTTGGGTGAGACTAAAAGGAGGTTTAGGTTGGAAGGTGAAATATTTAAAGGGAACTTGAGAGGAGACTTCATTACCCAGAGGGTGGTGAGAGTGTGGAATGAGCTGCCAGTGGAAGTGGTGGATGTAGGTTTGATTGCAACATTTTAAAAAGTTTGGATAAGTACATGGAAGGGAGGGCAAAGGAGGTCTACTGTCCAGGTGCAGGCCAATGGGACTAGGAACAGACTAGATGGGCAGAAAGGCCTGTTTCTGTGCTGTGGTGCTCTAAGACTCTAAGTTGGCCTTTGAATTCACATTGGCATTTCAGAATCCGAATCAGGGTTAATATCACTGGCATATGTATGTCATGAAATTAGTTTCATCATGAATCTCGTTTTCTGGTGAATAATTGTTAGAGGTAGCAAAGGGAAAACAACCTGTATTTGTGTACTTACAGTGTTGATGTGAGATTATGAGATAACACTTTAGACCTAATCTTCAACCTTACTCATGTAAAACGGACATATTACTGTTAATGAACAGGTTTGCTTTGGATTTATGATTAAATCCTGACTGTGTCTATAGTGGTACCAGAGAGCAGTTTATTTGCAATGAGCATTTGTTGATTGGTGCGTTGATCATCTTTCATTCTCTCCTTGTATATTTACTTAATTTTAATAATGCTTTGCAATTTTGACAGATGCTGCTCCTTTCAAATTGAAACAACAAAAAAATTTAGCGACATTCTATGCTATTCCCATGGCACTGGCTGAATAAGAGGAAGAACATAGGAACCAGCAGTGCAGTATTCTCAGGTACTAATGCATTCATTTGCATTAGTATCTAACGATAAATCACTATCAAATGTTTCATGTCTGTCTGGATATTAACCTGGAGATTTAACTGTAGAAAGAAAGTGGTGAAAACCACAGATTTAAAATACTGGAAAACTGATTTAAAAAAAATTAAAATTGTAAATACATAAGAGGTTAGATAAAGTCCATTTAAGTCAGTGCACAGAAATGGAATGTTAATGTAAAACCCTTAATCACCTTAATCAAAATTTAAATATATGCTTGTGCTTTATTTAAATAAGATGCAATGGGTTGCAGTGTTCACAGCTGTTATAAAAGATGACAAAATGAAGTTATCTCCATTTTCTTGTATGCGTGCAAATCATGGACTTTGACAGCAGAACTGCAAAAGAAGGTCCAGGCTGTAGAAATGAGATGCTTCGGAAGGCTCATCGGCATCTCTTATACAGACCATGTCTTAAACGATGAAGTACGAAGAACCTTCACCCAACATGAGACACAAGAAGATCTACTGTCCACAGCAAAGAAGAGAAAATGAGATGGTATGGCCACGTAACAAGATCATGGACTCTCAAAGACCAATCTTCAGGAATGGTGCAGGGGAAAAGAAAAAGAGACAGACTGAGGAAGAAATGGACACCGACAACATTGCAGAATGGACCGGAGAGGGTTTTCACCACAATCCAGGCACTTGCCCTCAACCATGAGAGATGGAGGCAACTGGCGCAGTGGTCATCTGTACAGTGCCCCTACGACCCAGGCAGGTTGAGGGATCTGTAACTGTAACCATTTCTGTAAATGAAATGATTGAGATTTCTTCTAGTGTCTTTTATTTTAGTTCTCTATCCCATTGCCACTCTCATCTAACCATTTGGCCTCTTGTCTAATGTAAGTTTGAGAAACAGCTCCTCATCTGCCATTTAGAAATGTTAGAATCACAGGACTTGATGCCAAATATTACAATTTTAGATAAAAGCCTTTCTTGTTTGTATCAGAACTGTTGTAACTTTAAGGGCATTCACCTTAACTGAGTTTTCTCTCTCCACAGATGCTGCCTGATCTGTCGGGTATTTCCAGTATTTCCTTTTGTCTATTGTTTCCAGCAGTTGCTGTGGTTTGAAGCCTACAATTCCAGCATGTTCTTCCATTATTTTCCATAAAAGCTGCCTGACCTGAGTATTTCCAGAACTTTCTCTATTTATTTCTAACTTACTTCCCCAAACACTCTTACATCTGGACATTGATAAAGAGAATTCATTGTTCATTTTACTTCTCAGTGATACCCTGCTGTCTCTTGAAAAATAAAGGTCAAATTCTGAAGTGACCAATGAAGCCATATAAAGGTTGATTATAAATTATCCACTCCCTGTTGATTAGAAACTTTCTAATATGAAATTAACTTATAGAATCTCCACTTAGTTCCTGGTAACAGGGAATCCAAGACACAGCTGTACTTTTTTACACTAGGTACTTTAGTACAAAGATGCCAGAATTAGGAAATTGAAGTGGTGTTGTTGCAGTTAATTATGAATCAAATTGGGTTTTTTTCTCTCTGTTGAGGCTGTGCCATATCCAATATGAAAGAGTGAAAGTGCTAGAGACTGATTTTTATCGTCAGGGACAAATGATGACAATTCAGTGCACTAGGCATCTCTGCCATTATGCTGGTGCCTTTGAAATTAATAACCACAATACTCATCGAAAACACATGGGAGCCTCATTAAAACAAACAACAACCAAGGTCAAAATTATACCACTATGAGCCCAAGACAAAATTGATGTCCTGTAGCACTTTGAACATTGATGTCAGGGGAAGAGCAACTAGACCAACTCTACTGAAAAGACTTTGCAGGCTATTAAAATAAAATGACCTTCTCAAGGTTAAGGGAAGCATGAACCCTCCAGTAGCTCTAACACTTTCTCCAAGTTTCTGGGATGCTTTCCAATAATTACCTTGCCTCCTCCTTTCATCTTGTCAGCACCAGCTGGAACTCACTGGGATGAAGCTTGATTTGCTCTTCTTTCTAATGACAAGTCAGTTTGTCAAATGAATGTTAATGATGTGCAGTCATGTAATGGTTTGGGGAACCCCAATGTCTTGCTGAAGACTTCTGTCTTACCGCATACTCAGCGGGAACATGTACAAATATACATCTGATCATTGATGGAACTAGCCAAATCAGATTCCTTCCTTGTTTGATTGGGCAAGAACTGCTGAGAAGTATCTGTGGCTTTGTACACCATTAATAAATCAGTTATGTCCTTATTTACATAAGCAAAACAACTTCTGATTATTTTACAGTGGTACTTGTTCATAAACACCCGAGATTTATATCAATACACTTTTTTCTTTAATTACAAACCCAAGTAGCTTCAAGTTCTTTGAATATGGGTGTAATTGTTTGGTTCCTAAGAAAACTAAATTTCAAAAGCTTATTCAGTTTTTCATTCAGCACAGGTTAAGAAAAATACAGCGAGTATTATTAGGTGAGAGAGAGAGTTTATTTATGCAATATTAATTCATTGTTTAGTTACACTATTACATGGAACCATTTAAAATAATTCCATAGAATGCAAGACTGGCAATTTGGCCCACTGTTTCCATACCAGCTTTTCCTAAATCTTACTCAAGGTTTTGAAGAATTTTTCCTCTTCAAGCAGTTTCGATAATTCCTAAAACCATAGCTGAATGTGCTCTGACCATTCTATCATTCTGTGAATTCCCAATGGTAGCAAAGCACTGGGGCAGGTCAGTTTTCCTAATGTCACTGTTAGTTGCTTTCTCAATCACCTTTTGTCCTCCCTGCTCTGGTTCTCAACCCTTCTATCAGTTTAACATATAAAAAATGTTTGTACAATACGAGATTAACTTGGTAACAAATATGACCCATGCAGTTGTTTGATCTGATGTATACTACTCAGAGAGTATGAGTTTCTCTGAGTGACAAAATAAGATTAAATGTGCTGCCATCCCTCTATATGAACATTAATTGCTTTATTCTTTTATCTTCTCCTTACCCCATAAACTTGGTCTTTGAGAGAGGTTTATATTAGGAGCCAACAATGTTTTCTTCGAACTTTCACCAACACCAACATCCTTGTCTTTAAAAGTGTGACTTTGTTTCAAAGCTAATAATCTTTCTTCAGCTTTTCTAAATGACCTTCCATACAGAGAAGAGGTATTATGCTTGTGCTCCTCGCAAAGCTGGACATCTTGTACTGATGAATTACTATCTGCGCCATGCATTGCTTGCTCTTCCCGTCTGTGCACAAACCAGTTCTTTACAGCTGGAGTAACCATAGCCTGCTGAAGCCATTTTGGATTTGAAATTGGATCAGTTAACTTGGCTGTCAACAAGATGTTAGGTGATGCATTTGTCTCTTTTGCTATGATGATATTATTTTTATCATATGCTATACTTTGAATTTGATTGGTTGCTAATGTTGGGACAGTTTGAAGATCTTTGTCTAGTTCAGTCTTCTGTTCCTCAATTTTTGCTTGAACTTGCTTGAATTCTTTGGCTTTTCTTGAAAGCTTTTCATTGAATGGCAGTTGGTACATAAAGTGTTTCCCTCTTCTGCTGCAGTCATTGTTCTGTTCTTTGACCTGAGAGACGTTGCTCGAACTCGCTGAGCTTTTCCTTTCTACTTTAATAGGCATTGAGGTTGAAAGTGATTTTTCATTGATGTCTTGATGCACTAACTTGGTCTTGCTGTTTGACTTCTGTGACACAAGATTCCCACACTCTGAACCTTGATCCAATGTTGACATCATTTTGCACAAGCTCACCATTTGATCCTTAGAAGCCAAGATCCCTGTTCTGGATCTCCCTGTTTCAAGAAAGAGTTTATTTTTCTGTTTCACCTCCAGCTTTTCATCAGAGACTTGTACTTCACTCTTTATTGATTTACTTGGACTTTGACTAAGAGATTTTCTGACCACGTCTATTATAGGTGGTGATGCCTTTGAATTCTGACCACCTGCAATTGCATCAAGTGAAACTGTACACTTGTTACTGTCCTGTGTTCTGATTATGCCTTTCTTCATCATCCACAGTTTTACCTTTTCTTCAGATTCCTTTTGCCTCTTCTGTTTATCTAGTTCTTGCCTTTTACCTGCAGCTCTCTCCAGACTTCTCCGCTTCCTCTTTGCTTGTCTTTCTTTTTTTAATAACTCATTCTTTTGACAAATCCACTCCTTTATCGTATTATTGTTTGAATTTTCCAGATGACTGTCAGTTGGCACCATCATCTGTTTCCTCTGTCTCTCTTCACTCTGAAGTTTACTTTGGGTTTTCAATTTCATTTTCCATTTTTGAGTGTGCGGAATGGATACATTTGTAGATGAAGTTGGCTTGGAATGGAGAACGCGGAGGCCAAATGGCTTTAGCACAGCAACGGTAAATCTGCCCTTTCCAAGGTTCTTTTTATTAACTTGCAACCTTTCCCTCTTGTTTGCTCTGTGCTTTCTTCTTCTCTTAATCTTCCTCTCCTGCGTTGGATGTGGTGGGGTTTGAACGTGCTTTTTCTCGCCTTCTTCAAAAACTTCAGGATTCTCACAGTAGGATACTTCCAAATTAATTGTACCAAAGCTACCAGTATTCATTTGAGGTGTTCTCTCAGGCTGTTGCTTTGAAACTGGCATCATTTCTTTAAGCCACGTTCCCTCCGTACGGACCGCAAACTTTTGCTTTCTTTTCCCTTTGTGGTTTTCTCTGCTTTTGTCATTCAATTTTACTCCAGATTTACTCCCATTCCTTATCTTGGCCATTGTTTGTGTAGCTGAACACTTTCTCTGGAAGCTTCAGTTCTTGCTCAAGCACTTCGGTTCATACTTTGGCGTGTTAGTCACCAAACTCGCAGAGGAATAACTGCTTCTTGCTAATAGCATGTTAATTGGGATCATCTACAAATTATTTCATTGGCGTTCAATCATCCAAGGTGACAAAATCTACAAATGAACACAGGATAATACCAATGGGAAACTCACGATATTGCTTCAATTGGCAATTACACTGTTATATAATCCAATAATGTTGCAGCTTTCACTCTTAATGCAGCAGCAAATAATTATGGAGTGTTTCTGCAATTAATATCCTCTTAAATGTAAAATCTTTAGTTACATACAAATTTAGTTATTAACATGTTGTTAATCTGCTGATGATTTCCAGCAAAATGTACTGATTTATTTACAGTATCACACTCATTAAGACCTGACTGAGAATTTCATTATAAGTCAACATTAGTTATGTAACCTGGCTCAATTAAAAAGATAAACTAGGTTTATAACATTTCCTATTTAGTATCATGATGAACATAGACAAAAATTAATAGTATAACTTACAAATAGTATAACTTACAAAAACTTATGTTTGCATAAGTGAAGATCTGGCAGCAGGTTATTAAAGCCTAGTAATTTATCATTGGGGGGATGGTGCAAGAGAACAATCTGGCAAAGCTCTGGGCACAAGTTAGAGTCAAGTGCTGCAGACATATACTGTAAATGATCGAGAAATAAGATATCAGGAGGATGTCAGAATGAGATGTACTAACAACACCCGCTTCTAGTGAAGAATACACTCCTGGGAAGTGATAAAGGAAAAGATAAATATTACTGAAATAAAAGTGTAGGTTCAGTTATAATTATAGAATACTTTGTGAGCATTATCTGCTTGACTGCAGTGATATGAACTGCATACATCAGTTTGTACAGAGGTGCCCACAGTAACACTTGTATTAAAAGTATTTGTGTAAAATACAACTCATTTAAGTGTTTGAATCTAGAAGTTCAAAAAGAAATACAACATTTTGAAAACATTTTTTTTCTTATAGCTTAATTTCAGATTTTCATTCAAATAGTGTGACCTACCTAAGAATACAAAGCATTTGATGTGAGGTAAGGATGAATATATTTTGAAGTTACTTACTGAAGTATTCCGGAGACCATTCCTCTAGTTTGTTGCATTACTTCCTAAGCGACTGTGGTGCAATCGCTTTGTTCCGTCTTCACACAGTCCTCCACCAATCCGGATAGACTAAAAAGTTGAACAATGTTGTTCTTGGTTTTTTCCAGTTGTTGCCAGGTTACCAGCAAGCAATTTAACAGGTTTCCATGGAGGCAAGAGTTGTTTATCAAGTTTCCTCAAGGTGTTATTTGTACTCAAAATTGTAAAACTTTCCTCACAAAGATTTTTAAAGTAATACTTAGATTTAAGCACCACCTTGTCATCTCACAGTGTTCCTTACAACAGGATCTTTTGTAAACAGTAGGAGTGACGGCACATATTCTGGCAAGGGTGGCACTATTTTTTGTTAAAATATCCTCAAGAGATGGGGATCAAATGACCAATCAACATGTTGTTCAATCAGGCTGGCTGAGAGAGGAGCCTTGCCAGGGAGATTCTCAAATCTTTATTGAGCTGGCATGACTTTAGAATCGAAGCAAGGTGCAAGGTGACTGAGCTGCTGGACCAGTATTTCAGATGTCAGGGAAAAATCATCTGGAGCAATTATTTCAAATCCCACAATGGTAGATTGGGATTTTAAAATCTGATTGATAAAATAAATCTGGAACTATTACCAATGAGATAAGATGACACAACCATTGCTAACTAGAGAAGTCAAAGCCAACATAAAAGCCAAAGAGAGGGCATATAACAGAGAAAAACAATGGGTAGTTAGAGGATTGGAAGGGTTTTAAAAACCAACAGACGGCAACTAAACAAGTCACGAAGAAGGTAAAAATGGAATATGAAAGTAAGCTAGACAGTAATATTAAAGATGATACCAAAAGCTTCTTCAGATACATAAGGTTTAAAAGAGCAGTGAGAGTTCGTATCAGACCGCAGGAAAACGATGCTGGAGAGTTAGTAATGAGGGACAAGGAAATAATTATTTTGCATCAGTCTTCACTGTGCAAGACACTAGCAGTATGGTGGGAGTTCCAGGTGTCAGGGGTCATGAAGTGTGTGATGTTACCATAACTTGAGAGAAGGTTCTTGGGGAAACTGAAAGGACTGAAGGTAGATAAGTTATTTGGACCAGACGGTGTACACCCAGAGTTCTGTCAGATGTGGCTGAAGAGATTGTGGAGGCATTAGTAATGATGTTTCAAGAATCACTAGATTCTGGAATGGTTTCAGAAGACTGGAAAATAGCAAATGTCACTCCATGCTTCAAAAAGGGAGATAGACAGAAGAAAGGAAACTATAGGCCAGTTAGTCTGACCTCAGGGATTGGGAAGATGTTGGAGTCAATTAAGGATGAGACCTCAGGGTATTTGGAGGTCATTGATAAAATAGGCCATAGTCAGCATGGTTTCCTCAAGGGAAAATCTTGTCTGACAAATCTGTTGGAATTTTTGAAGAAATAACAAGCAGGATAGACAAAGGAGAATCAGTTGAAGTTGTGTACTTGGATTTTCAGAAAGCCTTCGACAAGGTGCCACACATGAGGCTGCTTAACAAGCTACAAGCCCATGATATTCCAAGAAAGATTCTCACATGGACAAAGCTGTGGCTGATTGTCAGGAGACAAAGAGTGGGAATAAAGGGAGCCTTTTCTGTTGGCTGCTGGTGACCAGTGGTGTTCTACAGGAGTCTGTGTTGGGACCAATTCTTTTTACATTATGTCAATGATTTGGATGATGGAATTGATGGCTTTGATGCAAAGTTTGCAAACAATATAAGATAGGTGGAGGGGCAGATGGTCTTGAGGAAGTACAGAGGCTACAGAAGGACTTACACAGATTAGGAGAATGGGCAAAAAGTTGGCAGATAAAGTACAATGTCAGGAAGTGCAATGTCATATACTTTGGTCAAAGAAATGAAAGGGTGTTCTAAATGGAAAGAAAATACGAAAAAACTGAGGTGCAAAGGGATTTGAAAATCCTTAATTAGGATTCCCTAATGATTAATTTGCAGCTTGAGTCACGGTGAGGAAGGCAAATGCGATATTAGCATTCATTTCAAGAGGATAAGAATACAAAAGCAAGGATGTAATGTTGAGACTTTATAAAGCACTGGTGAGGCCTCACCTGGAGTATTGTGAGCAGTTTTGGGCTTCTTATCTTAGACAGAATGTGCTGAAACTGGAGAGGGTTCAAAGGACATTCATGAAAATGATTCCAGGATTGAATAGTTTGTCATATGAAGAGAGCTTGATGGCTCTGGGCCTGTATTCACCAGAATTCAGAAGAATGAAGGGTGACCTCATTGAAACCTATTGAATGGTGAAAGGCTTTGACAGAGTGGATATGGAAAGGATGTTCCCTTTAATGGGAGAGCCTAGACCAGAGGACATGGCCTCAGAGTAGAGGGGTGCCCTTATAGAACGGAGGGCAGAGGAATTTCTTTAGCCAGAGAGTAGTGAATCTGTGGAATTTGTTGCTACAGGCGGCTGTGGAGGGCAAATCTTTATGTATATTTAAGGCAGAGGTTGACAGATTCTTGATCGGTCAGGGCATGAAGGGATACGGGAAGAAGGAAGGAGATTGGAGATGAGAGGAAAATTGGATCAGCCTTGATGAAATGGTGGAGCAGAATCAATGAGCCAAATTACCTAATTCTGCTTCCATATCTTATGATTATGAAACTATTGAACTATTGCAAGTACCACCTGCCATACTTACCTGGCCTGACTTAAATGTGATTCCAGATCCACAACAATGTGGTTGATTCTTGAACACCTTCTTTAAAAAAGACCCACAAGCTATTCAGATCAGGAGCAATGCTAAAAAGAAAATCCGCTACTGGACAGGGAGAGTCCAGACTGGGTGAGGAAGCCCCTCAATTTTTGTAGTAGCGAAATACCCCAGGGAGCCGCATGAGTGGCAACAGTCCTGTGAGTTTTGAGGAATGTAATAGAACCCTGACATGGACGGACCCGAGCCCGCCTTTGAAAGGAGGAGGGTTGGTCATGGGGCTAGCAACCCTATCTCATGAAAACTAAGAGATGCAGAAACACTAATAGGAGCTCCAAAGACCTCATCCCTGGGAGAGGAAGGAGCTTCAAAGATGGACTACACCCGGTAGGTGGGGGGGGGGGGGGGGGGGCAGCCAGAATGATTGGTCCAGGATAGAGGACTCTGGCAAGCTGATGTTGACTAAGTCCCAATAGGGGTGTTGGACTTAACCAACCAATCCAATAGAACACTACTTAAAGCATTGACAATGAATGTAAGGCATTATGAAAAACATAAATATTTGTTTATTCTTGTATTTGTTTTTAAATTATTATTAAAGTTCATGTTAATACACAAAAACAACAAAAGACAAATGCTTTTGTCTACCCAGCTCTGCCCACATTCCATTAAAATAATGACAAACTGAAAAACAGTCTTTAATACTGAGCCACTGCAATAAGTAGATAAAATTTTACAATAAAGTCTCATTCAGAAGATAACATATCTTGCAAACACAAAACACACCATCCTTTCAGTATTGCAGTGAAGCATCAAGCCCAGATAACAAGAACGTCTCCCAACACAGGCCATAATTTTATGATTCATATGGAAATAATCTAGAGTGGCAAACTTAACTTAAATCAGACTTGCAAAATAAAAGCTATAACTCTCCAGACAACATCACTTTTTGTCTGTTTCTCGTAATGGAATGAGTTGTACTGTGAATCCCAATTTGCAAATCAGCTCCAAACAGCCTGAAAGTAATCAAGCATAACAATAATTTGTTCTTCCTTTTATTAGTCTGTAGACTGAGTATCAACAGAGGTAAAATATCATGTCATTGGAACAAGCATTAAAACAGTAATCAGCTCTTCTTTAATATGGCTTTGCTCATTAATAACCTTTATTTGACAGGATAATTAACACTTGGAATGTCACAACTACGAAATATGATGATTAAAGTTCACCAATTTATTTTTAAACTTCTTTTGTCACTGAATTTCAATAAATCAAATGTGACTGTCCACATAAACTGATTATAAAGAATGATGATTTCTGGTGCTTTCAGAATTCTTGAAGCACCAGGAGAGGTATTCTGACATATTTGACAGTTAAATATTCATGATCAGTGTCAATGAAAACGTCCACGATATGAGCAATCTGAAGTGAGTTAAGAATATCACATCAGGAGCTCAATATGATTCAAATTGCAGGCCTCAGGCCTCTAATTCTGGCAATGTTCTTGTTAGCCGTTTCTGCAGTTTAACCACATCCTTTCTATAACAGGGTGACCAAAATTTTATACAAGTCTCCAGGTGCAATCTGGCCAATGATATAATGTCCTAACTCCTATATTTAATGCACTGACTGATGAAGGCCAGTGTGCTAAACACCTTATTCACCAGCCTGTCTACCCATGATACTGCTTTCAGTGAACTGTGTACCTTCACTCCTAGAACCCTCTGTTCTATTACACTCCCTAATGTTCTGCCATGTTATAGTATAAATTTTTTGCTGGTTGGCTTTCCAAAATGCATTGTCTTGTACTGTATTGAAATCCATTTGCCACTCCTCAGCCCACTTCCCTAACCAATCCAGATTCCCTTGTAATCTCTGATAACCTTCTTCACTATCAACAACACCTCTGAATTTTCTGAGATCCACAAACTTATTGATCAAGCTTGGCGCATTCATATACAAACCATTATATAACTGATGAATAACAAAGGCCTCATGACACACCACTAGTCACTGGTCTCCATTCAAAGAACCTTCACCCTCCACACACTGCTTCTTCCCTCCCAGCCAATTTTAAATCCACCTAACTAGCACTCTCTGGATTCCATTGGACCTAATCTTCCAGACCAGCCTATCAGGCAGGACTTCATTGAAGGCCTTGCTAAAGTCCACTACCCTACCCTTATCTATCTTTTTGGTTATTTGTTTGAAAACCTCTAAAAGGTTCATCAAGCACAACCTCCTATGCACAGACCTATGCTGACTCCTAATCAAACCCGGTCTACTCAAATGCTGGTACATCCTGTCCTTCAGAAACCCCTCCAGTAGCTTCCCCACTTCTGATGTCAGGTTGACCAACCTGTAATTTCCCAGCTACCCTTTTTTTTTTATCACTGGTTAATAATGAAGAAAGTTCTTACAGAAGGGCCTCTGCAATTTTCTCTCTGACCTCCCACAAGATCCTTGGGAATTTATTCCACCTTAATATGCTGTGAGGCTGAAAATACCTCCTCCCAGGTAATATAAATGTCCTCCAAAACATCTTCACTTGTTCCCTTTATTTCTGGTGCAACCATGATTTCACCCTCAGGAAACCAAGGAGAAATATTTGTTAAAATCCCATCTATTTCCAGCAGGTTAAGACATAGGCAGTCCAGCTACTCTCTTGCTAGCCACTCTGTCACTCTCAACATTGTTGAAGAACCTTTCTGAATATTCCTGAACCTTACCTGCTAGATTAATCTCATACTGTCTCTGCTCTCCTGATTTCCATTTTAACAGTATTCTTAATGTTTTTATAGTCATCAAATGATTTATTTAATCCTGACCGCCTAAACTCAATGTATGTTTTCTTCCTTTTCTTAATCAGAGCCTCAATATCTCTTGTCAGCCAATGTTCCCCAAACTTGCCATATTTAACTTTCACCCTAACAGGAACTTGCTGCTCCTGAATACCTACTATCACATTCTTAAAAGCCCCCACTTGCTATCCATCTCTTTTTCTTCAGTCTCAATCAATCAACTTCTGTAAGATCCTGTCTAATTCTCCCAAAATTAGCCCTGCTCCAATTTAGGACACTGGCCTGTGGACCTGCCCTATTCTTTTTCATCACTATCTTAAAACTAATAGAATTATGGTCTCTGGCTTTAAAGTGTTCCCTGACTGCCTCTTCAATTATTTGTCCTGCTTCATTCTATAACACGAGGTCCAATATTGCACCCTCCAGAGCAGGCCCCTCTATATATAGACTCAAGAAACTTCCTAACATACTTCATGAATTTCACCCCATCCAGGCCCTTAGTACTCCATTTGGCCTAGTCAATATGGGCAAAATTTAAGTCACCCACTAATACAACCCTATTATTTTTACAACTATGAGCAATTTCTCTACACACCTAACCCCCAAGTTCCCATTAATTTCTGGGGTGGGTCTATAATACAACCCCACAGAGTGACACTCCCCTTGTTTCTAAGTCCTAACTATAAGGACTCATTGGATAATCCCCTGGAATGTCATCTCTAATTTCTGCTGTTATATCTTCCCTGCCCACCACCCTACCACCCTAGTGTACCTGAACCTCCGTCACACCTGTACCATCTGTATATTGGAACATTGAGCTACCAGTCCTGCCCTTTTCTCAGCCACGTTTCTGTGACAATCCAGTCCTCAAAGCTAATCCACCCTCTGAATTTGTCCACCTTACCTGTTAAAACTCAGACATGGAAATAAATACACATTAACTGAGTATCTCTATCCCTGCCTTTACCATGTCTTTTGCTATCCTGATTACTAAACTTGTTCTTGCCAACTACTACTTTATCCCATGACTTGCTCCTGATCAGAGTCCCACTCCTGCCAATTCTGCCATGTAGTAATAGCAAATTACTCTGCAAGGATATTGGCCCCTCTCTAGTTCAAGTGCAACCTATCCCTCCTATGCAGATCGCCTCTACCCCAGAAGAGATGTTTATGGTCCAAGAACCTGAATCCCTGCCCCATACACCAGCTCCTCACCCACCTGGCCCTTCTTTCTGTTTATGACGTCACTTGCCCATGGTACTGGGAGTAATCTGTATCCTTGAGCACCTTCTCCATAATCTCTTACTGAACTCCTTTACTATTCTGCAGCAGCTCATCATTTTCTACTTCTGTCATTTGTGGACCAAAAGACACAGGAACAGACTTGGGCCACTCAGCACATTGAGTCTGCTGCGCACTTCCATCATGGCTAATTTATTATCCCTCTCAACCCCATTCTCCTGCCTTTTCCCGTAACCTCTGACACCCTGACTAATCAAGAACCTATCAGCCTCCACTTTAAATATATCCAATGACCTGGCCTACTCAGCCGTCTGTGACAATGAATTCCACAGATTCACCACCCTCTTGCTAAAGCAATTCCTTCTCGTCTCTGTTCTAAATTGATGTCTCTCTATTCTGAGGCTGTGTCCTTCAGTCCTAGACAACCCCACTACAGGAAACATTCTCTCCATATCCACTCCATCTATGCCTTTCAATATTAGATTGGTAATTTGATTTGTACCAACATGTACAATGACCTCTAGTTATCCATCCTCCTGCTCTAGAACTTTCTGCAGCTGCCTGCAGATATCCTTGACCCTAGTATCTGGGAGGCAACAAACCAACCTGGCATCTATCCCTCTCACTACTGAGTCTCCTCTCACTATCTGTGGTCTGGCTGAAGGCTTTCCCTCTGAGATTCAGAGCCAGTCATGGTGCCAGAAACCTGACCACTGCCGCGAGCCCCTGCAACTTCTTTTCCCTTCCATACGTGCTGTCAGCCTCTGACTCCACCCGTGCAGTTGCTATTGCCTGCCAGCGAGTTAGACCTGACTGTTGTTGCTCATGATGAAGAGTTACAGTGTTTCACCAGGCCCCCTGGGCCTAGGACAATTGTTGGTCATTCTGTAGCCGCTGGGCCCAGGACAATTGTTAGTCATTCTGTAGCCTCCCGGGCCCAGGACAATTGTTGGTCATTCTGTAGCCGCTGGGCCCAGGACAATTGTTGGTCATTCTGTAGCCTCCCGGGCCCAGGACAATTGTTGGTCATTCTGTAGCCGCTGGGCCCAGGACAATTGTTGGTCATTCTGTAGCCTCCCGGGTCCAGGTCAATTGTTGGTCATTCTGTAGCCGCTGGGCCCAGGACAATTGTTGGTCATTCTGTAGCCCCCTGGGCCCAGGACAATTGTTGGTCATTCTGTAGCTCCCTGGGCCCAGGACAATTGTTGGTCATTCTGTAGCCCCCCGGGCCCAGGACAATTGTTGGTCATTCTGTAGCCTCCCAGGCCCAGGACAATTGTTGGTCATTCTGTAGCCCCCTGGGCCCAGGACAATTGTTGGTCATTCTGTAGCTCCCTGGGCCCAGGACAATTGTTGATCATTCTGTAGCTCCCTGGGCCCAGGACAATTGTTGGTCATTCTGTATCCGCTGGGCCCAGGACAATTGTTGGTCATTCTGTAGCTCCCTGGGCCCAGGACAATTGTTGGTCATTCTGTAGCTCCCTGGGCCCAGAACAATTGTTGGTCATTCTGTAGCTCTCTGGGCCCGGGACAATTGTTGGTCATTCTGTAGCTCCCTGGGCCCAGGACAATTGTTGGTCATTCTGTAGCCGCTGGGCCCAGGACAATTGTTGGTCATTCTGTAGCTCCCTGGGCCCAGGACAATTGTTGGTCATTCTGTAGCTCCCTGGGCCCAGGACAATTGTTGGTCATTCTGTAGCCGCTGGGCCCAGGACAATTGTTGGTCATTCTGTAGCTCCCTGGGCCCAGGACAATTGTTGGTCATTCTGTAGCCGCTGGGCCCAGGACAATTGTTGGTCATTCTGTAGCTCCCCGGGCCCAGGACAATTGTTGGTCATTCTGTAGCCGCTGGGCCCAGGACAATTGTTGGTCATTCTGTAGCCCCCCGGGCCCAGGACAATTGTTGGTCATTCTGTAGCCGCTGGGCCCAGGACAATTGTTGGTCATTCTGTAGCTCCCTGGGCCCAGGACAATTGTTGGTCATTCTGTAGCCGTCGGGCCCAGGACAATTGTTGGTCATTCTGTAGCCCCCCGGGCCCAGGACAATTGTTGGTCATTCTGTAGCCCCCTGGGCCCAGGACAATTGTTGGTCATTCTGTAGCCGTCGGGCCCAGGACAATTGTTGGTCATTCTGTAGCCGCTGGGCCCAGGACAATTGTTGGTCATTCTGTAGCCCCCTGGGCCCAGGACAATTGTTGGTCATTCTGTAGCCCCCTGGGTCGCAGTCTACACCACTCAACCAGCTAGTCCACAGCCAAGTGAGGTTCTGCCTAGGAGTATCAAGACAGCCAAAAACACGTGGAAGGAAGGCCCTGATGGAACACATCCGGGTGATTTGGTGGCTTCCATGCTTTCTGCCATGGTTCGGATGCATATATGTTGCTTTTATGTTGATTTGGTGTGGTCCTCTATTTGTGGTAATTGAGGTCAAGTGGATGATAGAGGGATTGGAGTTGGACTTCCAATAAAATAGAAAACTGGGATGCTGTTCATGGAATAACAATCTGATTAGAACAAAATAATCCCCTGATATTTCCATTTGCCATTGTCCGCTTCAATTCCATAGACAAAGCAGCAGAATTAGGCCATTCAGCCCACTGAGATTTCCCGTCTCCTCCTCTCCCCTGGGTTGGAAGTCAGAGCAGTGTGTGGGCTTTGAATTGCAATTATTCCTAGTCGCTTGTCTTCTGGTAGGTACCTACGGTCTGGCATGGGGTGTACAGACTGAAGGCACAGTAAACTAAAGCAGGGTGCTGGATCCCTCTCTGCTCTTCCAACGCCAATGAGCAGCACAATCTGGTTATAAACCAACTGGCTAATCATGGATTTAAAACACTGTGGTTCCAGAACATTCTCATATTGTCAAGGTATTGTGTATCCACCCTCTGCTTTGGAACGAACACAATTCTTTTAAGTGCATGCATGCCTTCTGCCTGTCCTCTCAAGAAAGAGAGAAAGCGATTAATTTTGCCCTCAGACTATTAAGCCTTCATGACATTTTTTTTACAATAATGTGAGATATAGCTGATCTCTCCAGCAAAGCCCGGGAGATCTCAGAGGTATGGAAATCCCTGGCCAATTTCACCTTCACTATCACAGGCAATGCAGTTCTATCGGGACTCTGCTGCTGTGTCCGTAGTGTGTGATGGTGTGAATGGACCAGCAAATTTTTATGATACATCATTGTTCTCTGTGGCACATACAGGTAGGGGCTCCTCCCGCTTACTTTTCTTACAGGTAACCTAGCCCAGGAATCATACTCTATCTCAAGCAGGACTTTAAGGAAGAGCCATTAGGATACTCAGACAGGTAGAAGTAAGGTTTGGCTAAACTTTAGAGGTGAGTGTGCAACTTAACTTCGGTCAGAACAACTCCTGAAGATTTGCAAATTTGACAACTTCTCCAAAGACCATTCAGCATTTCCCCACAACCGACCGTTCTTCAAATGAACCACAAGCAAATGCACAAGTGATTGATGGTGTCTGTAAAAAGCTGTGCTCTGTGTGTATGTAAACAGAGCCTTG
This sequence comes from Hemitrygon akajei, assembly GCF_048418815.1. NCBI lineage: Eukaryota > Metazoa > Chordata > Chondrichthyes > Myliobatiformes > Dasyatidae > Hemitrygon > Hemitrygon akajei. Next base: position 149,231,594 of record NC_133133.1, on the reverse strand, counting down.
CTGCTGAGTATTACAAGTCTTTTATTTCGTATTTCCAGCACCTACAGTTTTTTTTCGTGATACACCAATGTTCTTAGCCCTACTGCCCCTTCTGAACTTGTCCACTCATTGTGGGACTCTGTCCCCCCAAGCCCATCTTCATGTGGAAGCCCTTCTCACCCCCAGTTCCTCACTGCTTTTGTCTAAACCAGGAATCCCCAACCTGGGGTCCACAGACCCCTTGGTTAATGGTATAGGGATCCATGGAATAAAAATGGTTGGGAACCTCTGATCTAAACAGAGCAGATGAAAGATATTTTTCCAGGTTTTCATGATTAGCCCTTTAGAGGATTGACCTCTGAGTGGATAGTGGAGAGGGTACGTTGTTGAAGGATGTAGGAATCCTTGCCAATGAGATCTATACCAGGATGACGGAGAGAACAGGGCCAGCTGGTGGTGGACTCCAAGATGAATGGTCCTGTGTCGAAATCCGGCCGGGTCCCAACCCGGGCAGCAGTACTATCTCTGAGGAAGAAAGGCCTGGTAATCCGCTTCACAAACAAGGGAAAATCTGCAGGTGCTGGATATCCAAGCAACACGCACAGGATGCTGGAGGAACTCAGCAGGCCAGGCAACGTCTACGGAAATGAGTATAGGGACAATTTGGGCCGAGATCCTTTATCAGGACTGGAGAAAGAGAGGTGAAAAGTCAGTGTTAGAAAGTGGGGGGGGGGGGGGGGGGGAGGGGAGAGAGAAGCACAAGATGATAGGTGAAACTGGGAGGGGGAGGGGTGAAGTAAAGAGCTGGGAAGTTGATTGGTGAAAGAGATACAAGGCTGGAAAAAGGGGAATCTGATAGGAGAGGACAGAAGTCCATGGAGGAAAGAAAAGGTGAGGAGCACCAGAGGGTGATGGGCAGGTAAGAAAATAAGGTGAGAGGGAAATGGGAATGGAACCACACCAGGAGTACCAGATACAGTAGATGACCCCAACAGACTGACAGGTCACCTCACCTGGAAGGACTGTTTGGGGCCCTGAATGATAGTGAGGGAGGAGGTGTAGGGGCAGGTGTAGCTCTTGTAACCCACAGACTCTCACAGCTGTACCGCTTCCCACCCTGTTACTTGTAAAAATGATATCCCCTTTTCTCAATTCCTCCTCTCTGCCACATCTGCTCTCAGGGTGAGGTTTTTCATTCCAGCAGGAAGGGGATGTCCTCCTTCTTCAAAGAAAGGGGCCTCCCTTCCTCCACCATCAACAATGGCAGCTCTTCCATTTCGCTTACGTCTGCCCTCAGCCCATCCTCCTGCTACCCTACGAGAGATAGAGTCCTTCTTGTCCTTATCTCCCACCCCACCAGTCTCCACGTCTAGCAAATAATTCTCCTTAACTTCCGCCATCTCCAGCAGGATCCCACCACCAAGCACATCTTTCCTTCCTCCCAACTTTCTGCTTTCTGCAGGGATCGCTCCCTATGCGACTCCCTTGTTCATTCCTCCCTCCCCACTGATCTCCCTCCTGGCACTTATCCTTGCAAGCGGAACAATTGCTTCACCTGTCCCTACACCTCCTCCCTCACTACCCTTCACCTGTGAGTCTGTTGGGGTCATCTACTGTACCCAGTACTCCCGGTGTGGCCGGCTGTATTTGGGTGAGACCCGACGTAAATTGGCAGACCGCTTCGCAAGCTCCTACACTCCATCCGCCAGGCTCTTACAGCAGTGTCCTGTCGTCTCATCCACCCTGGTATAAATCTCATTGGCAAGGACTTGACTATCCTTCTCAGTAAATTATGGAGCACTCCCTCTTTCCCCTCACCAGCAGCGATCGCAGGTATTGCTGATTTTCACGCTTGCCATGACGAGTGTGCCTTTAAGGGCTGACGTCCAGTGATGGTGTTCAGCAAAGTGTGAACAGCGGCACTGAATTGCCCGTGGTCCCGCCGGTAAGTAGGCAGTTTGCGTTTCTGACGCTGCGCGAGCCGACCTAATGCGGTTTCAAGTATCTTTTTGGAAAATGTCATAACTTTTTGAAGGGACATTAGTGCTAACTCCAGAGATATTACTCCTGACGCTGCGAGTGATTGCACAAGGGTGTGTCTGCACAAGGAGTGTTTACTCACACGGCTCATTAAAGGAAAACCTTTGAAGTATCAGGCTGGAAGATGAGGCGGGTGAGGAAGGCTTTAAACAACACCTCAGTGACGCGTAAATTCATTTGCAGGATTGAACAGCCTGGATGCTCACGACTGCGTCATCTTCGAATAGGTTACAATATTACATTTTCACAAATCACATCATACCGGAATTGCAAGCAGATTTACCACAGCGGACCTTACAAGAGACTAATTCTAAATACTAGAGAAAATGCTGTTAGAAAATGCTATTGGTTTATTATCGTCACGCAATTAAAAACTTACGTTGCACACCGTTCATACAGATCAAAATCATCACACAGTGACCGAGGTAAAACAATAGCAATGTAGAATGAAGTCTAAAGGCTATAAACTTACTGAAATAAACGCCGTAATAACGCGCCGTTATTTTATGAAACTTAACAGGAAATTTCCAACTTTTTTTCCCAAGCAAATCTGCGAAGGGAATTATTAACCCTAAATAAATTCGAAGGAAGCTATAGTTTAAAATGGGAAACGGTCGCTTCTGTCCCAGTTTGTAATTCTTTATGATTATCACCCCAGGTTCATTTTCAACAGGTTTATAAATGATTCTGCCCTAAAACGCTAATTTGCGGGTATAGTTTATTATTACCGCCATTCATAGTCAAAAACATCCCCGACTCTGCAAGATCTGTTCATGCTATAGCTGCTTTCCTTTCACTTTACCGTTATTTATTTACTTTTTCTATCCTTTCTTGCGCATTTCTTATGTTTTTTGTGTCTTTGTTATATATGGAAATGTGCTGGTCGTGACGTATGTTGCGGGCTCTCTCTCTCTCTCTGAAAAAAATCCCCAGCTCGCGAGCCGCAGAGGAGAGCAAAGTGCTGGAGGGGAAGATTGGAAAAGGGCAGCACTCACCGCAAGCCAGAGGAAAATCAAATGCAGCAGCAATGTCCGAGCTCAGGAAAAACGAAATGGAAATCCGGGATAAAGCTATCCTGCACCAGAAGAGGCGTCTAAAGCAGGCTACACAGTTCATCCATAAAGATTCTGCGGACTTGCTTCCTTTGGATGGACTGAAAAGGATGGGAACATCAAAAGATCTGGTAAGTCGGCTTCCTGATGACAGTGTGTACGTGGGCAGCAGAGCCTGCCTGGAATATCTTTCTCCTGAGCTGACCTGCAGCCTGCGTTTACTGATGCCCTGCCTGCACTGTATAGTCGCGTTTATAAGTGGGGATGTGAAGAAGCAGATCGATAGAGACTCGTCCGAATTCACTTACTTACAAGTTGCTATAAATGTATCCTTTTATTTTCCGTATTTAGCACGTTGTATACATTTTGCATATCATACAGAGTTCGTACGTGATGTGTGTTCGTATAGGATTGCATTTAAGGAGAGTTTGCGGCTTTACAGTTATTAAACAGACTCTGACTTTGTTGCATTACAGCGAGTGCAGAACATATCACAGCGGAGAGGGGGTGCAGGGGACAAGTGCGGGTAGGAAGTGACGAGAAATTAAGATAGAATACGGGAGCACATTTGCTGGAAGAACCTCGGAAGGGGGCGAGATAATTCTATAAAAACAACAAACGTGTGCGAAGCACGTACAGATGGCACTTGGCATACAAGTCGCCAGTCGGTGTTGATGCCCATCACCGTCACCAACCGTTTTCCCTTTGAGTAAGTCTTCTGCCCTTGGTCAGATATTACTGAATCTTTCTCCGAATCGTTAAAACTTGCTGCACGGGTTTCACTGCCGATTTGTAGAGAAACCACTTGAGCAAAGTATAGAATTAGAACAATAAAGTGAATGAGGTTTGGGTGTAGGGAGGAATGGACAAGGAGAAGAAATAAACATGGGGAAAAGAGGAGAATTTGTCAGAAAAAGTAAAAATAATCCAAACTTGGTGAGTTAGGATGTATGCCGCAAACCAGGTACATTCTCACCTGCTGTTTTAACTGATATGATTCCAGGCAATTAGATGGGTAATTAAAGTGGGGAAATACAGTAATGCCTCGCTAACTCCCAGAATGAGGAGCACCACACACCCTGAAACCTGCCATTCCCCGATGACTGTCATCAGTTTAGAAGAGGTTCAGACCTATTCTGGCCCTTATCAAGCCTGCAGGGTCGGGTTTGTTCCACAAGATTTGTTTCAAAAGTCTCACACCATTTCTTCCGTGAGTAAAATGGTGGCTGAAGAGAAGCACCTGATAGCGTCATTTTACCACAAAGGAGATAAATTTAAAGTTGAGAAACTAGTGCTTTGGTTGATGGTCCACTGTCAATATTTTCCATTTTTTAGTGATTTATGGTGTCCAAACAAGATTTTGACACAAACTAGCCTCGGATTAATCACTTTTTCCTTTCATTACCTGATCTTGTCCGTGCATATTATTATCATGCTGCATAGGTGCAATTGCAACCTCCTGTTTTTTTTTGTAATTCCAGAATGAAACAATGAGAATTTTCTTGCAGGTACAAGAATGCATGTTGAGAGGCTAAGGGTTTGATAGGAAGCCTGACTGATCAGAGATTCAAACCTCATTCATAGTGCTTTCTATTTTCTGTTACTGGTAATAAACCCCAGTCACTGCAAAATCAGAGGCAGCAAGATAAGAGAGACAAATATAGAGGTCCTTTTGAAGCATTTACTCTAGGGTTTCTTTATCTCCTTTCTTAAACCAGCTGAAAGCCACAACTCTCAAGATTGAAGGATCTACCCTTAGACTCTCTTTGTCTTTCCATCTCTATTATACAACCTGTATTTAAGGATGCTTTGCCTATCACCTTGCCTCACCTAATCCAGAGCTAGCTCTTGCTCCATCCTGCCCAACCCACTCCATCTTTTTATATACTGGCTACCTCTCCTTGTGGATTAGCCATGGAGGGTGCCCTTGTTACAAGGTATTCATGTGGAAATGAGGCATGAAATTAGGTGACGTTAAGATGTGAAATGGTTTAGGAAGATTCATTCATTCAGAGTGAGCAAATATATCTTCCACATTGCACCACACTTCTATGACAGCCAATCATGAAAATCCAATTCAATGAAGTAGTATCTTGGTGTCTTACTACTTGCTGCCAGGAGGTCAATACTATGGCTGATTTACAGAACTCAGTTCAAGAATCACATCTTTTGGATCACCATTTGCCTCGTTCAGTGGGTGCTCATTTAGAGGTCAAATGTCCAAAATTTCAGGTAGGTTGCAAGTCTTCATTACAGACTGAAGAGCACACTCCAGTGTTTTGTTGGCATCCTAAGTTCATATCAAAGCTATTTAAATAAAGAATAAACTACTCAGTTTCAGGCAACTGAGACATTTTTCTTTTCTTTTTCCTTTATTTATTGACTGATAAAGCATCCTACTGCCTGGATTCAGAGGAGTGGGCTGCTACTGTTTGGTGTCAAATTTCAGAACTATCATGAACAGGGTCCAAGACAATGAATGGCAATAGGTAACTTTTTAACTTTTTCCCTGCATTGTACCCAGTGCTCACATATGTTCCAGGTTTGATTAGTTTTCCAGGATGCTATCCCAGACAGTTCCTGATAATATGAATTCTCAAGTCACTTAACCATTTCAGTCCACAGTTCCAGATCAATGTGTGTTTGAAGCATGGTCTGTCTGTCACCACCACTTGAAGTGATACTAATTATTCATACCTTTTCCATACCCTCCCTCGTTGACCCTCAGTGCAAGAGTTTAAATATACTGCTGCACAATATTTTTATTTCCAGATATCACATCCAATATCTGCCATTGATTGAATCATTCCATCTTATTTCTGCAATGCTGGTAAGGTCTAATCAATCATTCCATAGAAAACAAAACTTTATTTATCAAACCTATTTTAAAACAAGTTCAACTTGAATTGCTTTTATGTTTTTTCATTTGTTCTATCATATTACTTATCTTCTCCCATTTATTTTTCAGTAGAACTCAACATTTTCTTGAGTATGTACAGGTGCAGTCATCCTATATTTAATGTAAACGTTACCCCACACACTTTCCATCCTGCTTGCCATAATCCCATCAGGTTTTATCTCAATGGAGGACACCCCATCCTTCTAAATTCTCCCCATTCCAAACCTGTTTGAAGGACTGAAACCATGACTTTTCTAATCAGAACCTTGGCTCAAAGCTCTCTTTTATTCTCTGTCACTACTCATCAGCATGTAACATGGGCAATGTTTCAGAAAACACAGCATTTGAGGCATTTCATTGAGCCTCCTATCTGATAGCATACACTTACCACAGGAGATTAATAATCACTCTCGGGATATATAACCATTTCACAATACAGTTCCAGAGTTCTCAATACGCTAGGGAGAATTGTGAGGCGTTTTAGGAAAGGACTTTTCAATATATAGACAGTTATATCACAGGTCTCCCATTATGACTAGCTTTTAGGGTGTTGACCAAGTAATTGTAAGAGGGCCTTCAGTTTCAGGCACCACATTGAGTATCGCACAAAATGCTAGAGGAACTCAGTGGGCCAGGCAGCACCTATGGAGGGGAATGGACAGTCAATGTTTTGGGTTGATTCTCTTCAGCTGGACAGTCTCTGAGGCCAGGGGAAATTTCGGGACCTGAAATACCGGCTGATCATTTCCCTTCATAAGTGGTGCGGTGCATCGAGTTTCTCCCATGTCTTTTGTGTTGCTCCAGATTCCAGCATCTGCAGTCTCTTGTGTCTCCATACTGAGAGTGCATTATTACAACACACACAAAATGCTGGTAGAACACAGCAGGCTAGGCAGCATCTATAGGGAGAAGCGCTGTCGATGTTTCGGGCCGAGACCCTTCGTCAGGACTAACCGAAAGGAAAGATAGTAAGAGATTTGAAAGTAGTGGGGGGAGGGGGAAATGCAAAATGATAGGAGAAGACCGGAGGGGGTGGGATGAAGCTAAGAGCTGGAAAGATGATTGGCGAAATTGATACAGAGCTGGAGAAGGGAAAGGATCATGGGACGGGAGGCCTCAGGAGAAAGAAAGGAGGGGGGGGAGCACCAGAGGGAGTTGGAGATCAAACAACTAAATATGTCAGGGATGGGGTAAGAAGGGGAGGAGGGGCATTAACGGAAGTTAGAGAATTCAATGTTCATGCCATCAGGTTGGAGGCTACCCAGCCGGGGTAGCCTCTCTAACTTCCATTAATGCCCCTCCTCCCCTTCTTACCCTATCCCTGACATATTTAGTTGTTTGCCTGTACTCCATCTCCCTCTGGTGCTCCCCCACCTCCTTTCTTTCTGCTGAGGCCTCCCGTCCCATGATCCTGATCCTTTCCCTTCTCCAGCTCTGTATCACTTTCGCCAATCACCTTTCCAGCTCTTAGCTTCATCCCACCCCCTCCGGACTTCTCCTATCATTTCGCATTTCCCCCTCCCCCTACTACTTTCAAATCTCTTACTATCTTTCCTTTCGGTTAGTCCTGACGAAGGGTCTCGGCCCGAAACGTCAACAGCGCTTCTCCCTATAGATGCTGCCTAGCCTGCTGTGTTCTACCAGCATTTTGTGTGTGTTGTTCAAATTTCCAGCATCTGCAGATTTCCTCGTGTTTGTGCATTATTACAGCTGGGTTTATCAGGTAATCACATCATACGTCTCAAACGAATCCCAGCTCGGATTGACTGTGATTTTTGTGTTAGCTGATTAAATAAAATGTAGGATGCTTGTGTTAGGACCAGAATTGCTGATGATATCCTGCAGACTCGGGTAATAGTTTGTCGGAGAGACGGACCTGACCTGAATGATGATGGTTAGGCTGATCCTGGAGGATTCTTGGGTCAGCAGAGGCTCTGGTTTGGGCCAAAATGCTGCATATTCTGAATATGCCAGAAACCCATTTCTACCTGGAGACTGAAAGCCCTGAAAGTCAGCCCACAGAAAAACTGGTTGATGATAACCTGCCTAATCTTTGCTCTGTCTGTTATCCTCCATGTGACTTTCTCTTTGGTGGTCTTATTGCCACTAAGGCAGATGATATTCTCTGTGACTAATGGTCTAAACTGCCACGTGACGCAGATGTTTTGGGTTGAGCCCATAATAATTTATGGTCTATGTTGCTTCCTGAGCTCAAGTTTGAAGTTGGCTCCCACACTGGATTAGGCCATTAGAAACAGAGATCTTTCTCTCCGCGTGAATAATACCTGTAGTGCAGCATATTCAGATCATAGTGTGCCCTTTTAGTGACAGCTGGAGTGAATATGTAATGGTATGGAAAAATAATTCACAGCTAATTACTGGAGGCTGATATAAATATGAAGTGAACATAATGACAACTTGGAGACAGTAAAAGGCAGTAAAGATGACCAAAACTTGAAAATAAATTTGCAAGCAAAAATCTGGGGAAATAAAAATTGAGGAGAGCAAAAAGAAAGACAGAGACATGCAGTCAAATAGTCATTAAATTAAAAGTAATGGAGAGAAATGACTGAAAGGGATCCAAGCCAAATGCCATCAGCTTTCCACGTAACTCGTGCTTTAACAGGCTAATTTTTCAATGTGGTAATTTTCTTACTGCCTTCTGATGAAGGGCCTCATTTTGTCACCAGAATCAGTAAAGCAATAAGAAAATGACGGCAAGTGTTGCATATGGAGCTGCAGGCATTTGTCGTTGTAACTGTGCATGAACAAATGTGCAAGTCCCAAAAGTTCTGTATGGTTAATTGCCGCAATGATGGCTACTGTACTCTGATTTGGACTTTCCAGAGAGGGTGCAACTACAGAGCCTTCCAGTGCTGATGCTGGAAAATCTGCTGCTGAACCTGTGCCAGGTTAGACCTGGGTCAAGTTCAGAGGCTCCATTTTTTTCAACAGGAGATGTGTTCGTTACAGACAGATTACATACCGAGTTAATAATTTAAATGTATGTAATCCTGATTAAATGTTTTAAAAATGAAATCAAATACTTGTGAAGAGGTGATATAGATGTAGATGTAGACTTCTTGTTGGTAGAATTAAGAAACTTCAAGTGTAAAAATACCCTGATGGGAGTTATCTATAGGGATCCAAACTGTAGCCAGAACAAATGACAGCGGGAGACAGAGAAGGCATGTAATAGGAGCAATGTTAGAATAGTCATGGGGGATTTCAATATACAGGTGGATTGAGAAAATCAGGTTGTTGCTGGATCCCAAGAGAGGGAATCTGTAGAATGCCCATGAGATGGCATTTTAGAGCAGCTTGTGGTTGAGCCCAATGGGAGAAATGTAATGATGGATTGGGTTTTGAGTAATGAATCAGATTTGATTAGGGAGATTAAGGTAAAGGAAATCTTAGGAGACAGTGATCACAATATGATAGATTTCATTCTGCATTTTGACAGGGAGAAGATAAAGTCAGATGTATCAGTATTACAGTGGAGTAAAGGGAATTACAGAGGCACGAGAGGGCAGCTGGTTAAAATTGATTGGAAGGTGACACTAGCTTGGATGATGCCACAACAGCAATGGCTGGAGTTTCTAGGGATAATTTGGAAGACATAGGATAGATTCATCCCAAAGATGAAGATGTATTCTAAAGGGAGGATGAGGTAACCATGGCTGACAAGGGAAGTAAAGACAACAAAAGAAAAGACATGTACTGTAATTGGTAAATGGTAGGGCATTGAGGAATGCAGTAGAACAGTGTGATCTAGGAATAATGGTGCATAGTTCCCTGAAGGTGAAATCTCATGTGGATAGGGTGGTGAAGAAAGCTTTTGGTATGTTGGCCTTTATAAATCAGAGCATTGAGTATAGGAGTTGGGATGTAATGTTAAAACTGTACAAGGCATTGGTGAGGCCAAATTTGGAGTATTGTGTACAGTTCTGGTCACTGAATTATAGGAAAGATGTCAACAAAATAGAGAGAGTACAGAGGAGATTTACTAGAATGTTACCTGGGTTTCAACACCTAAGTTACAGAGAAAGGTTGAACAAGTTAGGTCTTTATTCTTTGGAGCGTAGAAGGTTGAGGAGGGACTTGATAGAGGTATTTAAAATTATGAGGGGGATAGATAGAGTTGATGTGGATAGACTTTGTCCATTGAGAGTAGGGGGATCCAAACAAGAGGACATGATTTGAGAGTTAGGGGGCAAAAGTTTAGGGATAACACAAGGGGGAACTTCTTTACTCAGAGAGTGGTAGCTGTGTGGAATGAGCTTCCAGTAGAAGTGGTAGAGGCAGGTTCGATATTGTCATTTAAAGTAAAATTGGATAGGTATATGGACAGGAAAGGAATGGAGGGTTATGGGCTGAGTGCGGGCCAGTGGGACTAGGTGAGAGTAAGCATTCGGCACGGACTAGAAGGGCCTGTTTCCGTGCTGTAACTGTTATATGGTTATATGGTAATATAGCAAAAATTAGTGGGAATGTAGAGGATCGGGAAGCTTTCAAAAAACAATAGAAAGCAACTAAAAATACATAAGGAGAGAAAAGATGAAATATGAAGGTAAACTGGCCAATAATATAAAAGAGGATACCAAAAGTTTATCAGATACATAAAGAGTAAAAGAGACCAAGAGTGGATATTGGACTGCTAGAAAAAGACACTGGGGAGGTGGAAGTGGGGGGTGAAGAATTGACAGAGGAACTTATGAAGTATTTTGTGTCAGTCTTTATTGTGGAAGGCACTAGCAGTATGGCAGAAATTCAAGAGCATCAGTGGGCAGAAGTGAGTGTAGTTGCTATTACTAAGGAGAAGGTGCTTGGGAAGCTGAAAGGTCTGAAGGTAGATAAGTCACCTGGACCAACCAAATGGACTACACCCCAGGGTTCTGAAAGTGGTAGCTGAACAGTGCTAGTGAAAGGGGTTTTGAAGGGTATAAAAGGGGGCACTTCTTTGTGCAAGCAGGTGAGTTTTGCCTTGGGCTAGGTCAGGGCCATTGCTAATGCTAAGAAGATAGAAACAAGTACGTCGTCAGAGTTAGAGAGAAAACAAGATTGTCGACATTACAGAGATTGGCTTGTTTAGTGCATGAGCATTATTTTGATTTTGCTGTATCTGCTACTACTGTAGACTTGTTTTCCTTTCTGTTCTGCATTTGTACCGAATTCTCAAAGTGTTTTCTTATGGCCTTGAATACATGAGCAGTGTTCCTTTGTTTGTGAATGCATATGTGAATACTCTGAGCTGAATGAGAAAGAACACATAACTACTTTAAAATAACTTTTGTTACAGAGGTCAGGGAAGGTGCCAGCAGAGAGATCAGTTCAGTATCATCTTTAACCTTGAGTGTAGTTCCAGCAGAGTGGAGGATGGCTGATACGGTGCCTCTGTTTAAGAAGATGTGGTAATGCAACAGAAGAAATAGAAGTGACTGTATCTATGTGCCTGAGACTAAAATCGAACGAAAAGCCTCATGGTAAAGTGGTTCTTCTCAGGGCAGCCTCCAAGTGATACATTGTCATGAACAAAAGAAGCATGGCCTTTAATTTTACTGGAACAGTAATATTCATTGCAACACCAAGAGCAAGTGCAGTAAATGGCCTCCTTGCTTTCTGATATAATAAGGATGTTACAGATGAATTATTCATCATGGCCAACAACTATATTTCTGCCACAAACTAACAAGCAAAATGAAAAAGTTACAACTCTGCATTATTGCTGGCATTTGTAGGTCACCAAAACAAATCCATTTTCTCAATTGGACCCTTCTGCAAGTAAGACAAAGATATTAAATTCTCTCGGTCCAAATACCGGCAGGAAAGATGTGCATGCTGGTCACAAACAGCACCGGATTAACCGGATTGAAGTTGAGGCAGCAGTGGCTTTGTGTTTTTCCCAATCTGTGTGTTTGTTCCCCCCACCCCTCCCCATTGTTCAATAGAATGGTTCCTGGTATGGTGGATTTGTCATCCGAGGAAAAATTAAACAGACTAAATCCGTACTCTCAGGTTTAGAAGAATGAGGGCTACAGAGAAACAAATTCTCATAGGCTTTTTGATCTCATTGATCATGTGGATAGTCAGAGGCTTTTTCCCAGGGCTGAAATGGCTAGCACGGGAAGGCACAGTTTTAAGGTGCTTGCAAGTAGGTACACAGGAGATGTCATTGTGCTGTAGGTACACAGGAGATGTCATTGTGCTGTAGGTTTTCTGTGTTTCTATATAGTTACGCAAGTTTCGTACACTGATAAACAGCTGAATTGGGTCATTTTTATCTGAAGAGAAATGAAGATCGAACAGGTTACTTTTAGGTAGTAAGTTTATAGCTCTAGTTTATAATATGCATCGTGATAGCCACAGGCATTGGCAGAGCCCAGATATAACAAATCTAGGATGTACGTGCATAAGCTGCGCTTTCACTACCCTCCCTTCTCCTACCCTCACTCCAGCTTTTGTATCCAGAATATCTGTCCTGTTTTATATTGTCATTTGGCACAGATAAAAAACTGAAATTGCCAAAGGTCGCTTAACATGAAGGCTGTGAATTATTGTGGTTGATGACAGCAGATGTTTAATCTATTCATACAATATTTTTGTCTATAACTGAAGTTTATTCAGATTTATTTTTAATGTGTTTATATCGTAACTCACAAATATTCAGAGAATGAATCTGGAGAAGACTGTGTAGTGTAGAAGTAACGAGGCTGTACAATAACATTCTCATACTCTTCTGTGCAATTGTTTCAAAATCCAGCTGGTTCAGCATCTGGCTCATAAGCCACAGTTCCTACATTTTTTAAATTTGCCTGGTTCATTGAAAAATTTAGTAACCTACTGTGTTGTAAAAACATATAAAAATATGATTTAATAGTGTTAATTGGAATAACTATCAAGAGTCTGAAAAATCTGCCTGTCTGGCACTTCCATTGTCCCAAGGGTGTTAGATTAAGCACTTTATTAAAATAGGGAATTTCAACCATTAACAGCCACAGAGTAAAACGCATCAAATGAACACTAACCAGCACGGTAGTGTAACGGTTAGCACAACGCGATTACAGCTTGGGCCACTCCAGAGTTCGAAGTTCAATTCCGGAGCCATTCTGTAAGGCGCGTCTGTACATCCCCTGTGGATACTCCGGTTCCTGCACCAATCCAAGGACGTACCATACCAGGTAGGTTAATTAGCCGTTGTAATTTGTCCCGTGATTAGGTTAGGGTTAATTGGGGTTGTGGGGTTGCTGGGGCGACATGGCTCAGAGAGCCAGAAAGGGCTCATCCGTGTTGTATCACTAAATAAAACAAAATAAAATTACAGAAAGCATTCAACCAAACCTTCATTAGTACATAGTCAGCCCAGTAAATGAGGAGATTGTGGTCATATTTCAGTTAGATTTAGCATTATTATAGAAAAAATAGTCTTGTACTAATTTTCTAAATTGAGATACGGCATATTTTACTAGGGTTGGGATATGATTTAGTAAAACTGAAATGGAAACAGCTAAGTGAATGCAGAACAATGGGAGAGATTCTGGGAGGAGATGGAGGGGTTCACCCCAAAACAAAAAGACTGGAGACTGGGAGATGCCAATGTGAAATTTTTTAAAAATAGAAAGGAAACAAAATTTATCAGGAATGGGGGATATTAGTTGGTTTAAAAACAAGGGAAATCCTGAGGTTTTAAAAATATACGAAGAAGAGGAAAACAAAGAAGGAAGTCCCATTAGAAGCGAAAACAGTAGATGGATTGTGGAGGTGAAACAAACATGTTCATTTCTGAGTGAATGAGATGATATAAGTGCCAATATGTAACAAACTATATATGATGAACATGTTGAAAGAAAATTAGGAAATCAAACATCTTCCAAATTAAATAAATTTCTGGTACCTCAAGCTCTTAAGTAAGAATGTGAGAAAATAATGCAACTTCTAACATAATTTTCAAACTATTTTTGGCTGCAAATATTCTGCTAGAGGAATGGAAATACTTAAGTAATCTCTGGACAGTCAGCCTAAAATCAGTGTTAGAAAAGTGGTGGGTGGCATAACTCAGCAAATGATACAGGATAATGAAGGTCAATTGACAATAATTTGTTAAAGGAGGGTTATGTCTGAACAGCAATTGAAATCTCTTAGTGGTTACCATTTTCAGAATGTACATAAAGCCAACACATTTGATGTACAAACTTTGTAGTTTTAGCAAGGCATTTCACAATTAATCATGAAAGAAGAAGTGCAAGGAATCCAAAGTAAGGCTATGAATTGAATTAAAAATTGTCTCATAAGAAAGCAAAAGGCAGTTTTAGTGCTAAGAGTACTGTTATACAGTGGGGTTCCAAACGGCTATGTAGTTAGCTCTGCTCTTTGTGGTGTGTATATAAGTGATTCAGACTTAAATAAAGAAGGTCATAATTAATAGATTCCCCAAAGACATCTAATTAGTCAGTGTAGTTAATGGGAAGATGTAATTTTTAGGCTACAGGAGTATGTCAATACAAAGTGCACACAAGGGAAATGGAATTCAACCAAGAGAAGTGAGAACCAATATGTTTGGAGAAGGCAAACAATAAATCACAGTGTAACATTGTATAGCAGGACAAAAAGATCTTGGGGTTTATGCTGATAGATTCCAGAAGAAGTGGGCAGGTAGATAGGATAATTAAGTAGACAAACATGGAGTATACAACATGCAAAAAACCACAACTATCTAGTTATACTACTGGAAGGATATGGTACAACTTGAAGGGGTGCATGGGAAGCTTACAAGGGTATTACCGGGGTTATGGTTACAAGGAAAGAATGAGTAACCTGAAAACCTCATAGATGAGACCTTAACTGAGGTGGTCACACCCAAGAGTGCAGGCTTCAGCTAGTAGACGGGTGACCACCAGGAGAAGGGGAGTAAGCAGTCAGAGCAGCACTCCCCTGTGACCATTCCCATTGCAACAAGTCTGCCCCTTTGATTACTGCTCAGCAGTGGGGGGAAGAATGATCTATAAGCAGCAGCCAGCCCAGTGGTACTGTGGCAGCTGTGACGCTCAGCAGAGGTTAGAGTTGGGCAGAGCAATAGTGTTAGTAGACTCGATACTTAGGGGGACAAACAGCAGATTCTGTGGCTGTGAAAGAGAAGACAGGATGGTGTTGCAGCCCAGGATGTCTCAGAGCAGCTGTAGATGATTCACAAGAGGGAGGGTGAGAAGCTAGAGATTGTGGGCACATCACCAATCAGATAGGTAGAAAACGGGAAGAAGTCCTGTGCAATGAGTATAGAGAGTTAGGAAGAAGGCTGAAGAGCAGGACCTCCAAGTAGCAATGTGCATTTCTGCCAAAAAAGTTCAACCTTTGCCTCATCTGCCCACAGGCCATTGTCCCAGAAGTGTTGTAAATATCCAGGTGGTCTTTTGCAAACTTGAGATGTGCGGCAATGTATTTTTTGGAGAGCAGTGATTTCCTCTGTGGTATCCTTCCATGAACACCATTCTTGTTCAGTGTTTTTCTTATAGTAGACTCAGGAACTGAGACTTTTGCAAGTTCTAGAGATTTCTGCAGGTCTTTTGCTGTCACCCTTGGGTTCTTTTTCACCTCCTCCAGCATTTCAGGTTGTCCTCTTGATGTGATCTTTGCAGGATGCCCACTTCTAGTGAGAGTAGCAACAGTACTGAATTTCTTCCATTTGTAGACAATTTCTCTTACTGTGGACTGATGAATACTCAGGTCTTTAGAAATATTTTTGAAGCTTTTTCCAGCTTCATGCATATCCACAATTCTTCTTCTAAGGTCCTCTGAAAGTTGTATTGGTCGAGACATGGTGCGCATAAGCGGAGGTGTATAAGATTTATCAAAGTCTTAAACAGTTAAATAGGTAAAGAACTCACTAACTAGTGGGTATAGATTTAAGCTATTTGCTAGAGAATTAGAGGTGAGTAAGAAATGAAATGCTTTCACTCAATGATTGTGGTCTGGAGCTCTCTGACTAATAGGATGACAGTTTAAATAGTTCCTGGATGACCACTTAAAGAATAATATCCTGCAAGGGTATGGACTAAATTGGGAAGTGGAATTAAACACAAATCCATTTTTGGCTGATATAAAGGTGATGGGCTAAATGACTTCCTTATGTGGCATAAATTTGTATGTTTCTATACCAATATCCCAATTTTAACACTGTAGTTGTTACGTGGAAGTGAACCCTCTTTTCCAAACTCTTTTGTTTGCCCTCTTTTCCAAACTCCTTATTTCTCTGCTGAGTGACCCTACCAATAATCTTGAGTTTGATACTACAGTGATAGAGGCAGTTCACCAATAATCATTTATGCCCATATTATCTTGTCACTTTCTCTTCATCCACACAGCAACCTCACAACATTGTTCAAAGACGATTACTTGAGAGCAACGTCACAAAATTACACGGGGATCCAAAGGACGGTGGCTCTACAACTCAGTCACCATTTGAAGGGATGAAATCCAGCGTGAATAAGGATACTGTATCTTTACTCACTGTCTTCTGTAAGGTATGTTTGATTGAGTTACAATTTGACAAAGTAATTCTATATATTGTTGTAGTCATTACTACTACAGGAAGTGAATAAGTCAGAATGTTGGGTATCCTCTACTTACAGTAAGTCACCTCAAAGATGACTAAATGATATTGATAGTGAAGACTGAAGAATAAAAATGTCTGGAATGCATTAATGACCATGGTCAAATATTCTTTTCGTAATGACTGCCTGCTACATATAGCTTGCACTGAACTTGAAGGTTCAGTCAGGGTGAATCAACAAGTGCTCTTCAGAAAAGAAAGTTAGATTGGACTTGTTAGGCCAATAAGATGTCTCCAGCCCAACATCTTCTATATAGCTCTAAAGGGAACAACCTTTCCATATAACCCACGTTCCTCTTTCCCCGTGCCATGCTTATAAATCTCGACTGACAGTCTCCCTCCAAGGCCTTTATGTTCTTCTAAAATGTGGTTTAGAAGTTTTAAAGTGAGAATGGGATGTCTGTATTACTTCCCTTGGTACATGTAGCAGTTTATATTTAAGATTTTTCTGTTAAACATTGCCTTGAGAATTAAAGCTCTGACTTTCTTTCAAAATACTTTCGAGTAACTAAAGTACATCTTCTCACGACCTGAGGGTTGCATATTTCCTATTAACTTCTGATGCTGAACAGATTGGAAAATTCTCATGGATCATACAAGTATATTGTATTGTAAAATGAAAATTTCATGTTCAGAATGTACAGATTTGGATTGAAGATCTCTTAAACTACTGGTTAAAAGTATTCAGCTGAAAATTAGTGTTTGATGTTAGACTGAGCCTTGGTTTAAATTTTTAATATATTAAGCGCAATAGACAATTTAGTATGTAAACTCAATCTTGCTATTAAATCATTTGTGCTTTTCTGTCTTTAAAACCTTAATTTGTTTATCAAATGTAAGACAAATGAAATTAAATTAGAAATATGACTTAATATTTTGAGGCATTATTTTAGATCATTAAATGACTCATGATCATGGAAGGCAAAGGAAAGCAAGAAACATTGGGCATATGGTTAAAAAAGTAAAGACGTAGTGGAGGTTGCCTAGGTCAGAAAGCTGTTCACACTACAATATTATTGTTCAATTTAGTCTAGTAAGAAGTAATCTGAGCAGAACTTTGATCTTAAGAAGACTAACATTGATAGGATGAGGAATGAGCTAAGATTAATGAACTAATATGTGCTGAACTTCCATGGACATGTAGCAAGAAGCATAGCCAAATTTAAGCAGAAACCTGCAATCCCTAATTAAGAGAATGAATTTGGTTGTCAGGTGCAAGTTACTGTCAGTGTTGCTGCACTGGCCACAAGTGTGACCCTTCCCCTGCTGTGACTGAAAAGATCATAGTATAGTGACTGTCTACTACCAGGCACAGAGGGGCTGGGTCCTGTGTAACAGCCTCTCAGATTCATTTCTGAATGTTTGAGACTGAGAAACTGATGCCATTTACAGTGTGACTATCGTAAGCAAATTTAATAACATGCTTGGTTCAGTCCAGCAAGACCTTGCACGGTGTTGTAAACTTGTATATTCTATGAAAGAAGTATAATATGGGGGAGCAGGAAACGGGAAATTCCCATTAAAACTATAAACAATTTTATATAAAATGGGAACGTATGGCCTTCTGCTTGAAATTAATGTTCTAATAATACCTGTAGATAGATGCTACATATATGCTTTCTTTTCCTGACTACTTCTTACTTCATGTTTCCTCAGTGTCGTGATCAAAAGATCAAAGTCACCATCAACACAGGCTGCCACCAGAATACAATCTCCACCAGCTGCTTAAACAGAATAGGGTAAGAAAGCATTCAACAGTTGAACATTAAATTAAATAAGGTTTAGTCAAAAATAGCCTAGCATCTGTAGCCTGATTGGGTTGGTGTGAATGAAATTATAAGGAATACCTTTACGTGGATGCAGAAGACAATTCAACCAGTTGGTCATTAGGCTGCTGTTCATCCAACCAAAATTTATTTATTACAATCTCTAATGATAATTAATCTAAAAATTATGGATCCTGCATGTTAGGCTTTGGCCTAGCTCTTTGATCCAGGCCATCAGCCTCAAATGCCACTCCAAATGGCTTCTAATACAAAGACCAATTTTGTTCTGGTGCCTAATCTCCAGAGAAAAAGATGGCTTAGAATCAATAACAGCAGCACAAAGAGAATGGGTGCAAAGAGTCCACGTAAACTTTTCATTTAAATGTAGTAAAAAAAAAACTTTCAATTAAAATTTGAAGCTGTGTCGCACTAGGAGGCTGCAAATGGAAGAAATTTGAATGAATGTAAGAGATTTGGACCTTGGCATTTGAAAGCAAGGTCTCTAAAGTTTACCACCGTGATTATATTCAAGATTGCTCATCAGGGCAGAATTGGAGAGGTGCAGAGATTTGGGGGCTGTAGAACTTTGAATATGGTGCAGGAAGAACTTAGAGGGATTTGAAAATGAGGTAAGGATTTTAAAATTAAAATGCTGCTTAGACGCAAGTGATTGTAGGTTAGCAAACTAAAGGATGTTTGGGAATGAAATTTCCCCTCTTTGGTTAATGCATACCAGACATCGGTACTTTGAAGACACTGATGGAAGGGTCAAAAGAGGAGGTGATGAAGTAAGGCCAGGTGTTCCCCTGTGCAACGTCTTGGTCTCAAAGATCTTCAGCTGTTTCATGTCAGCATCAGATCAGAAATAACACTTTCCGTTGAAGATTGCACCATTTCAATTCAATTCCTAACCCAATAAATAACACATTTCATCCAGCAAGACCTAGACAAGGAAATATGGATGAGAGTCAGTATCAGGCCTTTCAAGACTACCACCATTCAAATGAGCTCAACTCCTCTTTCATGCCAGTTCCACATATATCTTAATTTCAAAAATGTATCTACCTTGTTTTCAAGTATCCCCTGTGATCTAGCCTCCATAACTCTTTGGGTACAGAATTCCAGAGATTCAACACCCACAACGAAATTCCTACACAGCTCACATTTTTTTAAATCTCCAAATAATACAGATCTAACTAGTTTAGCTGGTTACAACCACTGAGACAACCTTTTTATCCCAGTGAGTTTCTTCTGCACTGCCTCCGGTGCTGGTATATCCTTTTCATAAATAAGGTTACCTAAACTCTCAAACACCCTATATAACTATATTATTTCTTTAAACTCCAGCTCATTAAAAAGTCAATGCGCCATTTGCTTTAATTTCTTGAGTTACTTATTACACTTTGTGCATGAGGACATCTGTGCCAGGGTTCCCAACCTTTATAATGTCATGGACCCTACCATTAACCAAGGGGTCAGTGGACCGCAGTTTGGGAAGCCCCAACTTCATGCCTTCCTGAGCTTTCTTTCTTGTGGCTGCTGCTCCCATGAATCTATGTGCCTGTGAAGCTACTATAAGCAAATTTTTCATTACACCCGTGCATACGATAATAAATTCAACTTCGGCTCTGATACTTCAAGATACTCTGATACTCTGCAATGTCTCTCCATTTCAGTAAAATAGTCCTTTTAAGTTCTCCTACTGAAGTGCATGACCTTGTTTTTCTACATTAGACTCAATTTGCCAGATTTTTGCTCACTCATTGAACCTATCTGTTTCCTGTTATAGCCTGATCCCTGGCAACCTCACCTTCTCCCACCCACCTCCCAAGTTTCATTTCATAAGCAAATTTGGATAACTAACACCTATTATTCTCCTCCACATCACATGAGGGCTGAAACCTGATACTTGTTGCACTCCACTCATTACAACTCTATAGTTTGAAAAAGACAAATTTATTCCAGCTCTTTCGTCTATGCGATAACCAGTTGTCAACCTGTGTTGACGAATTTCGCCCAATACTGTGTGGCAATGTTTTATGTGGCACTTTTCCCAGATGCCTTCTGGAAATCCAAATACACCATATCTACAGGCTCCGTTCAGTCTCCCCTGCCTGTTACATTCTTGAAGAACACTTGAAAATTTGACATACGTGATTTTCCTTATAGAAAGCAAAAATTGCATTAAGTTGCTCTACATGGCAATACTTTGATACAGGCATTCACAGTGGCAGAGTACTGTAGCGGTTAGCGTAACACTATTACAGTGGCAGCGATCTGGGTTCAATAACCGCAACTGTCTGTAAGGAGTTTGTATGTTCTCCCCATAACAGTGTGGGTTTCCTCCAACATTACAAAAAATGTACAAGTTAGTAGGTACAGATTTTAGTAGCATGGCCACACGAGCTGGTCATAGGTTAGTTATCCTGCATTGGGTGATTCACCTTCCAGCTTCACCACTGAAGCCTTTCCAGCAGACAAGGAAGGATCGGAATACAGTCCATACTCATCACTAGATCTTATTCCTGGAGTTCCCTTAAACCTTCTAGAACTCCCTTCACCAGTAGCGGCTCAAGAACGTGGTTCACCGTATGAGATGAACAATATGTGCTGGCCTTGCCAATGGCATCAACATCCCAAAACAGATCAACACACAGAGCGCTGGAGGAACTCTGTGGGAATGAATAAACATCGATGTTTCGAGCCGAGACCTTTCATAGGTGTTTTCTTGTTTAAACATTCTACCAAAGGGCAGTTTTTGGATATGAAATAGAAAACAAACAAGAATAAATCCCTTTACTACACTAAAGATAACAAAAGGGGTATCATTGACTTATTATCGATTGGTAGGTAATAATGTAACCAGGACAGTGGAGTCATTTAACTGGATGACTGAGAAGAGTTGGGTCAAAGAAGACAAGTACGGACAAAGTGCCTTGTAAAACGTAAATGTCATTAGTAAATTTCATCAGTCCTCTCTTGGTACTGCAGCAGAAGGATGGAATCAGGGTAAAGTGGGAACAAACTGAGAAGTTTACAGTACATTTGAAGTCATTAGACAGAACATAGAGGTAGAAAAATGGAGCAGTAGCTTGCATGTAATAAAATAACTTCATTACTTGCTGGGGGTGGGGTGATGGACAGCTATAGTGGAAGGGCATGGCTCGAACACAATTAGCCCTGGAGCACAAGTAAGAAGGAAACTGGTTTAGTGGGTAAATATTCAGTTTGCTTGAATAGATTTTGTGATTATATTAAATAGAGGAAGCAAAAACAGGAAAATAGGGCAGTCGGGCAAAACAAGGAAATAAGTTCTGCAATTGTGTTAGGTTGCTCCTGTTACTGGAAAGACGACACATTACCTATCACATAATGCATTTATGTCTTTTCATGCGACTGTTCCTGTGCGGACCACGAGGCACGAGGTACGACTGCGCAAGCGTGTGGATGTCAGCGAGTTAGACAGGCGGGAAGAATTTAAAAGAAGACAGCTTTATAGAGCGGGCGTTGGAGGAGCAGGCTTTGGAGTAGAGGGAAACAGAGTAGGAGGACTTTGGGTCAACCTGGCTTAGGAGATAATGGGTCGAGGTGAGGTAAGTTACTTGTGAAGAATAGGAACAGAAAGTATGTCTGTGAGGCCCACACACTGTACTGGGTGTCAGATGTGGAAAATACAGGAGACTCCCAGCCTCCTGGACGGCCACATCTGCACCAGGTGCGTCGAGCTGCAGCTCCTTAGGGACCGTGTTAGGGAACTGGAGATGCAGCTCGATGATCTTCGTCTGGTCAAGGAAAGTGAGGAGATGATAGAGAGGAGCTATAGGCAGCTAGTGGTCCCCGGGACCACAGGGGACAGAGAAGTGGGAAACAGTCAGGAGAGGGAAGGGCAAGAGTCAGATACTTGAGAGTACCCTAGTAGCTGTCCCCCTTAACAATAACTACTCCTGTTTGAGTACTGTTGGGGGGAACAGCCTACCTGGGGGAAGTGGCAGTGGCCGTGGCTCAGAAGGGTAGGGAAAGGAAGAGGATGGCAGCAGTAATAGGGGACTCTATAGTTAGGAGGTCAGACAGGCGATTCTGTGGATGAAGGAAAGAAACACGAATGGTAGTTTGCCTCCCAGGTGCTAGAGTTCGGGATGTTTCTGATCGCGTGCACCATATCCTGAAGTAGGAAGGTGAACAGCCAGAAGTCGTGGTACATATTAAGTTAGATGTGGCCCTTGTGGCTAAAGGGATCGGGGGTATGGAGAGAAAGCAGGTACAGGGTTCTGAGTTGGATGATCAGCCATGATCATACTGAATGGCGGTGCAGGCTCGAAGGGCCGAATGGCCTACTCCTGCACCTATTTTCTATGTTTCTATGTTTCTACATATTGGTACCAATGACATAGGTAGGAAAAGGGAGGAGGTCCTGAAAACAGACTAGAGGGAGTTAGGAAAGAAGCTGAGAAGCAGGACCTCAAAGGTAGTAATCTCGGGATTACTGCCTGTGCCACACGACAGTGAGTGTAGGAATAGAGTGAAGTGGAGGATAAATGCGTGGCTGAGGGATTGGAGCAGGGGCAGGGATTCAGATTTCTGGATCACTGGGACCTCTTTTGGGGCAGGTGTGACCTGTACAAAAAGGATGGGTTGCACTTGAATCCCGGGGGACCAATATCCTGGCAGGGAGGTTTGCTAAGGCTACTGGGGAGAGTTTAAACTAAAATTGCTGGGAGGTGGGAACTGAACTGAAGAGACGGAGGAAGGGGCGGTTGGCTCACAAATAGAGAAAGCTTGTAGACAGTGTGAGAGGGAGAATAGGCAGGTGATAGAGAAGGGATGAGCTCAGACTGATGGTTTGAGATGTGTCCATTTTAATCCAAGAAGCATCATGAACAAAGTGGATGAGCTTAGAGTGTGGATCAGTACTTGGAGCTATGATGTTGTGGCCATTACAGAGACTTGGATGGCTCAGGGGCAGGAATGGTTACTTAGAGTGCCAGGCTTTAGATGTTTCAGAAAGGACAGGGAGGGAGGCAAAAGAGGTGGGGCGTGGCACTGTTGATTAGAGATAGTGTCACAGCTGCAAAAAGGGAAGAAGTCATGGAGGGTTTGTCTACTGAGTCTCTGTGGGTGGAAGTTAGGAACAAGAAAGGGTCATTAACTCTACTGGGTGTTTTTTATAAACCTCCCAATAGTAACAGGGACATCGAGGAGCAGATAGGGAGACAAATTCTGAAAAGATGTAATAATAACCTCTTCCCCAGGGCACCACTGGTAAGTACAAGAGGACACGACTTTAAGGTAAGGGGAGGGAAGTTCAAGGGGGATATTAGAGGAAGGTCTTTTACTCAGAGAGTGGTTGGTGTGTGGAATGCACTGCCTGAGTCAGTGGTGGAGGCAGATACACTAGTGAAGTTTAAGAGACTACTAGACAGGTATATGGAGGAACTTAAGGTGGGGAGTTATATGGGAGGCAGGGTTTGAGGGTCGGCACCACATTGTGGGCCAAAGGGCCTGTAATATGCTGTACTATTCTATGTTCTTTAACAGGGTCGTCATGGTGGGAGATTTTAAAATCCCCAATATTGATTGGCATCTTCCTAGAGCTAGGAGTTTAGATGGGGTGTAGTTTGTTAGGTGTGTTCAGGAAGGTTTCCTGACACAATATGTAGATAAGCCTACAAGAGGAGAGACTGTACTTGATCTGGTATTGGGAAATGAACCTGGTCAGGTGTCAGATCTCTCAGTGGGAGAGCATTTTGGAGATAGTGATCACAATTCTATCTGCTTTACCATAGGACTGGAGAGGGATAGGAAAAGTCAAGTTAGGGAAGTGTTTAGTTGGAGTAAGGGGAAATATGAGGCTATCGGGCAGGAACTTGGAAGCATATATTGGAAACAGAAGTTCTCAGGGGAATGTATGGAAGAAATGTGGCAAATGTTCAGGGGATATTTGCATGGCATTCTGCATAGGTACATTCCAATGAGACAGGGAAAGGATAGTAGGGTACAGGAACTGTGATGTACAAAAGCTGTTGAAAATCTAGTCAAGAAGAAAAGAAAAGCTTACAAAAGGTTCAATAAACTAGGTAATGATAGAGATCTAGAAAATTATAAGGCTAGCAGGAAGGAGCTTAAGAATGAAATTAGGAGAACCAGAAGGAGCCATGAGAAGGCCTTAACGAACAGGATTAAGGAAAATCCAAGGCACTCTACAAATTTGTGAAGAGCAAGAGGATAAGACATGAGAGCATAGGACCAATCAAGTGTGACAGTGGAAAAGTGTGTATGGATCCGGATGAGATAGCGGAGGTACTTAATGAAGGACCTGGCGATTGTAGGGATGGCTTACAGCAGACTGAAAAGCTTGAGCATGTAGATATTAAGAGAGAGGATGGGCTGTAGCTTTTGGAAAGCATCAAGTTGGATAAGTCACCGGGACCAGATGAGATGTACCCCAGGCTAATGTAGGAGGCAGCGGAGGAGATTGCTGAGCCTCTGGCAATGGTCTTTGCATCATCAATGGGGATGGGAGAGGTTCCAGAGGATTGGAGGGTTGCAGATGTTGTTCCCTTTTTGAAGAAAGGGAGTAGAGATAGCTCAGGAAATTATAGACCAGTGAGTCTTACCTCAGTGGTTGGTAAGTTAATGGAGAAGATCTTGAGAGGCAGGATTTATGAACATTTGGAGAGGCATAATATGATTAGGAATAGTCAGCATGGCTTTGTCAAAGGCAGGTCATGCCTTATGAGCCTGATTGAATTTTTTGAGGATGTGACTAAACATATTGATGAAGGTAGAGCATTAGGTGTAGTGTATATGGATTTCAGCAAGGCATTTGATAAGGTACCCCATGCAAGGCTTATTGAGAAAGTAAGGAGGCATGGGATCCAAGGGGACATTGCTTTGTGGATCCAGAACTGGCTTGCTCACAGAAGGCAAAGAGTGGTTGTAGACAGGTCATATTCTGCATGGAGGTCGGTGACCAGAGGTGTGCCTCAGGGATCTGTTCTGGGACCCTTACTCTTTGTGATTTTTATAAATGACCTGGATGAGGGATGGGTTAGTAAAGTTGCTGATGACACAAAGGTTGGGGGTGTTATGGATAGCGTGGAGGCCTGTCAGAGGTTACAGTGGGACATCAATAGGATGTAAAACTGGGCTGAGAAGTGGCAGATGGAGTTCAACCCAGATTAAGTGTGAGGTGGTTCATTTTGGTAGGTCAAATATGATGGCAGAATATAAAATTAATGGTAGGACTCTTGGCAGTGTGGAAGATCAGAGGGATCTTGGGGTTGAGTCCATAGGACACTCAAAGCTGCTGCACAGGTTGATTCTGTGGATAAGAAAGCATACGGAGCATTGGCCTTCATCAACCGTGGGATTGAATTTAAGAGCTGTGAGGCAATGTAGCAGCTTGGAGTACTGTGCTCAGTTCTGGTCACCTCACTACAGGAAGGATGTGGAAGCCATAGAAAGGGTGCAGAGGAGATTTACAAGGATGTTGCCTGGATTGGGGAGCATGCATTATAAGAATAGGTTGATTGAACCTTTTTTTTTCTTGGAGTGACGGAGGATGAGACATGTATAAAATGCTGAGAGGCATTGATCATATGGATAGTCAGAGGCATTTTCCCCGGGGCTGAAATAGCTAACATGAGAGGGCACAGTTATAAGGTGCTTGGAAGTAGGCACTGAGGAGATGTCAGGGGCAGGTTTTTACGCAGAGGGTGGTGAGTGCGTGGAATGGGCTGCCGGCAACGGCGGTGGAGGCGGATAAGATAGGGCCTCTCAAGAGACTCCTGGATAGGTACATGGAGCCTAGAAAAATAGAGGGCTATGGGTAACCCTGGATAATTCCTACAATAGCTACATGTTCGGCACAGCTGAAGGGCCTGCATTGTGCTGTAGGTTTTCTATAATTTAAAAAAAACATAAATAATTAGATAAATCATTTCCTATTCATTCAGAGATGTTTCTGTAATTTAGATTCCATCTATCATTAGTGCATTGTGAATATTATTACATTTAGCAGTAAAGCCAAATCAAATCTACTATAAAAATTCATGAATTTGATTGAAAAGATGTTTGAATAACATTGGTTTACAGCCAGGTACAGGTGCTGAAAGGAGACCTGGCTTTACTGAACACAGCTGCTGACATTTTGCTGTGCAGCACCACAAACCCTGAAAGGCAAAGCCCTGGTAGCAGCTGCCGAGGACGTAAGTCAATGTGCTGGGGAGAGGAAGAGAGCTCCAGGCCTTGGAGAGATACTGAAATGCTAATTAATGAGATACTTGCTGGAGGGGGGTCTTGTGCAGCAGGGAAAGGGAGAGGCAGATCTGCCAAAGCAGATTAGGAAAAAAAGCCAAAAAGACCCATAGATGTTGGAAAGATCTGAAATAGAAACCAAAAACCTACTGACGATAGGTGAACAAACTGAAATGTGAATTCTTGTCCTCTCTGCATAAATTTCCCCTTAATCTGCAGTGTATTTATTGCATTTTCTACTTTATTTCACAGTTAAAAAGCATTGTTGGTGATTTCTGCTCGAGAACAAAGCTCCCCATGTAACTGAGTCATGCCAACGGAGCTTTCACGTCTTGTGATCTGTCAAGATGAGCTGCACACCACTAAAAATAGTGCTCTCTTACAGGCACATTTACCCAAATACATATACGCTCAAAAACATGACACAGACAATTACTCATCTACACCTTTCTTTAATTCAACAACCTATCCTGCTATTACATTTTATACCCACCACAGCAAACTGAGGTGAAGCCTCCAGAGGTGAGATGATGAAATGTTTCAACCCTCCAACTAATACAAAATGGTTAGGAATAAGAGGTGAGACCCCCACGTGTTCAGAGGGGAAAATCTTCTTTCTATTAGGTAGAGGAGCCATAAAGTCCTAAACCATCCCACAGAGGCTACATTTCATTCTGATTATTATAAACCTCTTTGATTTATTACACAACAGACACCATCTTTACCATCTGTGTGGCTACATAAAAATGTCTCATGTAAAATGAAGATGCCCAGCGAATTAATTTCCCATGAGGAAGCATTCTCATGTCTTCATGGGGCAGAGAGATGGTACTTTGGAAGATTGCTGTCTAAGCAACATGATGCGATTTGTAAGCAAACAGCATCCCCAGATCCAGTCTTTCTAAGCTGCTCTCATCAGCAAGCTAAAGCTAGGGCTGGAGTTCTTGTGAGTTAGCAAAGCCATCTACAGAACCCAGAGTAAAGAAAAGCAGTCTTTGGGCAGGCAGACTGTAGTCACACCGAGACGCTGTGATGTGGCACAAGGACATTTTGATCCACCAACAAGATTGTCAAATGGAGCCATGTAGTTTAACCGAAAATGGTTGTGATTTTTCTAAATATTATTGACATGGCTTTGTTAAATGATAGCCATACCAACATTGTTGAAATGCATTCTAATTTAGGGGAAATGACATAATAAATGTACAATATTCAGAGATGAGGAAAACTGATGTTGCAGATTCTGACATTGCAGTACATCTTACTGTATCTCAGCTAGAAAATGTGTTATTTTCATGTCGTATGAATGTGCTAGGATTAAAATGCTTTCTCCATTACAACGATAGCCGCATACCAGCTGATCGCGCATGCTATGTTGTTCTGGCATGAGTTTGTTCATAACCTCCTCAGGATGCTTATCACCTCCTTGTGCTACTCTAACATCAGCATCCACTTCCCCCAGAATGAATTACAAAACTCGACCTTGGTACCCTTATCTACAAGCCCATGGCCATTACTTAAGCTCTCCGTTCCCCTGTCCCTGATCACACTTCCCTGAAATCTCAGCCTTTATGTTATTTACTCATTTTACAAGAAAAAATAGTGCAGAACTCTTAGTGAAAGCCAAGAAACACAAGGGATGGAAAAGCAATACTCAAAATTCTAATAGATAAAGACATGACACTTCCTCAGGATTCATTTTGCGTATCATATATGAAACCGCAAATAGCTCATGATAGTAACAGCTCATTAAATAGGTATCATTTTCATGGTACAATATAAATTAACTGTAAGATGAATATAGCTACAGTACGGAATCTACTGTGCGATGGGTATTTTCTTTTGGTAGTACACCTTCTTTGTTACAAGGTTCTGATTTTAAGTCCTACCACCGAAAACCTAGGTCAGTGCTGAAGGTGTGATTAACTATCACGAGTGCTCATTTTCAGACAGGATATCAAACGGTGGCTTCCTCTGCTCTCAGGTAGAAGTAAAAAGTGTTATATGAATGTGTCAGGAAAGTCATCTCCTGCGTTCTGTCAATATTTCTTTTTCACTCAACTTTACAAGGACAGATTATTTGGCCACTGCCTGACAGTCTACCAATCCTGCACATTTCTACATTCCAAATGCTTCTGCTCCAAAAATTACTTTATAAGGTATAAAGCACAATAAAAATTCATGAGTTTGTGAAAGACAATGTACAAATGTAAGTCTTTCTATTTTCTTTAGTTTTGAGGAATTACCTGTGGCAGAGAGTGAAGACTCTGAGCTCCCCAGATCTACCCAAAGTTCAAACACAATGGAACGAGTGGAGAAGTTAGAAATCATGTTGGGGAAAGAGAAAGTTGAATGTCCAGCTTTGGTAGTAGGTAAGAACATCACAGCACTTTTTCCATGAATTGCACAAAATTCTTTAAAGATCTGCATAACACACTGGTGGAACTCAGCAGGTCGGACAGCATCCGTGGAAACGAACAGTCAATGTTTTG
This sequence comes from Hemitrygon akajei, assembly GCF_048418815.1. NCBI lineage: Eukaryota > Metazoa > Chordata > Chondrichthyes > Myliobatiformes > Dasyatidae > Hemitrygon > Hemitrygon akajei. The sequence goes on along the minus strand of NC_133133.1, from coordinate 149,202,507 downwards.
GGCGGAAACCCTTCGTCTTGGCCCAAAACGTTTGCTGTTCGTTTCCATGGATGCTGCCCGACCTGCTGAGTTCCTCCAGCATGTTGTGCGTGTTGCTTTGACCCCAGCATCTGCAGAGTATTTTGTCTTTAAAGACCTGTGTTCAATGAACCCTATATATTCAAATTGCAAAAACATTTCTATGGCCCTCATGATTTTTATATACCTCTTTCATGGGCCAAGCCTCAGCCACCTACATTACAGGGGAAAAAAAGCCCAGAATATGCAGTTTCTATTTGTGACTCAAGCCCTTCAGTCCTGGTAACATCCTTGCAGATCTTTTTGCACCCATTCTAGTTTAATTACATCTTTTCTATAGCTAAGCAACCATTACTGCACACAGTGGGGCTTCGCCAATATCCTGTACAGTTGTAACATAGCATTCCATGTTCAAAAGGAGTACAAAGGCTCTTGTACCCAATGCCCTAATCAATAAAGATTGATGTACCAACTGTCTTCTTCACCACTCAGTAGACACGTTGTTTAGTGCTATCGTATTATGTGCAGAAATTGACAAAGTCAGTCACTGTGCCAAGTCCACCTTCTGGCATTCACTCTTTTAGTTTCTCTGCCAAACTTTCCAAATTAAACTACCTTCCAATTTTCCTAATCCCATTATTCCCTGCCTTTTATCCTAAAGGCTGGAAGCTGTTTGTTGTTGACCTTATTTGCCATTACAATTTTACACTCTATCATGGATATATTGGCATTTTAAAGTATTTTCTAAAGTACCACTGTTGTAGATACAGGCATCTTACAGGCTAATTCACAGAGCGTCCTTCTCTCGCTATGATACAATATACTAAGATGTAAGCAAGTACAATCATTAAAGAATATCCCCATTTCTGACCCTGTCATGAAGAAAGGATTGCTAATGGTGCATCTGAAGTACTTCATCTACATAGGCTGAAGAAATCTTAGTGATAGTTTGGGGTTGAGCTGATCGATGCAACCAGCCTCAGCTGGGCAAGTTTCTACTAGGCTAGGTAGATGCCAGTGTTGTAACTGTACTGGGGTATTTTAGATAGTTAGTTCTGAAGCACCAGTTTTGAACATTACAATCAGGTTCCACCTATCACCTTCCAGCACTACAATTTGATCCCATGGCCTTTCCTGTGGCCAGAGTGTTTAACTGCTTAAAGACTGCCTTCATTGATGATGCAGGTCTCCAGGAGGCTGTGCTGGACCATTCACTTGGCATCTCTATCTAAAGGTGATTGCTAATGCCACGTCATTCTCTTCAGCATTCATCTACTGGCCAAACTGAGATCTTTCCGGACCATCTTCTATCTGTTGGTTGATTTTAATTATTCCCCATCATTGACAACTGGATGTAACAGGCCTGCATATCTCTGATCTAATTTGTTAATTATCAAATAATTAGCAGAGTTTGTTGTAGACTGTTTTCACTGTTTAGTTGACATACAGTCTTATTTGTGGCTTTGCTAGGGTGCACGTCATTTTTTAAGAATGTTGAGTGGTCCTCCTGATTGAATTTTCTGGATGCCTTTTAACCAGGATTGGTTATTTGACTTAAGGGTAAGACTCTGGAGGCCTCCCCAGAGAGGTGAGAAAGAAACTAAATAGGTTTATCATTTGTGTGTGTTCTCTCATCATTTGTTCTCCACCCAAAGTGTTAGCTACGTCCTTCAGAACTCAACCAGTTTGATTAGTAGTGATCCTACTGAGTCATTCTTGATGTTAGACTTGTCTCCAACCATACTATATACCGTGCCTAGCTGCTTTTCTTTGTCCTTTAATAATTTAATTAATATTTTTACTTATAAAATGCCTCCCTAAGGATTTCTGGCTCTACCTTAATGCTGTTACAGATGAGAGAAAGCATTTGATTGCATGTGAGCAGATCATCCAAGTACACAATCTGGACAGCCACAGATTTTAGACCATAAGACCAGAAGATATAGGAGCAGAAGTAGGCCATTCAGCCCATTGAGTCTGCTCCGCCATTCAATCATGGGCTGATCCAGTTCTTCCAGTCATCCACTCCCCTGCCTTCTCCCCATACCCTTTGATGCCTTGGCTAATCAATAACCTATCTATCTCTGCCTTAAATGCACCCAATGACTTGGCCTCCACAGCCGCTCTTGGTAACAAATTCCACAGATTTACCACCCTCTGACTAAAGTAATTTCTCTGCATCTCTGTTCTAAAAGGATGTCCTTCAATCCTGAATTCGTGCCCTCTTGTCCTAGACTCCCCTACCATGGGAAATAACTTAGCCATATCTAATCTATTCAGGCCTTTTAACATTCAGAATGTTTCTATGAGATCCCCCCCAATTCTCCTGAAATTCAGGGAAAACAGCCCAAGAGCTGCCAGACATTCCTCATATGGTAACTCTTTCATTCCTGGCATCATTCTCGTGAAGCTTCTCTGAACTCTCTCCAATGTCAGTGTATCCTTTCTAAAATAAGGAGCCCAGAACTGCGCACAGTACTCCAAGTGTGGCTCTCAAATGCCTTATAGAGCCTCAACATTACATCCCCGCTCTTATATATTCTATACCTCCAGAAATAACTGCCAACATTGCATTTGTCTTCTTCACCACTGACTCAACCTGGAGGTTAACCTTTAGGGTATCATGCACAAGGACTCCCAAGTTCCTTTGTATCTCTGCATTTTGAGTTCTATCCTTGTGTAAATAATAGTCTGCCTATTTATTTCTTCTACCAAAGTGCATGACCATACACTTTCCAACACTTTTTGTTGGGCAGAAGGGTTTACCCCTAAAATTTATGAGGATCTGAGAATGTCCTTGTTTCTTCCAAACAATGTGATTCAATTCTCAAAGCTTTCTATCACAATTGCTCTTTTTGTTACAAGCTCCACATGGAAAAAAACAGAATGTTGGAACAAGAACTGTTGTCATGTTAAAGCAAGCAGTGAGGTGGTGAGAATAGTAACAGATTGTAGATTGAGAAGAAAACCACCATTGTTTACAAGGGGAATTTTATGTCAGATGATTCTATTAAATGAAAACAATCTGTCCTGATCAAATCTTTATGCAATTTTTGAAATTCAGACACAATGAATTTTCAGTGTATTGTGGAGCTGCTTAGTATTTCTCAGGAAAATTGGATTTAATAAAATCTTATCAGTTGATTTTAACAATAAGACCCATATCAGTGTTTTCATTTTAGGAGTTCAGCAGTTCTTTTTCTACTTTGTGTGGCATTAAAACAAAATTCCCATAAAGATACCAATCTTCAGTTCCAGGGTTTCCAGTACAGTGTGGTCAGATCTCTCTTTCTCTAATGTCATGTTGTGTCAATTTCAGCCCATTCTAGGAATCTGCTGCAAGATCTCACAGCTGACAGCATTTAGCTTTATGGACTTTTCTCATCAGAGAAGCCTGATTAATGTCTTTTGTCCCTGTAATGTCAAGTTTGCTAAGTTCTTGGATGAGGTACCTTTATATTTCTCCTCCCCCTGCTGACTTTTGGTGATATTTCTGAAGCTTTTGGCTCATGCCATCCACCAAGAAATCTGATAGACATAGACAAATCTCTACTGTGGAATACAGAAAACTAATTGAAGATGCAAGAAAGGTTCAGACATGATTGTGAGTAGTGTGCAGAATAAATGGCAAGCTTTCAGGGTGCTGTTGATTATTGATCCTTTAGGCAGTGGATTTCAGGGAAAACATATAATTAAAACTCAGGAATACAAAATAGGAGGCAGGACTGGACTCTGCAGCATTTCAGGCGTGCTCCATAGTTCAATATAGCCATGGCTGATCCTCCATCTCTGCTACATCCCTGCTCCCTCCCTACTCCACTTGTTGCCTTTAATGTCTAGAAATTTTTCTATCCATCTGATAATAAGTCAGTGACTTGACCTTCACAGCCTTCTGTGATCGGGAATTCTCCAGGTTCCAGCTCTGACTGAGGAAATACCTCCTCACCTCAGTCCTAAATGTCTTGCCTTTATTTAAGAATGTGACCTCTGATTCCTTACCCCAGTCGAGAAGCAAAGGTCATCAGACAAGGAAAATATCTTTTCCGAAATCAATCTGATAATCTTGTCAGAAATTTTGTTGAGTTTCAATTAGCCTCTAAACACTAGGACTAATCAATCATGAACATTACCTCACATCTTTAAATATATTATTTCTGTTTTGCACTATTTTAATCTATTCAATATACATATATATTTACTTAACTGATTTATTTATCTTTTTCTTCTTTCTATATTATCGTGTATTGCATTGAACTGCTGCTGCTAAGTTAACAAGTTTCACAACACATGCCACTGATAATAAACCTGATTCTGATTCTGATTTAATTTGTCCTCATATGAGAATCCCACAATCCTACTCCCTCAAAGACAAGTACATCCTTCTTCGGTAAGGAGACTAAAACAGCATACAATTCTCCAGGTTATTTTGTGACAAACCAAGAATTGTCATTTTTTCCAGACAGCTGAGGCTGAGAAGCATATTGGGGAGCATGCCTTATGAAAACAGGTTAAGTGAACTTGGCCTTTTCTCCTTGGAGCGACAGAGGATGAGAGGAGACCTGATAGAGGTGTACAAGATGATAAGAGGCATTGATCGTGTGGATAGTCAGAGGCTTTTTCCGAGGGCTGAAATGGTTGTCACAAGAGGACGCAGGTTTAAGATGCTGGGAAGTAGGTACAGAGGAGATGTCCGGGGTAAGTTTTTCACTCAGAGAGTGATGAGTGCATGGAATGGGCTGCCGGCAACAGTGGTGGAGGCGGATAAGATAGGTTCTTTTAAGAGACTTTTGGATAGGTACATGGAGCTTAGAAATATAGAGGGTTATGGGTAAGCCTAGTAATTTCTAAGACATGTTTGGAACAACTTTGTGGGCCAAAGGGCCTGTATTGTGCCGTAGGTTTTCTATGTTATTATGTTTCATACTGGAGACAAATTCTGGATGTTGGACTACTGTAGATATCGGTTAGGGAGTTTTCTCAATCTAAAAGACAAGCAACATATCTGCATATCATCTCAACATATTACCTGCCAGCACCTGCCACACACCTCTCTCTCACATCTGTATACTGGCAATCTCCCCTCTATACCACAGGCCTGATGCACAGTCTCAACCCAAAACCTTTGTCTGAGTAACTTGTGAAATATTGTGCTTCTCTGGAAATTCATAACCTGGAAAGACATTAAATGATCTGAATCTTGTGCTGTTGTCAAGATATGTAATGTTGTCCATTTTGTTTAATAGATGACGAGATATGTGAGCTATCCCTCGGCCTTCAAACTCTACTGTCTCTCAAAGTAAGTCTTCTTAGACAACCCTACAAATCTGGCCATGGCCAAAGTGGTTAAGGTGTTCGTCTAGTGATCTGAAGGTCACTAGTTCAAGCCTTGAGCAAGGCACTTAACCACACATTGCTCTGCGACGACACCAGTGCCAAGCTGTATTGTTCTAATGCCCTTCCCTTGGACAACATCGGTGGCGTGGAGAGGGGAAACTTGCAGCATGCATCCATACAACCTTGCCTAGGCTTGCACACTAGAAACTTTCCAAGGCGCAAATCCATGGTCTCATGAGACTAACGGAAGCATACAATACAAAAATCTGGGATGCCTTGCCTCCTTTATTATAAAGTGAATCTTTATTATTGATGGTGGTGTTGTAAAGTTGCGGGCAGTTGTATTACAGATATTAAGTAAAAGGCCCTCTCATGGGCTTCAGTGAACAAGTTGACAACAGCTGGAGCCTAATGTTCAAATTTGCATAGGTTCAAGTGTTCCCCACCTGTCTATTTATTCAATTTCAGCAAGAAGCTCTTTTCCACATTAAAATGGGGCCTGCTTAAGATAAGATTACAAAACCTGGTCACGAATTCATGAGCCTGACTGCTGCCTAGCAAAATTTCTGTCTGTTTTATCAGTGAGATCTTTTCAGCTGATGGGTATCCTTCCAATAATTCATAAGGATTGGCACTGATCTGTAAATATGGGTCAGGGTTGCGATAGTTAAGAGCAATGCGGAATGTTGTGCAGAGGAGGATTAGTCTCATATATCCTCATACAAGAAAATGTCAAAAGTTGACTAAGCACTTCCAAAACATTGTGAGTTGTTTTGATTTTGAGCAAGAGTGTAAAATGATCAGCTGTACATTTTCTCTGCATTTTCATTAATATTGAAAACAATAGAAATGAAAAACAAAAATATTCTGTGGTGTATAATGGGTGGTCAGTTTAATATCCTCTTTGCCCTTGCTCATTTTGCATTTCTCAAAATGGCTGGTACCCTGGTCTGTGTCTCCGAAACAATTTATATTATGCCTTGTATCTTTAGGAACCTCCAACCCATTTTTTTTGTGTATTAGTTGATCACTTTTGTTTCTACGATTAGTATAACTGCCAATACGCACAAGTCTAGATCACGTAAACAACAAACGAAACGTGACCAGCTGCTATAGTTTTTCCGGTATTAATAAGGAAAGAGAACAGTTCAGCACTGGAACAGGCCCTTCAGCCTGGAATATGTGTGTCGAACTTGCTGCTGTTTCAGACTAATCCCAGCCATCCACATGTGTTCCCTAGCTCATTACCTGCCTGTTCACGTACCCGTCTAAATGCTTGTCAAACGTTGCTATTTGATCTGTTTCTACCACCTCCCTTGGCAGTGCATTTGAGGCACCTATCACTCTGCGGTTAAAATAAACCTGCCCTGTAAATCTCCTTTGAACTTTCCCTCTTTCACCTCAAAGCAGTGCCCTCTTATATTTGGTGCAACACTGGACAATGATCCTACATTTGACAGTTCCTTAAATCTTTTATGTTTTGCTGATCAGTTAGACAGGGAAGTGATGTGGCATTTTTTGTGATTAATTCCCCTCCAACATTTCAGAAATCCTAGTAATGAATTCATAATCTACTGTAAGGATGCTGTAAGTTTCCCTAGTGCCTGTGCCCTCTCGTATGTGTGCCTATGACTATAACTCGGCTCGGACTCTGACAACAGAAACAACATGTATAACACTTCCGCATCTGCCCACCTTACACTAAATTCTGTTCATCTAGCATTGCCAGAGGGTCGAGAGGTCGTTGTTCATGCCATCAGGTTGAAAGGATCTCAGCCCGAAACGCCGACTGTACTTTTTTCCGTAGATGCTGCCTGCGTGCTGACTTCCTCCAGTAGTTTGTGTGTATTCTTTGGATTTCCAGCATCTGCAGATTTTCTCTTGCTTGTGATAATTCTCACCAACTTATATTGACATCAATCCCCAAATCTTAAGTTTGTAATATTTGTCTTCATTTACATGTTCTGACATGGTTCTATATTTTCCCATTGCTGCAGCCTTCCTAACCAGAATGTATCTTCCATTTCTCCACTCTTGCTTTTCTCTTCATCAACGTTTTCCAACGTCATCTGGAGAACTGATAGCCATCTTAGTGCACGTTCTGAAATAGTATCTACAAACCATTCCACCTTCCCATTTATTAGTTCTTCAAAACTTCATCAAATTAATCTTTCAACAAGCTACAGCTGCTTTTGTATTTCATTCTTCTACAGTTCATTATTTTCCACTTTGGTGAAACACCTTGGGATATCTTACAATGTAGGCACATAATGCAAGATGCTGTTCATGTTTTTCTTGACTCAACCCTCTAAAACATGAGCTTAATTTTACTGTCAGCAAATAATGTATGCATGTACACTATTCTTATCATTTACCACTGCCAAAAGCAAAACAATGTTATTTGCTACAACACACACAAACTGCTGGAGGAATTCAGCAGGCCAGGCAGCATCTATGGAAAGGAGTAAACAGTCAACCCTTCATCAGGACTGGAGAAAAAAGATGAGAAGTCAGAGCAGGAAGATGGGAGGATGGAAGGAAGAAGTACAAGGTGGTAGGTGATAGGCAAAACCAGGAGGGGGAGGGCTGAAGTAAAGAGCTGGGAAATCGATTGGTGAAAAAGGCTGGAGAAGGGGAGATCTGCTAAGAGAGGACAGAAGGCCATGGAAGAAAGGGAAGGGGAGGAGCACCAGAGGGAGGTGATGGGCGGGTAAGGAGATAAGGTGAGAGAGGAAAATGGGAATGGGGAATGGTGAGGGGGGGGGGGAACTTCAATTACCAGAAGTTTGAGAAATCAAAAGTTCATGCCATCAGATTGGGGGCTACGCAGAAGGAATATAAGGTGTTGTTCCTCCAACCTGCGTGTGGCCTCATTGTGGCAGTAGAGGAGACCATGGACTGACATGTTTTTTGTTACCTACAGTGTGTGATTGACTTGGAGAGGCGAGCGCTGTTGCTAAGAAATTCAGAAACACAACTACAATTCATAACTGAAGCAGAAGAGCAAGAAAGTGAAGAAGAGAAAGAGTGAGAGAAGTTACAATATTTTGGTATATTAAACAGAAAGCTCAAATAATTAGCTAACATCATGAAGTTTCACTCCATCTCTCTTCCTCTCCCTGTGCTTTGACTTTGGTTTACCTTACTGCAGAAGTAATCCGGCATGGATGAGAGAGAGGACAACAATGTAACATCTTGCCTCTCCTAAATCACCAAAACCCTGTTCCACCCTAATTTTGTTTTGGCATTAAAATAAAAGATCTGTTCACTTTGTCATCTTTATTGCTGCTCCCAGGCTTGAGCACTCTGGTATTAAAAATAATTTACTTTTAATAAAATAATTTCTGTAATGATTAACTAAAATTAAATTCTAGCAGTGGGAAGTGTGAAAGATTACTTCCTCTTGTAGCTGCTTTTGTCGGTTTGGGTGCCAAAAATTAGAGGATATTTGAGATGATGATGCCAGAAGCAGAAAGGTCCTGATGGGAGAACTCCTACAGGAGAAATAGACAACAGCAAATCTGAATAAGATTTTGAACTATCGGTAATATTTTTACCCTGTACTGATTTACATCAAAGAACTTTAATTTTAAAAATACTAATTCCTGTAAATCATTCCACTTAAAACAAAACAAGTTAGCAATAGTCAGTGCACCATGTTATAAGAAAGCTTTACATAAATCTGATCTGACAAAATTGTAAGTTACACTAATGTCCTCTTTAGTGTGAGGCCAAGAGACAAAATGTTTTTATCTTGATCAATAATTCATAAATGGCAATCAACTTCAGACAAACTTCCATAGAACCATAGAACATTACAGCACAGAAACAGGCCTTTTGGCCCTTCTTGGCTGTGCTGAACCATTTTTCTGCCTAGTCCCAATGACCTGCACCTGGACCATATCCCTCCATAAACCTCTCATCCATGTACCTGTCCAAGTTTTTCTTAAATGTTAAAAGTGAGCCCACATTTACCACTTCATCTGGCAGCACATTCCACACTCCCACCACTCTCTGTGTGAAGGACCCCCCCCCAATGTTCCCTTTAAACTTTTCCCCCTTCACCCTTAACCCCTGTCCTCTGATTCCTTTCAGTGAATCTCCTCTGCTTGCTAATATTATGTGGTATTTCAGTGAACTGACTCTTTCTCCATTCTAGTTTAAAATTCTGGTGGACCAAGACAGCAATCATATTTTCTGTCTTTGAATTCCAATGTAAAAATGCTTTACCAATAAGCATACTGTATATTATTCCAGTAGCTCAACCTTCCCCATTTTCTTCAATAAAAACATCATCTCTATCCACAGCCTTTTACCTGTCATTCTAACTGCAGATCAATTTGGATTGCAGCCAAGAACACATTTTTAAAGCTGTATACTCTCAGCTCTATTGTTTTCTTCCTGCTAATTTTATTTTTACCTTGTTTTATTTCCAAATCCTATGTACAGCAGTCATTGAATTTGGCCTCTATGAGTCATTTTAAATACCTGGATCTTCCTCTCAAAAATAATTCTTTTGCTACTTAAATATGTGAATTAAGATAAAAGAATGCTGTAACTGGTCCAATAGTTAAAAGCTCACATTTTACAAATGTAATTTTTGATAAGCAGCCTAATAAGTGCTGAATTTTTCAGGTTTAAATATAGAGCATATAATGTTGTAATGCACTAAAGCTGTGGGAACTTCAGTTAAGATTAGAAAATTATAAATGTTAAACACTAGTTTGAAAAAGATGAACGCCAATCATTTTGACCTTGGTGGCAGTGAAAGTTCTAGAAAAATAAAGGGTCACATTCAAGCATGATTAAAGGTGGATAAAGTTGGCCTGTATTTGTTAAAGGTAAATGTGTCTTCATTAAAATGTTAAGTTTTTTGATGAAGTAACAGAGAATCAATTAGAGAAAAGTCACTGATATATATATGGGGATTTTCTAACAGTTTTTGATGAGGTGCTATTTTGTCTTCAAGTTTGAAGGCCACAGAATAAAGAGGGCTTTAGCAGCATGGATAGCATATAGAGGAAATATAAAGTGATGAAAATTTGTTTTCAGAATGGAGGGAAGTGTGCAGTGCCCCAGAGCTCAATATTAGGACATCTGTTTTACTTAATAGCATGGGCTTGGGTGTAGACACTCCATTTCCAAATGTGTATATGGTACAGAATTTAGAAATATAATATACTATAAGGAAGATAAGAGAAGCACAGGAACTTCATATTAGTGAATGACCTAAAGAGAAGCCATCTAGGTAAGTCAGTAAATTTCAATAAATTAACCATCACAGGAAATATGAAAGTCCATTTCTGCCTAAGCCTCATCTGTGGGCTGAATGTTACACTCTTGGCAGGCCATTTACAGCAGTAATCACTTGGAGCTGGATTTTTGGATTTGTGGTGGGGGTAACAGTGGAAAGGGCTCTCTGCACTTAAGGCCAATTAATGAGAGCTTGAGGACTCATACCATACTCTAGTACAGAAACAAAACAATCCTCAGCCCATCTTGAATCAACTAAAATGCCTTGTTCAATGCTGACCACTTCACCTGCGTTTCTCTTATCAAAATACAAATCAGTTTCTTTTCACCCCCTTCCCATCGCAAAGCGTAGACTTTGTACCTGCCTGTGTATCTTCGATCATCAAAATTATCAAGTCCAGAATAAGGTTTGTTACTCATTGGTAGTTTTAAAGGTGGGCAAGTTCTTCAACCAATCTCATAAGGAAATGTGAAAATGTTTTCTAAGTCAAATTCAGATGTATTTATGAATTAACCCTGTTGAATTTGGCTGGGGTGGGGGTGAATTATGCCAAACCAAGCTCCTCTTCTGCAAAACAAAATCACAATTGTATAATGCAAAAATTATATAGAGACACATCAATCATAATGAATGTCCAGGCCCAAGAGCAGCACATACGAGTATTAGTTGATTAAAGCTGAAAGCCAAAGTTTTTCTGCATTTAGCTAAAATCTAGATCCTTATTTGTACTTTTCTTTCAAAATTCTTTTGAAAATCACATTAACCTACTTCAGCAGTCTCAATAAATATTGCAATGATGAAGGATTTGTCCTGTGCTCTCTCCTTTGGTCAGTATTGTAATAGGTACAAATGAAGACCAATAGATAACTAATATTCACTAAGTGCCATTGGTGTTTTCCTATGTCATGATGGTGAAACATCTTCCACATCTCTGTACATCAACGTGTTTCATTTTATTCAAAAATTTAAAAGTTCAAAATCTTTTGGGCCTTTTCACTTTCTTGTCGTTTTTGAATCAGGTATATTGTGAAATATGCTGTGTTGTGGCAGCAGTGCAAGATACAAAAATTACTATAAATTACAGTAAAAATAAATAAGTCTTGCAGAAGAGGAACAGTGAGGTCGGGTTCATAGCTTCATGGGCCATTCGCAATCTGTTCACTGAGCACTATTTTTTTGAAAAAAAAATTAAAGGCAATTTAGAAAATCCCTTTCCATATTGGAAATATTGTTGAAAGAATACCACTTAATTAAAAAATATGATTCATTTTGCCACTGTTTCTGAGCAGTATGCTATTGAAACCTGGCATGGTTAGTTTAATTACTAGAAGGAGACTATGTTGTTGATTGCCCTCCATTCCTTTATATAATGTGCCTGTATTCAACTTCTTCTCCTGCCAGTGATGTATTTAGAATTAACAATACCAACTTTGCCCAGTTACCCTGTAGCATGATAATTTGGTGGCAATGTGTGTTACTGTTCATAGGAACCAGAGATTTAAAGTTTATTATTAACACAATCAAACATGGTATGAGGAACATTAAATGTTCAAAGGGAAATAAAGGCAATGGGCTAATAGCCCAAACATTCTATTCATTCATGTACATATTTATAAGGCATCTCGTTCAAGCAAGAGGGCAAATGTTCAAGGTTTTGTTTACCCCCAATAAGTAGTGCAGTGTTTCTATATGTTTGTATTTTGTTCGACCCCAATTCAGCATTCCATTCTGAATCTCAGTGAGGTAAGTCAGTAATCATTATCAGCCCACCAGTAACTCAACTAGACATTCACTGTTGAAATTATTTAAATAACTAGTAGTTTGCTTCAAAATTATACATGTTATCAATGCAATTCCCAATTTTATTGTCATTGATTTATATATCATAAAAGAAGTGTGGAATAAAAAAATCTGGAATGAAAAGAATGCTTCTGAACTTTTGAGAGGAAAATTAAATGTAAGATCTCCTCTACTTTGCAATGGATTTGTTCTATGATTACCAAGCATTGAGGTAGTAAAAATCAGAATTATTTGTAACATATGACATCTACGTTCTTGCCAGGTTACTTTGGTGATAAAGCTAGTTACTTTATGTTTTGGCTCTGATGGTACTGTACAAGAGCAGTGTAATTTGTTCCTGAATGCCCAAATGCATGTTTTATTTGTCCAGTGTGGACAGTTCAGCACAACAAACACATCAATTACTTACACTTCACGAGCACAGTCTTCTTACCCAGTATTGTATGTTGCCTTGCTATGCTGGTGTGCACCATGTTGTTAAAATAAACTGGCATTGTCAAACAGCAGAGTGTAACTGGCCTTGTGTTTTTAAATAAATACACATAAATATACAAAGGAATTAATTCATGATAGATATCCAAGAGCAGTGGGCACACTGAGTCAGACCTTACTGGATCCAGTCTCTGCAGACGTGTGTGATTCCCACATGCCCAGACAGTATTTCTGGATGCAGAATACCAGACAAGACGACCCTCAGCATCTGAGGAGCATCACGTGAGGCAAAGGGGCAGGCATTCTTCGAAGGCCCTGATCCTGCATTGCCACCCTCAAAGAGTATTGTTCTTTTTAAAATGTTTAACTATTAATTAAAGCATTATGAAAAACTAAACTAAAAGCACTTTAGAATACTAATGAACAAAATCATAGAAAACGATTAAAGAAAGTAAACCTATTCTTACAGGCTTACTGGGCCGATGGTTCAGTGATCTGTTCACGTCTGTTATGCCAGACGTAAAGCTGAGAGCTTTGATGTAAAGAGCATCCACCCCCTCTTCTCTCAGTATGTCATTATTCTACTGCTGAGTTCAATGGTAATTTCAGCACCACAGCCGAAGATCAGATGTACCAGGAAGATAAGATATACATATGAAGGGGGTGGCTTTTCACAATTATATTCAAAAATTTTCAGCATTATCTCTGTAGCAATTGTTAAATCAATTGGATCAATTTACAGCAAAGTCTGATCTCATACTGGAACAAGTAATTTCTTCTTTTGTATTAATACAAAAGGCAAGCGGCAGTGTGGGTGATTTTTGGTGTCAGTGCTGCTGCAAAAGCTAAAGTACAATGGAGAGAGGAATGAATGACATACAGTCTGTGAAAAAAAAACTCAATAGCTATCAGGATGCCTAACTATGCAAAATGAAATACAAGAGCAAAGAGTAATGCCGTCTTACCGCCAGTAATATGCAAAATCAACGAGCAAGCAGCAATTCACAACAGAAGGACTAGCTCAGTTGGATATTCTCTCCGGCACCAGTAAGCAAACTTTGCGCATTCTGATGAGAGCCCAATGTTGCTCATAAAGTTGCAATTCCTTTGCCACTTTTACCCAAATTTACTACAGAAGTTGCACGTTACCATCCAATTAAATTTCAAGTTATACTTTTCATATTCATTACATTTTAAATTGTTTGATTTTCTTTTCTGCAAATTTTTGCTGATTCTCTGCCAATACTCCTTAGCAACCAGCTGCTCTGGAGAGACACCCAGACTGACTGTCTATGCTTTTGCTTAACAGAATGAGAGCTGGGTATGGAGTAAATTGCAGACACATACAAACATGTAAAGGTACTCTATGTATGTTTACTTGGTCTCCTTTTGGTGAGACTGTTTCCTATACTTGCACTTATTGGATCAACTGTGGCAGGGAATACAGGAAATCAAGCTGAGGGTGAACATTTACAGAAAGAAACTGTTAATCTGTCTGTTTAATGAATCAACATTTTAGACTACAGCAATAACACCTTTCAATATATTGATAAGGTGTACCTGTATGCTGATTTTATGCAGGGAAGTCAGTCAGTCACAAAGGAACATGGGTGTTACCAACTCAAAATGAAGAGGAGGAAAACAAATTTTAAAAATGTAAGCAGAATAAATGCTAAAGACCAACGAGATAAATCCTAGAGTAACAGCACTGAATTAATATTCAAAACCCTTTTAGGACCACAGAATTCCAAAATGAGGAAAGATCTACAGCAAAATCTAAGAACAGAAAAGGCCAGAAAAGTTCATCAGGCTGGCAGAGAAACAGAATTAACATTTCAGATTAATAATTTTTCATTAGTCCTCAGAAAGTTAGAAAAAAAATGTATATCTGTGTGCATGTATGTGTGTGTGAGAGAGAGAGAGAGAGAGAAAGAGAAAGAAAAGGCAGGTAACTACTAGAAGAAGACGTACAAGAGGTTAGAGATAAGGAAAGGAAAGATTGAATGATCCAAGTGGTGGTGATGCCGCCTGAAAGAGGGTGATATTATCTGGAGGACTCATTTATGGGATGTGGGCATCACCAGCTAAGCCAGCATTTATTGCCCATCCCTAGATGCCCTGGAGAAGGTGGTGATGAGCTGCCTTCTTGAACTGTTGCAGTCTCTGAGGTGTAGGTACACCCACAGGAGATGTAAATAGAAGAACGTAAATGAAAGCTGAAAAGAAGGGGAAAGGAAAAAACTGAGTGTTGGGAATACAAAATAAAAGACTGAAATATATGGAGCGGAAGTTTGTAGTAAATAGGTGAAAGAGGAGGCAATAGTCCCCTGACCAGCTCCGCCATTTAATAAGACCATAATGGATATTTTGCCTCAATGAGACTTTACGACACTAATCGATTTCCAGTGATTCCCCGAATATTTAAAAACCTGTAACTGCTCTCCGGAATATACATGTCAAATAAGGATCCACAGTTGATAAGTATATTCAGGATAGAAATCAACAAAATTCTGAAGATTCACTACTCTACAGAAATTGCTTCTCATCTGAAGCAACACACACACACAATGCTGGAGGAACTCAGCAGGCCAGGCAGAGTAAACAGTCGACATTTTGGGCCGAGACATCTTCATCTAGACTTGGAGCTTCTGCAGATTTTCTCATGTTTGTGTTTTTTCTCATGTATCTCTTTAGCATAGTCAAATTCTTACTTTGTATTATGAACTTCACTTTTTGTATTCACAGTAAACATAAACTATGCATCTCCGCTTTAAAGAACTGAAAGTTTTTTTTAATTTTAGCAAGATAACTTTCGTGCTCCTAATCAGTCTTGTCTGCTTAATCTCCATATGATCACCACACGCCCACCTCCATCAAACCCAAGAATCAACTCAGTACATCTTCACTGCACTTCCTCAATCACTGGAGCATCCTTCCTAAAGAGAGAAACTGAACTAATATCGTAGGTGTAATCTCACTTCGGCCCTATCTATTTCAAGCAGATGTCTTCATTCTTGTACTTACATCCTCTTGTAAAGTTTGCCTTCCAAATTGTTTGCTCAATCTGATTGTTAACTTTCAGAAAACTGTGTACAAGGGCACCCAGGTTCTATTGAACACCCAATACCTTTCATACACCCGTCATTTACAAAATATTCGGTTACTACCATAATGGATGACTTTACAATCTTTGCAAATGATATTCCATATGCCAAGTCATTACCCATTCACAAAGCTGGCCTATATCCCCAAAGCCTTTAAGTTTCCTCATCAAAACCTCCAGTCACACCTAGTTTTGTATCATGAGCAAACCTGGGTATATTACACGATCCATTCATCCAGAGCATTGACATAGACTGTGAATAGACTGGCCCAAACATGTTCTTTATGACACCGAAAAGCTTACAATTTCACAGTCCAAAAATAACTTGCACTCTTAGACCATAAGACCATAAGATATAGGAGCAGAAGTAGGCTATTCGACCCATCGAGTCTGCTCCACCAATCAATCATGGGCCGATCCACTTCATCAGTCATCCCCACTCCCCTGCTTCCACTCCATACCCTTTGATGCCATATTAGCCAATATTCAATCTGTCATTACATAACTGTAGAGTTTAATGTTCTCTATGTTACTTAATAACCTGGTAAGCCATCTTTAAATCCAAATCACTACCATAGATCCACTGGTTCTATTTATCAATTTTAATTGTAGAAACAAAATACCTTAATACATTATTGAACATGATTTTCTATTTCATGAATCCTTAGTGACTCAGCCTGATCCGATCATTATTTCTCGTGAGTTACACTTCCTCAATATCAGATTTGAGCACTTTCCCTGCTACACAGGTCAAGATAATTGTACTGTAGCTCCTTATTTTTCCCATTTTCAAATAGTCGAATTACCTCTGCTATTGTTTACTCTGTTTGAACTCTTCTACAACCTATCCAATTTTCTGACAGTCACATAGACTGGAGACAATCCTTTTGGCCCACTCAGGCTGCACAGATCATCAAGCACGAATCTTTATTAATCGCATTTTCATTCTTCTCCATATTTTTATCAGTCTCCCCACCCCCACCTCTTCCAGAACGCCTTGGGAAAACTTTCCTGGTTGTAGGGAGAACACACAAATAGCAAACAGAAAGCATCTGTAATGCTGGCTCTGGGAATCAGCTACTGAAGCTGCATCCTCACCATTTTTGAGAATGGCGATCAGCATCCAAAATCTTGGAATGGAACTCATGAGCTCCTCTACACTTAGCATCTTTCAGAATCATTAATTTATTTCATTTTTTTAAACTAATGCTCATTGCTTTCAACTCTTCACTCAGGGTTGGCTTGTGTTTGTCATTATTTCAGGGAGATTTTCTGTGCCTTCTTCCGTGACCACAGATGCATAACACTGTGAATTCCAGTTAATTTGGCCATCAGTTAATTGGGGCAGCCACTTATTTGGGACAATTCTTAAAGAACAAAAACTAATCAAGAAAATAGCCAGCATTCCCTTTGCTCAGTTGGAACACAATGCCGCTTAAGTGCTGCAGAACACTGTTGCCGAACTGGCATCTGACCCATGCATTGTGCGGCCTTCAGACACTACATCGTGCTTAGAGCAAACAGTTTTTAAAATAGTGCCAATCGTGTGCCCTTGTGTTAAAAAAGCAGTGATTTTTGTCACAGATAGTTGCCGAGAAATAAGCAGTAAGACAATTCAGAACTGCGGTTTCAAGCATTTAGGCTTGGAGTGAAATGGCTGGGAGCGAATATGACATAATTTCATTACTTCAACAACTCAGGAACTACAAAGAATTTGAAGGTATAGACAATCATCTTGAATGCTACAATGAAAATGAAGATTTGGAGGATGCAATTGTCTAAAGCATTGAATGAAGGCTGTCCATTATCAGCACTAGGAGTCTACATTGATTTTGTTTATTTACAGTCAATCAAAAGAAAGTGGAATCCTCCATTGATAACTATTCAGAACTAATGCAGTTTTATAGTACTGTAGTAGAACTGATAGTGTTCTAATTTGCTCTGTAGTTTGGTAGTTTGTCTTTTCTATATCTTTTTAACTATTTCCCTGAAACTTCAGCTAATTGGGGCAGCCGCTCAATTGGACTAAGATGTACTGGTCCCAATGTGTCCTAATTAACTGGAATCCACTATATTTATTTTCTCTGCTATTTCCTAATTCTACGTTAAGGTTTCACTAACTTTTGCCAATTTTCTTTTATATATATAGAGCAGTCCCTTGTGCTCTATGCCTAATTACAGTCTGTTTAGATTTGAGACCCCAATATCAAATTGAACAAATTTTCAATCTCTCAATAATAGTCAGACATTATATAATCATCTTCATGAAAAGACCTTTTAACTACTTAGTGATGAATTAACCCTTTCCCACAATAAGTGAAATAGCTAGTTGGTTTATTGTTTCCTCAACATATTGATCTAGAAAATCATTTCATATAGTTTATGAATTAAACTTTCACAGTTTTTATGTAGATTAAAGTTCACCATTGTTACTGTATTATTCCTATGCTTCTAATTATTCAAACTTAACCCATTTTAGCAAAACTGCTTAAGAGAGGGGGCCATAAGCAATCATTTCAATGCTTTCTGCTTTTTAGGAACCTCAAACGGATGATACATCTTTACTTTCCAAGTTGTGGTCCTTTCCCTCTATTGCCTTTATTGCATGCTCTTTTATTACAGTCAAGGATATTTCTAAAAGTTAAAGATTCCAGAATGTTTAACTTTGAACTGTGGTCACTTTGCAACCATGTCTCAAAGGATTCAGAGTACATTTATTATCAAAGTATGTATGCAGTGTACAACCCTGAGATTTGTCTACCCCACAGACAGCCACGAAGCAAAGAAAACCACGGAACCCCATCAAAGCAAGACACAAATTACGCAAATGGCAACAACCCCCCCCCCCCACCCCACCACGTGCACAGAACACTTTGCGCAAACAGCAACAAGAACATCAAAGCTCCCCCCACGCGCAAAATTAAATCGCGGAAACAGCAAAGAACGAGTGAAAACACAGAAACTAAAACACAAAATTGAAAGAGTCCATATTCAACACAGCTCAGTGATGATTATCTGCGGGTTGCCCCAATTCAAAATCATCAAAAATTAGCAAAATAGCAACAGAGAAAGAAGCAACCAGGAACTATAATCCAATCCACAAACTCAGAACTTGAGAGAGCAAGAGAGAGAGAGACAGAGACAGAGGGGGGCCGTCACACACAGACACCTTCCTTCAGCGGCAGTGAGTGAGATGCTATTAGCCGGCAGTGATTTCTCACTTTCCGTGATGTTTTCAAACTTCTTTGATGCTTTGATTGCCCATTTTTCTCTGTTTTGTCATTTGTTGAAGGTTTGTTATCAAATTTGGATGTCTGGCCCTTTTCTGGTTATCAATATTTCTTCATATGTCATGCCAAAGGATGACCTGAGCTTTATAGGAACATAGAATGCCAAAGAGAAAGAAGTCACAGGGGGAATTGGAAGAAGATCTAAAGTGACAGACAATAAGTAGCTTAGGATCAACAAACGTTGAAAATTTATTCATCTCCATAGCCGCTGCCTGACCTGCTGAGTCCCTCCAGCATTTTGTGTGTGTTGCTTTGAATTTCCAGCATTCTCATGTTTATAAGGATATAAAGTAAAGTCACTTCTCTTCATGCATGGCTTGTTTCTGGAAGTGCAGCAGCGCCAGTCAATAAAATTGCCAGTCCAACAGACAAATGTGTTCCCATATGAAGACTTTATTATAAACTACCTGTTAAACCAATCATTCTTCTCTATCATCATTAAATTTTAGAAAGTGTGAAAGCTTGGAGAGCTTACTGAAAATATTTGTTAGAAAATTGCACTGGACATGGGTTTTATGTTATGCAGATTGACTACAATATCTGAAATTGTTTTCCTGGAGACAGAGTGGCTGAGGTGACTTTTGACCGAGGTTGCATAAATTTGACAGATTTATGCAATCTGGGTGAATAAACATAGGAAGGGAGATAAATGGTTCAAAAATAGTTTCTAAGCTGATTGGTGAAAGATCAGAGGTAATGTCTGGAAATATTTCTTTACAATGCAAATAGTTAAAATTTAGGAAAGGATAGTGAATTCTGAGCCAAAATTTGCTTTCAAATAGGAATTTGATAAATACCTGAAAGTGAAAAATTTGAAATGATTGTGAGGAAAAATAAGTGCCGGGATTACTCTATAAAAATCAGCATGGTCTTGATGAGCTGAACAGCCCCCTTGGTACTGTAATACTTTCTTGCCTCTACTGTCCAATGACTCACTTTACGAAGGTTCAATCTTAATTCCGTTGGATGATTTTAGCTGCAAACCGTATAGTTGGTTTCAATATCCCTGGGCTGGAATGTAAACATTATCACTCCTGATTACAATTGCCACCTTTGCAATAAAATACATATTTGATAACATATTGAAGACATGATTGAATTCCTCTACAATACTCCTCAGGTTTACTGGCTTACAGCTACTTAATATCCAGACACAAATGCAGACAGTCAAATACTGGAAAAACAGCAAGAACGAATATGAATATTCAGGATGGGAAGAAGACACCTAATAGTAAAAGATCACATTGAAGAACATAAAAGATCATTTGAAATTATTGTTTTAAAAACAATAGCCCCTTTCCTCAACCTTCAAGAACGGATGAGCCTTTTAGTTGTTTTATTGTGTTAATCTTAAAAGAACATTAAACCTCCAGGATTCTGCTGAAGATGCTGGCCACCAGTTTCTAAACAATGGTTGTATTCAATGGCATACGTAAATCGGAATGAAGGCACCAGTATTGCTTTTAACACTGACAAGAGTGTAACAAATTAATGATACTGACCAGGTCTGGAAATTGGTCCATCTGTCCGCTGAATGGAGCTTTAGCTGCAGTAGCCCTTTAATTCTACCACAATAGCTGGATTCCCATTGTCAAAATCTATCATTTAGGAAAATAAAGAACTATTTTAATATTACAGGTTTTTCTCTTAAAATGATGAGAATTATTTATGAGAACTGACAAGGGATCTTTTGTAAGGTATAGCACTGAAGTGCTTCAAGCACAACTGAAGACTATGCCTAAATATTCTCTTTTCCCTTGCCACCCCCTCATGATAAAGTTGAAAATTAATTGTCAAATGTAATTACTGAAATACAACAGTGACAATCACTTTAATTCCAGCAAAAAAATCTCTTAAATTTATTGTGTATCAATAGAATAAGTGTACAATATAAAACTGTGAATAATGAGTTGAAAGTTGAGGAAATGTGGAATGGGTCTAAAATGATTTGCCATAGATTTCTACAAAGACTATAGCATCATAGCTTTGCTTCAGAAAAATATGGCAGTAAGCAATCAGTTGCATTTTCAGATTCTGTATGTATTCACTCATGCCAGATTAACAAGCATTGAGTTGTGCATCGCCTAAGGGAGGAAGCTGTTTACTCAATCACAGTGTATTTTGTGTACACAACATCTCTTTCACCCTTGGGTATCATCAGTCCAGGATGCACAGCTTCGATCCCTGTGAAGTTTTCCTGAGCTATTTGGATGCAGATGCATAAGTGTGAATTGTCACTGACATTTTTCATCACTAATAGATACAAATATTTTCTTACTCAATGTAAACCTGTATGGTTCTGTCTCTCAATCTCATTTTTAAGTAATTGCTTCTGAAGTTAGGTGTGCCAAGAGACTCATTTGTTCACTTGAAAATAAATTCACAATATCAGTACATATAAAGGCTTTAAGGTGACTGGCTTTAAAACAGATCAGTTGAATAGAAAAAGATTAAAGGAAATTCAAAGTTCAACATAAATTGATTATGAAAGTACAGAAATGTTATATTACCTTGAGATTCATTTTCTAGCAGACATTTACATGATAATACAAAGACGAACAATAATGAGCAAGACAAGCTGCGCAAATACCAATTACTGAGAATGTGAGTTGTAAAGAGCCTTAGAAAGGGAGTCTGTAGATCATAAAAACAGTTCAGAGTAGTGGTGAGTGAAATTATCCAGGTCAGTTCAGGAGCATGAAGGTTGTAGGCCAGTAACTGTTTCTGACCTAATGATTCTGTACTTCCACCAGCCAGGCCACGCCCTCTTCACACTCCCAGAAGGATACTGTTTTCCTGCGGCAGCACTCCATATGGAAATGCGCTCGATGGTGGGGAGGACTTCACCTGTGATGGACTGAGCTGTATCCACCATTTTCTGAATTCTGCATCAAGCGATGATTAGAAACTGATTCACAGACTTGGCTGGAATCCAGAGGGTAAACACCTTTCACTGGGGGCCTCTGGGATTGAATTCCTGGCAATGGCTGAAGGTGTCATTCCAGACTTTGCAAAGGTTGTAGACTACGTGTTATCAGTGGCAGCTAAATCCAATACAAGGTCGCAGGATAGCAAACTCATCAGAAAATCTGAGATATATGAATGTCAAGCATGGTTCTGCCTTATTCAAGATTAATAGTGCTTATGTAATGTGTAAGAGAGAAGACAAGATTATTGTGGAGGGACTTGTGATTATAAAATTTTGGGTTTGGTAAGATTCTATGCATAGGAATCCCTGACTGTGTGCAATGCATGAATTTCTTACTTACCTAACACGCTGTAGGATGCGTATTTTCTTCCATTCGGTTATAAATGACATTTGATGCTAGTGCAATTTCAGTAAACAGCCTTAATACTATGTAACTTATAATAGCAGAGCCTTATGCAAACTCCCAGCCTGGTCTGCCATTAGGTGGAAATGCTGGATTTTGTCCACAAAGAGAAAATGGAAATTACCCAAAACACCTTGATGCAACTCACGTTGTAATGGAGGAAGCATGAATACAGGCTACATTCTAGACCAGAAAATGCACAGGTAGGACAAATGAGAAATGCCACAAGAAGTTGGGGTACCCTAAGAAACATTCTGTTTGGGATGGAGAAGAGTCTACACGTCAAATTGTTTCCAACTAAGAGCACTAGATCTACGCTGCTTCATTATTCTCTTTCTAATTCCTGCTGCTGCAGTCAGCCACTGTATTTGATAGCGATCTGCGTTCTGAGCTGATTAATGTATAGGCTCATCAATGAGAAGTCCATTAAGGTAAACCACCATCTGAAGTATACTTCTATGTGTTAAATGGCTGCAGGGGAAACTGCAACTGAGTGTGTATACACCCATTGACCCCACACCCACCAACCCCATACACGTTTTGGGTTTTAATTTCAATATCTTAGTTGGAGTGGTGAACAGGAGGCATAACTCTGGAAACCATAGAGCAGAACTAATGGATAAGTGGAATGTCATGGCCACAAAGATCACCTCCAGAAATTATTTCCCCTGACTAGGGAGCAGTGTCACAAAAAAAATCCATGACTTCAAAAACGTCACATTTGATGGTCTGACACAGTGAACAGGATCAATAGTTCTCCAGACTTAGAAATCCAGACATACACATACAAACATAAACACATCCTTGGAGGACATAGAGTTAGGGTAAGTGGGGTGAGGGAGAAGGGGGGGAGAAACATTTAGAAGATATGTGAAAGGGGACATTTTGCACCCAGACAGTGGTAAGTACCTGGAATGCATTGCCAGAGAGAATGGTTGAATATGGATGGATTGCTGGCAGCATTAAAGAAGTATTAGATGAGCACTTGAATCATCTAGGGATAGAAGGCCATGAACCAAGTGCTGGGAGAAGGGTGCCCACTGATCGAATCGGGCAGAATGGATTGTTTCCATGCTGTACAATTCTATGACTCTTTTATGACACGGGCACACATACTCACACACAGCTCATTATGGCAGCCATGTTCCAAGTTCCCTTCTTAGTCTCTTCATTGTTTGGTGCTCCTTTCCATTCATAATATACATGAAACATATGCTCACAACAATTCAACCACCATAACCATCTCTTCCTTACTTTGAATAAAAGTAAGAAACTCATGCTGCAGATAAATAAAACTTCAGTCAGACTGCACTTGGAGTATTGTGTGCAGTTTTGATTACCCCATTACATCAGTAGAAAATGTGGAGAGGGTGCAGAAGAGGTTTCCCGGGATGTTGCCTGGACTGGAGTGTATGAGCTACAATGAGTAGGTGTACAAACTTGGGATGTTCTCCCTACAGTACTGGAGGCTGAGTGGACACCTGACACAGATTTTTTAAATTAAAGGATATATAGATCGGATAGATAATCAGAATCTTTTTCCCTAAGGTAGAAATGTCAAATACCAGAGCACATATATTTAAGGTTAAATAGAGAATTTGGTAGTCTAAGAGGCTTTTGAATAGAAATAGGTGTCAAGCCTACACATGCAGGTGCCTCCCAGTTGCCACTCAGCCAATAAGAGTCACCTGTCACTCATTTCTAACTCATCACCTGCAGCCTATTTAACCCCAGATCTCATCCACAGTCCTTATTCACTCAGTGGGACTGAGCTAGTTGCTCGAAGCCTTCAGTTACCTTGTTTGCCTGTTGTGTTTAGTATCAGTTCTCTCTTGTTCTCTGACCCTTCGTGGCTTGTTATTTTGCAGTCTATCACTATACTTATCTCTCATTGCTAAATTGTCTCTGCTGCTCTGCTTTTGGGTCAAGCCTTCTCTACATTTCCTGACAATAGGAAAATGAAGGGAAGGGTATGGAAGATACACAGGAGGATATTTAGTATAAATTGACATCACAACTGGCACAACAGAATGGACTGTCCAGTGCTGTATTGTTCTTTGTCCTATAATATCATTATAGCACTTGAAACCAACTTGAGTCTCCCTGAGCAAACACGAGGAAATCTGCAGATGTTGGAAATTTAAACAACAACACACACAAAATGCTGGTAGTACACAGCTGCCTAGCCTGCTGTGTACTACCAGCATTTTGTGTGTGTTGTTGTTTGAGTCTCCCTGAATATAGTCTACCACAGATGGCTGGCACAACATAATAAACGGGGATTATTTTAGTTACAGAGCTCTTCATTCAGTAAGAAATTATGCTACTTCTGAGGATGAAACAAGTATCAAAAGCATCCAAGTGTTCAAAGAACTTTTACTCCCTCCTTCCATCACACAACAAATGTTCTGTCTATGCATTTCTACATGCCATTAGCTGTTCTCTCAATAACATTATGCACTCACAATCAGCATTTGTGTCATTGTCTGCCAATTCTTCATATGATACTGCCAAACCAATTTACCCTCTGTAGGGCAATGGGAAGAAGTTTGTTTGCTCTGGCACCATCAAATTGCAACTTAAATACTAGGATCAGCAGGGTTAAAAGGATTAAGTTAAATTCATGCACTTAACAGAGGGACAACGTAGCACTAGCAACCCACAATTATATTAGTGGCTTAGGAAGGCAAATATGCTAGCTTTCTGGAGGAAGAGATTAGTATTGTCCCTGAGAAGTTGGATGAGGACTACAAGAGTGGAGCATATATGGGAAGATTGATGGGAATCCTTGACATATTGTCATTCAGTTACTTGAATGTAACAGATGTCAAGTTGCAGGTGGAAATTCTTCTCCAGCCTCTCTCGGAAAGTTGTGTGGAGTATGAAGCACATTTTTATCAGTCTGGATATGCTATATATGCAGTGTTAGCCAGCTTTCTGCTGTTAGTGAGCAGAGATGGAGGTAACTCAGTCTTTAGGGCTCAGTGGAATCTCAGACCACTCCAATCAGAACTCTCCTTGCTGTCACAGTCCTTGATGTTCCAACATTGATTTGCAAAGTTGAGGATTAGTAATGTCAATATATTGCTGATTCCCAAGGTAGTTCTCTTGGTTTGTGCTCCATCATGTTAGGTAGTCCAATAGCTTAGTAACGCAGCTGCAGAGTCTGAAGTGATTTACTTGAGACAGTGACAGACATAAATGATTGCCTGCTTAGCTAGTCCAGAGAAAGGGTAAATTCAAATCTCATTACTTCTTTATAAGTATTCTTAATGCAAAATACTTCAATTGAATTGAATGATTCCTCTGAACACGACAGATCCTCATAAGTACGGCTGCAACAATATCTCTACAAGTCTCTTTCATTAAATCAGAAGCTCTTGGACTGACTGGTTGCTTTAGGCATAAAATTATTTTGTAGATAGAGAAGTAGCTACTTTCCTTCCATATCTTTGTCTCTGTTGCCCGACAATCTGACAAATATTCCATGTTTCAGTCAGCTTCTTTGATTCAGCTTGTTACAAATTCCACTGTTAACATATAATGTTAAAAGAAGTGGTCCCAACACTGACCCCTGCAAACATCTCTAGTCACCAGCAGCCAACCAGAAAAGGTCTCCTTTATTCCCACTCTTTGCCTCCTGCCAGTCTGTCTTCTACGCATGCTAGTATCTTTCCCGTAATACCATAGGCTTTTATCTTGTTTAGCAGCCTCATGTGCAGCGCCAGCACCTCATCAAAGGCCTTCTGAAAATCCAAGTAAACAACATCCACTGACTCCTTTGAAAATCCTGCTTGTTACTTTGTTAAAGAATTTGCCAGGCAAGATTTCCCCTAAAGGAAACCATTCTGATTTTGGCCTATTTTATCATTGTCTCCAAGTACCCTGAACCTTCATCCTTAGTAATAGTCTTGAACTTCCTCCCAACACTTGAGGTCAGGCTAACTGGCCTATAATTTCCTTTCTTCTGCTTCCCTCCTTTGGGACAGAGTGTTGCAACACTTGTAGTTTTCCAGTCCTCCAGAATCATTCCAGAATCTAGTGATTCTTGTAAGATCATTACTTATACCTCCACAATCTCTTCAACTACTGGAGAGTAGTCCACCTGGTCCAGGTGACTTATCTACCTTCAGACTTTACTACCTTCACTGGCATTTACCAATGTCTATCTTCTCTCCCACTTGTTATGGCTGTTCCTCTGCCTTCTCCTACTACTCAGGCAATGAATGAGCCCTCCTTTTGGCAAGGCTGTGCTGGCTGCAGAAGATGATGAAGTAGGCCGCTCTCTCTGGAGGGTGTCCTAAGGCAATCAAATAATGGAATAGCAACTTGAGGATCCCAGTGGTATTCCTGCTAGCTCCTAATGGTAATCATTGTAATGCCCTTAGATGCACTAGCTGAAGAATGAACCACAGTAGGATGTTAGGGAAGGAACAGAAATTTCTGCTATGAGCAGAAGGGGGATAAAGTCTGGGAGACAACAAGAACTGCTGGAATAAAATACATGAACTCTCTTAAAGCATGCTGTGAGAGAGAGACCGTGAGAAACTAGTCAATCATACACCATGTTGTATACTCAGTGATGTAGAGTTCTATATTTGGAAGGGGACTTCTGATCCTTTGGGAAACCTGCAAAGTCCATAAATCTTATGTCCCTGCTTTTGACGAACTTGCTTACGTGTCTCAGTCTCTGCCTTTAAAACAAACAATGGCTCCACGTCCGCAGCCCTCCTTCTCTTAACAGCTCAAAAATTTATGACCTGTTGAGAGACAAAATTCCTGGCATGGGCAATTTCTTATACTGAAACTATGTACCAGATAGCCCCACTGAGGAAAATATCCTTCTGGGGAATCTAATAAACATTTTGTAAAGGTGCTCCCTATTGAAACCTGACATAGATTGGGGGACCATTTTATCAAGCACCTTCACTCTGTCTGCCTCAAAAGGCAGGATCTCCTGCTGGCCATCCGTTTCAATTTCACTTCCCATTCACACATTGACATGTCTGTCATGGCTTCCTCTGCTGTCACTCATGTTGGAGGAGCAATGCTTTCAGTAGCCTCCAACCTGATGCCATAAACATGGATTTCTCTACCTTCCTATCATCACTTCCCTCTGTTCCCCCATCCCTCCTCCTTTTACTCATTCGGGTGGCCCTCTTTCTCCTTCTTTCCCTCCTCCACCCTCATGATCTACCCCATTGTGTTATTATGTCTGTACATAAAAAAGAACTACACTTCCCAGTGTGCAGTGCAGGTGGTTCACCCGGAACCAGAAATGGCGGGGGTCAGCTCATCGCACGTGCTTAGGCTGAAGCAAAAGCTGCTGTGTAAATCTATAACTAAAATAGTTCCAGCATTTTTACCCACGCCGTTTGTCTTTACAAAGAACAAACATAACACCCATCGTTCTGGTTCCCCACCTCCTTCACTTTAATCCATGGTCCACTGGCAGCATCAGTGGAGAGAGTTAACTCAACTTTTCAGGCCAATAACCTTTGATCAGAACTGGAAAAAATTACAAATAAAATAGATCTTAAAACACAGAGGAAGGCAGAATGGCAGAGTGAAAATTGTCTGTGATGCAATAGGATAGGTAGAAGGGATGAAATGATAAAACAGTTGATAACTCAGCATGAAATAAAGGTGGCAAGGTATAAGTGAAAGATAAAGATAGCTTCTCTCTTGACTAGGATCTATATGTCTCTGAATGAATGTGGGAGCTGTCTCCTTCATGACAACCATAAACATAAACTCAGTGGCCTCTTTATTGAGTATACCTGTAAAACACTCTGGTTCCATCGGCTGTGTAAGCCCAGGGAAGATGATCTCAGGCCCCGCCAAACGTGTGAGATTGAGGTGCAAAACCCCTTGTTTGTGTGGATGCTGTGTGATTCGTCACCATTACAAATAAATACCATGAAAAAACAGACAGTACACTGCATACAATTAAACGATTCAGCTTTATAATTCTTAGTTTGACTAAAGGGTCAGTAAAGAAAAAGCAAAAAAAAGAGAAAAGGGCCTGTTTCAATGAAACAGTCTAATTGGCACAAGTTGGAGCTCACGGTTTCCCCTTCACCGATCCTCCTTCAATCTCCCCAGGCTTCGTCGGATCATGGCCCCGCTCCAGGTCAAGTCCTACAACCTCTTTTCTCCAGCGTCTTCTCCCTTTATCTCCCGCCGAACAAGAGACCCAGCTCACACTGGCGTCAGGCACACAACACGAAAACACACTCCCTTCATCTCCCGCCGAACAAGAGACCCAGCTCACACTGGCGTCAGGCACACAACACGAAAACACACTCCCTTCATCTCCCGCCGAACAAGAGACCCAGCTCACACTAGCGTCAGGCACACAACACGAAAACACACTCCCTTCATCTCCCGCCGAACAAGAGACCCAGCTCACACTGGCGTCAGGCACACAACACGAAAACACACTCCCTTCATCTCCCGCCGAACAAGAGACCCAGCTCACACTGGCGTCAGGCACACAACACGAAAACACACTCCCTTCACTGGACAGCTCACATTCCAAAGCACCCGTTACCTCTAACCATAACCCAAACACTGCTTCTGCAGAGAGACCATTACATTAGCAGTGAAACCTTTCCCAGGGTGTTACACCCATACTGCCCTGTTACTGCCCTGATTGGACGGCTCACATTCCAAAGCACCCGTTATCTCTAACCATAACCCAAACACTGCTTCTACAGAGAGACCATTACATTAGCAGTGAAACCTTTCCCAGGGCGTTACACCCATACACCTGCTTGTTAATGTAAATACCTAGTTAGCCAATCATGCAGCACAACTCAAATGCATAAAAGCACCTAGACATGGTTAAAAGGTTCAGCTGTTGTTCAAATCAAATACCAGAATAGGAAGAAATATGATGAAAATGACTTTGACTGTGGAATGATTGTTGGTGCCAGATGGGCTGGTTTGAATCTCCCAGAAATTTTGCACATAACAGTCTCAGTTTACAGAAAATGATGTGAAAAACAAAAAGCATCCAGTGATGGCGGTTCTGTGGGCAAAAATGCCTTGTTAATGAGAGGAATCAGAGGAGAATGACTAAACGGTTCAAGTTGACAGGAAGCCAACAGTAACACAAGTAACGATGCATACAATAGTGGTGTGCAGAAGACCCTTAAACTGGATAGGCTACAGCAGTAGAAGACTATGAACAGACACTCATTTGCCATTCTATTAGGTAGAGAAGGTACCAAATAAAGTGGTCATGAGTGTATATTAATACCATGTGGCTGTAATGACTGAACAGCTCTTCTGTTTGCTGCACAACAAAGTGTTGAGAGAGGCACTAAACTGAGTGAGGTCCCATCAGGAATTGAGCAAATTGTGTTTTGCTACCTAATTCTGGATATAAACAGTCCTCCTGATTCAGGCCAATTTTGCTATTTTATTGCATCAGAACAAATCAAAACCTGATTTTGCATTAGCATCAAATGCCATGATTTTGCTTTACGCACACCAAAAATGGATGCAATGCAATTCCTAGGTCTGTTTAATACCTTTTTCTTCAATAACAGAAGCAAAATACTGAAGAAACTCATAACCAAAATACTGCAAATACTCTCAGTCAGGCAACATTTATGGAGATGGATATTGAATTAATGTTTCAGGTCAATGACCTTCCATCAGAATTGATGAAGTGCCATGAGGCATTCCAACAGCATTCTGCCAGTTCTTTGTGAGATGAAGGACAAGGACTAATTGAGTGCACAAAAACAAAAGCAGATATGCCCGGACCACAGTCAGATAGATGTAAGCCATATCAGCCTGTCTCAGAACAATGTTATAAACCATTGTAACTCTGTGTTTTACTTGATTGTTATACAAAATGGATATACTGGTAGAGAAATACAACTGACTGCAATATGCAGTTTATTATGTTCTGGGTCTTCTTGCTGTTTTCCCTTTCCCAGCATAAACTGCTATCTTCAGTTCACAAGATGGTGTAGCATGCAGCACACAATTAATAAATTCCCACATCTGCTGTAGAGTTACCCCCCAGGCTGATATGCCCAACAAAATCTCATCTTGAAAAGTTTATGCTATTTCCCACTGTTATTCAGGTACTTGCGTGGTACTCAGCTGCTGCGTGGAGCCATCTGTGCTTCTTGGAATGAAAACTCCACCTGTTCATGAAAAGGACTGGGTTCTTAATACTGATTTAACTCATAAGGGAGCAAAAAAATCTCAGTGGCCACAATGTCACCTAAATTTAGGCTGGCGAAATTATTGCTTATTACAGTGCCCAGTTGATCAACTCTGATACAGTGATTGCAGCTTATTGAATAGATGTTAGACTCTTCCAAAGACATTTGAAAAGGGTCATGAGCAAAGGAGACAAGAGACAATGCCGCCTTGACCTTAAACAGTGATACAACTTCAGATAACTTGAGCCTGCAAATGTACCTTTGATCAGAGATGACCAGTGTGGACCCCATCTAGGAATGGATCCTTCCTAACCCAAAGGTCCACAACTCCCCCTGAAATAGCCAACAGTGAAATGTTGGAAAAATGTACTCACTACTAGTGTAGGCACTTCCTGTGGGCATTGAAGGTATTTGAGTTTCTTCCAGGAGTTGCAAAACAGCCCAGTTAAGTACATGCAAGTCAGTGATGTCCCCTTAAATAGCAAGAAAAACAAACCAGTGAAATGTACTTTCAGTTCTATGAAGATTGTTCCATAACTGCCATAGGGTGGAACTCTAAACTCCAAGTTATCTTGGTATGAATAAAATGGGTCCTGTGTAACTGGTAATGGTGAAGGTCAGGTGTGCTAACATCAGTTTAAGATAGAACTTCAGTCCTATTTTACCATTTTAGCTGAAAACTATCAGATGCACAGATACTTCAGGAAAAACATGAACTTTGCATAGTTAGCACCCAAAATCATTGTCAGTACGTAATCCAAATTCTACGCTGTAAGTCCTTATTTGTGTACGGAACTCGATGCTACAGTTCGACAGGAATTATACTTTGTGACTGGATCTTTCATGGCAAATGTTTATAGTGCACAGAAATAACTCAAGTGCCAATCAAACTGCAGATGCTGGAAACCTGAAAGAAGAGCAGATAATGCTGGAAACACTCAACAGATCAGGAAGCATCTGTGGAAAGAGAAACAGTTAATGTCTCAGGTCCATATTTTGCCCATGGTAACTGACTTCATCTTGCTGTATCTGACCTAGTGAGACTTGGTTGCAGGAGGGGCAGGACTGTCAACTCAATATTCCTGAGTTCTGTTGATTTAGATGGGACAGAGCAGGAGGGATTAAAGGTGAAGGAGTGGTGTTAACAGTCAGGGAAAACGTCATGACAGTGCTCAGTCAGAGTGGAGAATTATGGGTGGAACTGAGAAATAAGAAAGTTACGACCAAGTTAATGGGGCTATATTACAGACCACCCAACTGTCCGAGGGATTTAAGGGAAAAAATTTGGGGAAAAAAAATTGCAGAGACATTGCAGACTTTTGCAAGAAACATGAGGTTGTTATGGTAGATGATTTTAACTTTCCACATGTTGACTGGGACTCACATACTGTAAAAGGACTAGATGGGATTGTCAATGTGCTCAGGAATGTTTCCTTAATCAGTACATAAAAGTCCCAATGACAGAGTATGGGATACTTGATCTGCTATTTGGGAATACAACAGGGCAGGTGAT
Source organism: Hemitrygon akajei (assembly GCF_048418815.1). NCBI lineage: Eukaryota > Metazoa > Chordata > Chondrichthyes > Myliobatiformes > Dasyatidae > Hemitrygon > Hemitrygon akajei. The sequence goes on along the minus strand of NC_133133.1, from coordinate 149,170,245 downwards.
TGAAGTTACTGTAGGTAACGCTTAAAAAAGCAGAATTAGGCCATTTGGCCTATTGAGTCTCCTCCACCATTCAATCACGGCTGATCCTTTTTTCCCTTCCTTAATCCCACTCCTTTGATGCCATGTCCAATCAAGAACCTATCAAGTTCTGCCTTAAATACACCAAACAACTTGGCCCCCACAGCTACCTGTGGTAATAAATTCCACAAGTTTACCACCTTCTGGCTAAAGAAATTTTTCCAAATCTCTGTGTTAAATGGACGCCCCTCCATCCTGAAGCTGTGCCCTCTTGTCCTTGACTCCCCCACCAACATTCGAAAGGTTTCAATGAGATCCCCCCTCATCCTTCTAAATTCCAGCGAGTACAGACCCAGAGCTATCAAACATTCCTTGTATGATAGCACTGTCATTCCCGGAATCATCCTTGTGAACCTCCTCTGAACCCTCCCCAATGCCGGCACACATCTTCTCTTCGATGAGGAGCTCAAATCTATTCATAATACTTAAGGTGAGGCCCCACTTTTCGATATCCCAACGACACGGCCTGGAAGACTGGCGCGCCTTCAGGGTGCCGGATTTTCATGGCTCTGGAGACGGGCTGATTCAAGGCCGGTGCCCCTGACTGCGGTGTTGTGGGAGAACACGGAACATCAGGAGCAGCGGGTTAGCTGCTGGCTGTGTGTCTGGAGACCTGAGCCTTTCCAGGGCTGGATCTCTGGCCGCAGAGCTTGGTAAAAGTGACACAACGGACTTTTAACACCATAAATCAGCGAATCGTTTTGTTATATCACCCCTCTCGCTGTGGAACTGGGACACCTCCTTTTCCCTTATTAAGGAGAGTGAGAGAGAGCCTGTGGTATGTCAAATTACCGGGTGAGTGAGTAGTCTTTGGGGTACTGCAAGTCTGTGTCTTTATTGATGTTTTGCTCCACGCTTGAGTGCTCGGAGGGGGTGTCGTTGCTTTCTTGCTGGTGGGGGAGGGGGGTCATTCCTTTTGCTGATGTTTAAGTGTGGGGGGGGAGCTGAGGGGGTAGTTTGGGATTCTAACATTTAACTGTCATTCGTTGTTTGCGGGCACTCCTCTGTTTTTGTGGATGTTTGCAAAGAAAAAGAATTTCACTATGTATATTGTATACCAGGGCGCGGGGAGACAGATAAATGGGTAACAAGTCAGGAGAGGGAAGGGCAGGAGTCGGAGGCTAGAGAGCAGCCCTGTGGCTGTCCCCCTTGACAATAAGTACTCCTGCTTGAGTACTGTTGGGGGGGGTGGGGGTGGCCAGCCTGGGGAAGCAACAGTGGCCATGTCTCTGGCACAGAGTCTGGCCCTGTGCCTCAAAAGGGTAGGGAAAGGAAGAGGATGGCAGCAGTATTAGGGGACTCTATAGTGCCTGTGTCATGCAACAGTGAGTATAGGAATAGAGTGAGGTGGAGGAGAAATGCGTGGCTGAAGGATTGGAGCAAAGGACAGGGATTCAGATTTCTGAATCTTTGGGATCTCTTTTGGGACAGGAGTGACCAGTACAAAAAGGACAGGTTGCACTTGAATCCCAGGGGAGGTTTGCTAAGGTTACTGGGAGAGTTTAAACTAGGATTGCTGAGGGGTGGGAACCAAACTGAAGAGATGGAGGAACAGCCAGTTGGCTCAAAAATAGAGAAAGCTTGGAGACAGTGCAAGAGGGAGGATAGGCAGGTGATAGAGAAGGGACATGCTCAGACCAATGATTTGAGGTGTGTCTATTTTAATGCAAGGAATATTGTGAACAAAACGGATGAGCCCATAGGATGTAGATCAGTACTTGGAGCTATGATGTTGTGGCCATTACAGAGACTTGGATGGCTCAGGGGCAGGAATGGCTGCTTAGAGTGTTGGGCTTTAAATGTTTCAGAAAGAACAGGGAGGGAGGCAAAAGAGGTGGGGGCATGGCACTGTTGATCAGAGATAGTGTCACAGTTTCAAAAAAGGAGGAAGTCATGGAGGGATTATCTACGGAGTCTCTGTGGGTGGAAGTTAGGAACAGGAAGAGGTCAATGACTCTATTGGGTGTTTTTAATAGACCACCCAGTAGTAACAGGGACATCAAGGAGCAGATAGGAAGACAGATTTTGTAAAGGTGCAATAATAACAGGGTTGTTGTGGTGGGAGATTTTAATTTCCCAACTATCGATTGCGTATTCAGTTTGCGTATAAGGAGAAGGTGGGAGTGGAGGATGCTATCACGTATTTGCTGCACAAATCACTCTCTCACCTAGATGGGGTCAGTTGTGCTGTGAGGATTACATTCCTTGACTTCTCTAGTGCCTTTAACACCATCCAGCCCAAGATCTTAAAGCACAAACTAACGGAGATGGGAGTAGACTCTCACATGGTGGATTGGATAGTGGACTACTTGACAGATAGACCTCAGTATGTGCGGTTGGGAGACTGTAGGTCTGACACAGTGGTCAGCAGCACAGGAGCGCCACAGGGAACCGTACTCTCTCCGGTCCTGTTCACCCTGTACACATCTGACTTCCAATATAACTCGGAGTCCTGCCATGTGCAGAAGTTCGCTGATGACACGGCCATAGTGGGGTGTGTCAGGAATGGACAGGAGGAGGAGTATAGGAAACTGATACAGGACTTTGTGATATGGTGCAACTCAAACTACCTGCGTCTCAATGTCACCAAGACCAAGGAGATGGTGGTGGACTTTAGGAGATCTAGGCCTCATATGGAGCCAGTGATCATTAATGGAGAATGTGTGGAGCAGGTTAAGACCTACAAGTATCTGGGAGTACAGTTGGACGAGAAGCTAGACTGGACTGCCAACACAGATGCCTTGTGCAGGAAGGCACAGAGTCGACTGTACTTCCTTAGAAGGTTGGCGTCATTCAATGTCTGCAGTGAGATGCTGATGATGTTCTATAGGTCAGTTGTTGAGAGCGCCCTCTTCTTTGTGGTGGCGTGTTGGGGAGGAAGCATTAAGAAGAAGGACGCCTCACGTCTTAATAAGCTGATAAGGAAGGCGGGCTCTGTCGTGGGCAAAGTACTGGAGAGTTTAACATCGGTAGCTGAGCGAAGGGCGCTGAGTAGGCTACGGTCAATTATGGAAAACCCTGAACATCCTCTACATAGCACCATCCAGAGACAGAGAAGCAGTTTCAGCGACAGGTTACTGTCGATGCAATGCTCCTCAGACAGGATGAAGAGGTCAATACTCCCCAATGCCATTAGGCTTTACAATTCAACTGCCAGGACTTAAGAACTTTTTTTTTTAAAGCTATTATTAATGCTTTTTGAGTTAGTGATTTAGATGCATATCATATTATTACTGAGTTAAGTATTGTATGTAAGGAGTTTTTGCTACAACAAGTGTATGGGACATTGGAAAAAATGTTGAATTTCCCCATGGGGATGAATAAAGTATCTATCTATCTATCTATCTATCTATCATATCCCTAGAACAAGGGGTTTAGATGGGGTGGAGTTTGTTAGGTGTATTCAAGAAAGTTTCTCAACACAATATGTAGATAAGCCTACGAGAGACTGTACTTGATCTGCTATTGGGAAATAAACCTGGTCAGGTCTCATATCTCTCAGTGGGAGAGCATTTTGGAGATAGTGATCACAACTCTATCTCCTTTACCATAGCATTGGAGAGGGATAGGAACAGACAAGTTAGGAAGGCGTTTAATTGGAGTAAGAGGAAATATAAGGCTATCAGGCAGGAACATGAAAGCATAAATTGGAAACAGATGTTCCCAGGGAAATGTACGGAAGAAATATGGCAAATGTTCAGGGGATATTTGCCTGGAGTTCTGCACAGGTACTTTCCAATGAGACAGGGAAAGGACGGTAGGGTACAGGAACCGTGGTGTACAAAGGCTATTGTAAGTCTAGTCAAGAAGAAGAGCTTACGAAAGGTTCAAAAAGCTAGGTGATGATAGAGAGCTAGAAGATTATAAGGCTAGCAGGAAGGAGCTCAAGAAAGAAATTAGGAGAACCAGAAGGGGCCAAGAGAAGGCCTTGGCGGACAGGATTAAGGAAAACCTCAAGGCATTCTACAAGTATGTGAAGATCAAGAGGATAAGACGTGAGACAATAAGACCAATCAAGTGTGACAGTGGAAAAGTGCGTATGGAACCAGAGGAGTCAGCAGTGGTACTTACTGAGTACTTTGCTTCAGTATTCACTACAGAAAGGATCTTGGTGATTGTAGGGATAACTTACAGTGGATTGAAAAGCTTGAGCATGTAGATATTAAGGAAGAGGATGTGCTGGAGCTTTTGGAAAGCATCAAACTGGATAAGTCACCGGGACTGGATGAGATGTACCCCAGGCTACTATGGGAGGTGAGGGAGGAGATTGCTGAGCCTCTGGTGATGATCTTTGCATCATCAATGGGGACAGGAGAGCTTCCGGAGATTCGGAGGGTAGTGGATGTTGTTCCACCATTCAAGAAAGGGAGTAGAGATAGCTCAGGAAATTATAGATCAGTGAGTCTTACTTCTGAGAGGCAGGATTTATGAACATATGGAGAGGCATAATATGACTAGAAATAGTCAGCATGGCTTTGTGAAAGGCAGGTCATGCCTTACAAACCTGATTGAATTTTTTGAGGATGTGACTAAACACATTGATGAAGGAAGAGCAGTAGATGTAGTGTATATGGATTTCAGCAAGGCATTTGATGAGATACCCCATGCAAGGCTTATTGGGAAAGTAAGGAGGCATGGGATCCAAGGGGACATTGCTTTGTGGATCCAGAACTGGCTTGCCCACAGAAGGCAAAGAGTGGTTGTAGACAGGTCATATTCTGCATGGAGGTCAGTCACCAGTGGTGTGCCTCGAGGATCTGTTCTGGGACCCCTAATCTTCATGATTTTTATAAATGATTTGGATGAGGAAGTGGAGGGATGGGTTAGTAAATTTGCTGATGACACAAAGGTTGGAAGTGTTGTGGATAGTGTGGGAGGCTGTCAGAGGTTACAGCTGGAAACTGATAGGATGCAAAAATGGGCTGAGAAGTTGTAGATGGAGTTCAACCCAGATAAGTGTGAGGTGGTTCATTTCGGTAGGTCAGATATGATGACAGAAGATAGTATTAATGGTAAGACTCTTGGCAGTATGGAGGATCAGAGGGATCTTGGGGTCCGAGTCCACAGGACACTCAAGGCTGCTATGCAGGTTGACTCTGTGGTTAAGAAAGAATACAGTGCATTGACCTTCATCAATTGTGGGATTGAGTTTAGGAGCTGAGAAATAACGTTGCAGCTATATAGGACCCTGGTCAGACTCCACTTGGAGTACTGTGCTCAGTTCTGGTCGCCTCACTACAGGAAGGACATGGAAACCATAGAAAGGGTATAGAGGAGATTTACAAGTATGTTGCCTGGATTGTGGAGCATGCCTTGTGTGAATAGGTTGAGTGAATTCGGCCTTTTTTCCTTGGAGCGACGGAGGATGAGAGGTGACCTGATAGAGGTGTATAAGAGGCATTGATTGTGTGGATAGTCAGAGGCTTTTTCCCAGGGCTGAAATGGCTAGCACAAGAGGGCACAATTTTAAGGTGCTTGGAAGTAGGTACAGAGGGAATGTCAGGGTTATCTTTTTTTTTAATGTGGAGAGTGGTGAGTGCGTGGAATGGGCTGCCGGCAACAGTGGTGGAAGCAGTTACAATAGGGTCTTTTAGGAGACTCCTGGACAGGTATATGGAGCTCAGAAAAATAGAGGCCTGGGTAATTTCTCAGGTAAGGACATGTTCGGCACAGCTTTGTGGGCTGAAGGGCCTATATTATGCTGTAGGTTTTCTATGTTCCTACATTTCTCTGACGTTAAGTGTACCTATTGAAACCTTGTAATAGTAACTACACTCACTTCTCGAACCTCACATCCTTCAACATCTGGCACACTGCTTGTGTCTTCCACAGTGAAGACTGATGCAAAATACTTATTTAGTCCATCACTTGGTCCATCTCGGACACTTCTCTCCCCTTTCTCGATCTCTCAGTCTCCATCTCTGGAGGCAGACTATCCACTGACATCTTCTATAAACGCACTGACTCTCATAACTACCTCGACTATACCTCTTCTCATCCTGCCAAATGCAAAAATGCTATTCCCTATTCCCAGTTCTTCCGTCTCCACTGCACCTGCTCCCAGGATGAGGCTTTCCGTTCCAGGACATCTCATCCTCCCATCACCACAATAGTGACCGAGTTCCCCTTGTCCTCACCTACCACACCACCAGCTTCCGGATCCAGCACATTATCCTCCGCAACTTCCGTCACCTTCAACAGGCCCCCACCACTAAACACATCTTTCCCTCTCTACCCCTCTCCACTTCCTGCAAAGATCGTTCCCTCCACGACTCCCTGGTCCACACGTCCCTCCCCCCCAGATCTCCCACCTGGCACTTATCCCTACCAGTGTAAGTGCTACACCTGTCCCTACATCTCCTCTCTTACCACCATTCAGGGCCTCAAACAGTCCTTTCAGGTGAGGCAACACTTCACTTGTGAGTCTGTTGGGATCATCTATTGCATCCGGTGCGGCCTCCTCTACATCGGTGAGACCCGACGCAGATTGGAGGACAGCTTTTTTGAGCACCTCTGCTCCGTCCGCCACAACAGACAGGATCTCCCGGTTGCCACCAACTTTAACTCTGCTTCACATGCCCATTCAGATATGTCCATACATGGCCTCCTCTACTACCATGATGAGGTCAAACTCAGGTTGGAGGAGCAACACCTCATCTACCATCTGGGTAGCCCCCAGCTCCTTGGTATGAACACTGAATTCTCCAACTTCCAGTAATTCCCTCCCCCTCCCTTCCTGCATCCCAGTTTCACTCTGCCTCCTCCTCCAGCTGCCTTTCACTTCCCTTATGGTTCCACTTCCTTCTACTACCCATAGTGTTTTCTCCTTACATTCCTTCTTCACCTTTCCTGCCTATCCTCTCCCTGTTTCCTGTCCCCCACCCCTTGATCTTTCCTCTTACTGGTTTTTCACCTGGCACCTACCAACCTTCTCCTTCCCCCCCTCCCCCCCACCTTCTTTATAGGGTCTCTGCCCTCTCCCTCTTCAGTCCTGACGAAGCGTCTCGGCCCAAAACGTTGACTGCTCATTTCCACGGACGCTGCCCAACCTGCTGAGTTCCTCCAGTGTGTTGTACGTGTTACTCCTTTAGTTCATCTGCCATCTCCTTGGCCCCCATTATTATTTCTCCGGCATCATTTTCTAGCAGTCCTATATCCATTCTCATCTCTCTTTTATGGTTTACATACTTGAAAAAGCTTTTACTATACACTTTACTATCCACTATCCACAAAAGAGGTGGGGGAGATCTTAAATGAGTTTTTGTGCATCTGCATTTACTCAGGAGATGGATAGATTCTGCTATAGAAGTAAGGCAAAGCAGCATCAACTTCATGGATCCTATACAGATTATGGAGGTATTTGCTATCCTGAGGTAAATCAGGGTGGATAAATCCCCAGGGCCTGGCAAAGTATTCCCTCGGACCCTGTGGGAGACAAGTGCAGATACTGCCAGGGCCCTAGCAGAGATAAGTAAATTATCCTTAGCGACAGGAGAAGTACCAGAGGATTGGAGGATAGCCAGTGTTGTTCCACTGTTTAAGAAAGGCTCTAAAAACAAACCAGGAGATTACAGACTAGTGAGCCTGACATCAGTAGTGGAAATGTTACTGGAACATATTCTAAGGGACCAGATACATAAGTATTTGGATGGACATAGACTGATTTTGGATAGTTAACATGGTTTTGTGCTTGGTACATCTTGTATAACCAACCTTATAGTGTTTTTCAAGGGAGTTATCAGGAAAGTGGATGGAGGCAAGGCAGTGGATGTGCCTACATGAATTTTAACAAGGCATTTGACAAGGTTCCGCATGGAAGGTTGGTCAAGAAGGTTCAGTCACTAGGCATTCAATATGAATTAGTAAATTGGATGAGACGTTGGCTTTCTGGGAGAAGCCAGAGTGGTGTTAAATGGTTACCTCTGACTGGAGGCCTGTGACAAGTAGAGTGCCACAGGGATCAGTTCTGGGTTCTTTATTGTCTATATCAATTACCTGGATGATAATGTGGTTAACGGCATCAACAAATTTGCAGATGAACCAAGATTAGGTGTGTAGTGGACGTGAGGAAGGCTATCATGACTTGTAGTGGGATGTGGACTAGCTGGAAAAATTGCAGTTAGAATTTAATGCAGACAAGTGTGTGGTTTTGCACTTCGGTACGACCAACCAGGGTAGGTCTTACGCAGTGAATGGGAGGGCACTGAGGAGTGAGGTAGAAAACAGATATTTGGGAATACAGGTCTATAATTTGTTGAAAGTGGCATCACAGGTAGATAGGGTTGTAAATAAAGTTTTTAGCATATTGACCTTCATAAATTAAATTATTGAGTACTGGAGATGGGGTGTTATGTTAAAGTTGTATAAGACATTGGTGAGGCCTAATTCGGTGCATTGTATGCAGTTTTGGTCACCTACCTACAGGAAAGACGAAAAAAAGATTGGAAGAGTACAGAGAAAGTTTGCAAGGATGTTGCCAGGTCGGAGGACCGGAGTTATAAGGAAAGAATGAATAGGTTAGGATTTTATTCCTTGGAATGTAGAAGATTAAGAGGAGATTTGATAGAGTTATACAAAATTATGAGGGGTATAAATAGGGTAAATGCTGAGGTTGGATGGGACCAGAACCAAAGGTCATTTGTTATGTGTGAAAGGTAAAAGGTTTAACAGAAACATGAGGGAAAACTTCTTCACTCAGAGGGTAGTGAGAGTGTGGAACAAGCTACCAGCACAAGTGGTGTATGGGAGCTTGATTTCAACATTTAAGAGAAGTTTGGATAGGTACATGGATGTTAGGGGTATGGATGGCTATGGTCCTGGTGTTGGTTGATGAGAGTAAGAAGTTTAAATGGTTTATAGTGATCTAGATAAGCTGAGAGGCCTGTTTCTGTGTCGTACTTTTCTATGTCTATAACTTGTTTCACTTGTTACATCCATCCTTCTCCCATTCTCTCTGAAAACTCAAAACTAATTTGTTTTCTTTCTTTAATCTCTATCATCTACATCTAATGTAATAGAAGGTAGAAATATGTGATGTTTGATACACATCTTCTGAAACAAATGCAAGTAATTCTTAGACACTCTACTGAGGTGTGCACGTGAGTTGTTGAAGAGAGATAATGAATATCTGCAGGAAAGATATGGGAAGGTAATTAAGGTTATCACCTTAATCTCTTACTATCTTTCCTTTCAGTTAGTCCTGACGAAGGGTCTCGGCCCCAAACATCGACAGCGCTTCTCCCTATATATGCTGCCTGGCCTGCTGTGTTCCACCAGCTTTTGTGTGTGTTGCTTGAATTTCCAGCATCTGCAGATTTCCTCGTGTTTCTTTTCTTTCTTTACTAGTTCTGACCAATGCTGCCTGTTCTCCTGCATAGTTTCCATTCCAGCATTTTCTCTTTTTTAATCCATTTATATGTCTAACTTCCCTAGTTTTGCAGATTATCAAGTTAATTTACGCAATCTTGTCTGAAAAAATGTTAGGATCATTTTCTCCTTCATATGAGAATTTCTATGCAGAGGGTGAGGTTTGGTGATGAGATATTCTGTTTACTGTGCAAATGGTACAGGTCACAATCTGTACAAGAACCTAATCACCTTAAGAACCAGGATATTAAAAACATTACAGAAACTAACTCCGAATACTCCTGCTCCTTTTGGATCCACACTTCAACTTATTTTTGACAAGAAATCTTTTAGACTCTTTGAAACAGCAGTAGGCATATTTATCCTAAATTGTACTGGTATAACTTGCATCTGAGTCAGCTCAATTTTAGGGAGTGGTCCTTCAACTAGTGGTCCTCAATCACGGCCTTCTTCACTCATTCCATCTTCCTTTGTCTGCACACCTCAATAAGATGAGCACTGGCCCACATACCTTCCCATATCTTTCCTGCAGATATTCATTATCTCTCTTCAACAACTCACGTGCACACCTCAGTAGAGTGTCTAAGAATTATTTGCATTTGTTTGAGAAGATGTGTATCAAACATCACATATTTGTACCTTCTATCACATTAGATGTAGATGATAAGAGATCTACTCAGTTCATTTACAAGAACAGAAGAATGTTGTGCCCTCCACACACTCATTCCTTCAATGAACAAAGTGCTCTCCTCTTTACTGCTTTACCTAAATGTTCTTGGTGCATGGAATTATTTTTATGTTATCTCACTGAAAATGTTACTTCAATCATTTTAACATAAGCTACTTTGTTCAATCATAATATACGTAAATTGTATTATTCTTCCTTTAGCCAAGTAGGTTGTTTTTCTATTAAATTTCTATTCAATACTCTCCATTTGTTACAAAATAGCATTGATTTGCTTAATGTGACAATATCTGCGAGAAATCTTTACTGCACCCATTTGAACAAGCTACTTTCTTCTATTATCCTAATATATTTTATAATGTTTTCCCTTTGGTCAGATCATTTTGTTTTCTACTTAAGTTCTACTCAGTGCCCTTCTTTCAGGGCTAAATGACATTGATTTGACTTATCTGTCAGTAAATTTCAATCTTCTTACTCTAGATGAAAGCATTCCCATTTGAAGACCATTTTCATGCTATTAATGCATCCATTATGTTTTGGTAAACAAAACTGTGTGCAAAGTCTTCAATGTGAAATTTTATCTGAGAATTGCACATTAAACACATTTTATTACAATCACATCTAACAATAGAATGAAACATTGTACTTGCTTTGTATATTGCTACTCCAGAAGATTATGGCATTGTTGGATTAATGTAAAACTATCATTTTACTTGTAGCTTAACTTTCCTATGTTTGTGAAAAAAAAATTATGTAATCACCCGTGTGTAAAATTGTTCAGTGAATTAATTGTAGTAAAGCTGATACTGTAATTTTCTGGAAGTTTCACCAGTAAATCTGGCTATTTCATAGTTAACTTATCACTTGAATGTGGTTTATCATATACAAGAGAAAGTCTGCTGATGCTGGAAATCCAAAATAACACACACCAAATGCTGGAGGAACTCAGCAGGTCAGGCACAGAAATGAATAAACAGTCGATGTTTTGGGCCAAAATCCTTTGTCATGATTCATTTGATAGATGAGATAAATTTGCTTCATCTCCCTAGTGAGCTTGTTTTTAGTGTAAGACAAGCATGACTTCTTTGCTTTTGTCATTACCTTTGCTCTCCTCCTTCACTTTTGCTCTCTTCCTTACGGTAGAGTAAATTGGGTAGCTTTTTTTTAAATTGTTATGGACATCAAATAAAATGACTATAATTAAAATAATCATGCCTCATTCCAGTTTTTTGAAGAACCTCTGGATCAATATCATGGGTCCAATAGCATCTTACATGCTTTGACACAAACAAGACCTTTTGAGCTTCAGCTTGCTGTGTTTGCAAGTCAATTTAGCTCTCTAAGTTCTTTACATCTCCCAATAAGTACATTGTTCAATAATTTCAATTACCTTGATATACTGTCTTCTCTTCTAATTCTTCCTTACTCAAGTAATTTTTGGTATGCCATACTTCATACACAGTACAGACTGTCCTAAATCGGGATATGGTGAACTATAGCAAAATTTTTCTTCAGTTTTACAATTCTACACAATGGAAACATTATTTTTGTTTGGTATTTGTCCACAAGTGTAGATACAGATGACTAATAAAGGTAATCTCACGTAGAATTCTGGATAAAATTTTATTTTTCAACAATATGTTAAAACATTCTTTTATATTAGCTTTATCAATTGTATGTTGATTACTTATGGGTGGCAGGGTGGAGATATGTTTCCATCAAAGGAGGTGTAAAGCGCTTCTTCCCTCTGCCAGCCTGCAGATCACCCGCAGGCAATATTTAGCACCTGGTTAGACCCCCACCCCCCCAAAAATCAGGGTCATGTGAAGCCATGGGAGCAGATGGTGGAACATCGTATGAGCAGCTGGTGCGTAACACAAGTCCTAGTTATGCGACCACTGACGCTAGGCAGACAATCTCTGAAGAGTATTAATAATGGTTAGGGTCACCCATCTTGTAAAGACACTGCCCAAACCAGTTCTGTACAAAAATTTGTCAAGAACAATTATGGTCATGGAAAGACCATGATCACTTATATCATACAACACGAACAAACATATGAGAATGAGCATTGTTGACTTAATAAGTAGTCAAACACTTTCTCCTCTGTTCAGACAGTTTACAACTGTTTAATTGTAGGTTCATGATGTGGAAGCTATTTTGGTGACTCATAAACTTTGTTATTACTAAAAATCATTTAATTTATTTTTTCCTCGAACAGCTTACGGTTTAGTATACAGTTCCAACTCATCATTTTTTGTGCTGCTTATCCTCCTTAAGGCTACGTCATCAAGCTGATCAGGAAAGTAGAGCGTCTGGTGTAGCATTGCCTGGACAGCACTGTTGTTACTTGCATCTGCAATGCAAGGAAACAAAGTATGAAGGTGTCAGCCATGGTTTTAATCTCCATTTAACCAAAGTAAATTGTAAATCATTTACAAACTGGTCTGTAAAAAATAAAATACAAAATTGCCATAAAACCTATCCCACTCTGAGAATCTAAAAATAGAATTTGGGAAATTAACATTCAATCTGGTGGAATTTGCTTGCTCAATAAACTCTCTCACATCCAGTGATTTCAACATTTGCTTTTGGAAACCCAGACTTAGCATTATTCAGTTTGTTTTGCTTTCCCCAAACAGTTAGTACTTATTGTTTTAGTGTTGCTTTTAGACTGCTAATTCTTTTCCTGTTGGTTACGATCACAGCAAATTTACTGCTTGGTCCAGTATTTGTATTTCAAATTCTTTTCCAGTTAAAAAATCTAGGAGAGCTTTTATTTTTTTTTTTTAAAGTTGTCAGCCTAGAGTTTCCAAAAGTGTCTTTCCTCTCTCTGCTTAAATAGTCCTTACATGTAATCTTTATGACATGTGTTTGCAATATAACTTGCAGGTTTCATGGGTATGAAATACTAACAGCATGGAACATTTAAATATATAATACATTACACATTCTGCATCTGTGTACACTTTTACTTAGTCACTCATGATTAATTCCTGTGTCGTGCTATTTTCATTTATCTGTTAAATATATAAATTACAAAGATTTTCTAAGCTTGTCTGTCACGCATCAGGCGGTTTTTTGGCTTTTCTTACGTACATGAATAGATGGAAGATTACGGGCAGTGTGCCAGTACTTTTTCCAATAAATCATATCACAGCTTGTGGGACTTTGCCATCATATGCAGTCTCAGAACATTTTTCCACAAATATCTTTATTTATTAAGTTTTTCTTGTACTGTCTCAGCTCTCATCTCTAAGACAGGTGACTTGTTCCATATCTGATATGCAATTGGGCTTGTTTTTCCTGGATTCAAAACCAGCTGCAGCCCGGACACTGACCTTACTGGAAATTCTCTAGCTGACATTCCAGCCTGATCCACTCTTAGCCCATGAAGAAATAACAGGTCTCACCTAACATGGTAAATACTGTTGCCATGACTGAGAACTGGTTTTAAGCTTATTGTGCTTTCAAAGAGTTATTAAAGATAAAGAAGCAATCTTTTAGGGAACATTTTGTTCAGCTACATCCACTTCATCAAAATGATGAGGTGCTCCATTGCTTCCATCAACAATAAGGTTCCCTTTATTCGTTTCTGCCTGCAACATAATTCTCTGGTCTTTCAGTCTCAGAGAGAACTGTTCATGGTTTCAGATGATCAGTTTTGCTCTCTACACTTCAGGAAGAATGTACTGTACTTAACTTCAAAATCATGTAAAAAAAAACTTCACAAGATTGATTTCTGGGATGCAAAGCTTGCCCTATGATAGAAGGTTAAGAAGGATCAATCGATACTTTCCAGAACTATTTACCCAGAAGGAACCATGGACAGTAACCCAGGACAAGAGTCCAGCTATTTAGGACTGAGATTATCAGGAGAATATTGTGAACTTTTGTAATTCTCTACTCCAGAGCATGATGGAAACTTGAGTCCAATACAAGTAAATTTATGGCTCAAGATCAACAAAGTTTTCATAATTCAGATTGATTGGGCAGATTGATTATAGAATGATCAGAAAATTTCAAAGTGCCATCAATCTTTCTTGGTTTCTGTTTGTTACTTTCTTAGTTATCTTTAAAGTGCTCTCTGAAGCTTTATTAAAAATTTCCTCCAAAACTGAGATACCCTTCTCTAACTGTCTCTATTTACTTTTTCCACTTAATCAGTTTCCAGGATCTGGGCATTGCTGGCAAGACTAACATATATAATAACGTATCCCTAATGACCCTTGAGAAAATGGTGAGATACAGGCAGTCCCCGGGTTACGTACGAGTTCCGTTCCTGAGTCCGCCTTTAAGTTGGATTTGTATGTAAGTCGGAACAGGTACATCCGGTATTATTTAGCGTCAGTTAGTCAAACATTTGTCTTAGTATATATTTTACCTTTCTATGCATATAACACTTAAGAAACATATGTATTTCAATAATTAAACCACTTCATTGCTTAGTAATAATTGTAGCTTTCATCGGGGCAGGGCCTTTCACATGCTCCATTGTTCACACTTCATCCTTTACCTGTATCCTTTAAAATTGTTCCGTTCGTTGACTAACTGTAGCCTAACGCTTTTCCAATGAGTGATGGCATCTCACCTCTTTCTGCTCGCTTTATTATTTCCACTTAATTTTCAATCGTGATCATTTTCCATCAACGGAATAGAAAACTGCAGATTCAGCAGCAGCCGTGGGTCCTCTGCTGCTCCAGGTCCTAAAGTCCACCTGCACTGAGACAGGTTAAATAGGACAAGCAGGGGTGGTGCTGACTGGGAAAGTGGGGGGGTCAGGGTGAATCTTGCTAAGAAATATTTAAGCCAAATACAAAGTTACACACTCAACACAGTGTTAATGGCAATGACTTAAAATGGTGGACGGCGTCGTGATCCAACTTTAAATGGCTGATGGTGTCATAGTCTGACTTAAAATGGCGGACAGCGTTCTCCTCCCTCCGTTTGTAATTACGAGTTGTTGGTAAGTTGGACGTTCGCAATTCAGGGACTGCCTGTACTTCTTTCCAACACTGCATTCATTCCAGTAAAGATGCCCTGGCTGTGATGTTGGGAAGAACATTCTAGGATTTAGACCCAGCAACAATGAAGGACTGTTGATATTCTTCCAACTCAGGAAGCTGTACAGCTTGCTACACTATTCTTCTTGGTGGTAGAGATTTTTGACAGCTGTTTGGACAAACACAAGAGGCAAGAATTTCATGATACTCCTGACTGATGCCTTGTAAATAGTAGAAAAGCTATGAGGTACTAAGAAGTAAATCATCAGATACTCAAATTCTGGCCTGTTCTTGTGGGCATAGTAAGTATAGGGTGGGTTCAGTTGAGTTCTGGTCAATTATGATTCCCGGAATGTTAATGGCAAGGGGCATGCAATAGTATATCAAGGGTAGATAGTTAAGAGCCTTTCTTTGAAGATGGTCATTGTCTGGCACTGTTCGTCAGGCAAGATTTTCCCTTAAGGAAAGCTTGCTGACCTTGTCCTGTGTCACCAAGTACTCCATAACGTCATCCTTAACAATTTATTCCAACATCTTCCCAACCACTGAGGTCAGGCTAGCTGGTCTACAATTTCCCTTCTGCTGCCTTCCTCCTTTCTTAAAGAGTGCAGTGACATTTGCAATTTTCCAGTCCTCTGGAAACATGCCAGTATCTAACGATTCTTGAAAGATCATTACTAATACCTCCACAATCTCTACCGCTACCTCTTTCAGAACCCTAGAGTGCAGTTCATTTGATCCGGGTGATTTATGTACCATTAGGTCTTTCAGCTTTTTGAGCACCTTCTCCCTTGTAATAGTAACTGCACTCATTTCTCTTTCCTGACACCCTTCAACATCTAGCACACTGCTAGTGTCTTCCACAGTGAAGACAGATGCAAAATGCTCATTCAGTTCATCTGCCATCTCCTTGTCCCTCATTATTATTTCTCCGGCCTCATTTTCTAGCAGTCCTATATCTACTCTCATCTCCCTTTTATTTTTTTTACATACTTGAAAAAGCATTTACTATCCACTTTGATATTGTTTGCTAGCTTACTTTCATATTTCATCTCTTCCCTCCTAATGATTCTTTTAGTTGCTCCCTGTAGGTTTTTAAAAGCTTCCCAATCCTGTCTTCCCACTAAGTTTTGCGTTGTTGTATATGCCATCTCTTTTACTTTTAGTTTTGACTTCCCTTATCAGCCACAGTTGAATATTCCGCCATTTGAGTATTTCTTATTTTTGGAATAAATCTATCCTGCACCTTCCTCATTTTTCCCAGAAACTCACGCCATCACCGCTCTGCTGTCATCCCTGCCAGCATCTCCTTCCAATTTACTTTGGCCAGCTCCTCTGTCATACCATTGTAATTTCCTTTACTCTATTGAAAAACTACTACATTAAATTTACTTTCTCCCTATCAAATTTGAAGTTGAACTCAATCATATTGTGATCACTGCCTCCACAGGTTCTTTTACCTTATCACCCTAATCACCAGTACTAGCTGATCCCCTAGTAGACTCAATAACAAACTGCTCTAAAAAGCCATTTCATAGGTATTAAACAAACTCACTCTTTTAACTCAATCCAGAATGATTCAACATCTTCCAATCCTATTTCACATCTTTCTACTGTTTTGATGCCATTCTTTTCCTGCAGAGCCACCCCACCCCCCTGTGCCTACCTTCTTATCCCTCCAACACAATGTGTAACCTTGGACATTCAACTCTCAATCCTTCAGCCATGATTCACTGAAATGTGATATGTACCAAAATACAGTGAAAAGCTTCTCTTGCTTACTGTTCATATAAATCAAATCATTACATAGTGCATTGAGACACAACATGATAAAACAGTAACAGTACAGAAGAAATTGTAAAAGCTACCAAAAGAGTACGATGCAGCTAAATAATGAAGTGCAAAATGATAAAGTAGATAATGAAGCCAAGAGTCCATCTCATCTTACAAGAAGTCCATTCAAGAGTCTAATAGCAGTGGGATAGATGTTGTCCTTGAGCCTGGTGTATGTGTTTTCAGGCTTTTGTAACCTCTGCTGAAGGGAGAAGGGAGAATGTCCAAGGTGGGAGTTTTTTTTTTATTATTATGCTGGCTGCTTTACCGAGGCAGTGAAAAATAAAGACAAAGAGTCCATAGGGGGGAAGCTGATCCATGTGATGTGCTGAACTTTGCCTAACTCTCTTTTTCTTAAGGTCATGTGCAGATCATTTGGATTCCAAGACATTGCGCATCCAGACAGAAAATGCTTTGGATTTCCAGCATTTACAGATTCTCTCACGTTTGTGATGCATCCAGACAGAATGCTTTCTATGGTACATCAATAAAAAGTGTTGATGGAGACATGCAAAATTTCTTTAGCCTCCTGTGGAAGTACAAGTGTGGGTGAGCTTTCTTGGCCATGACATCAATGTGGTTGGACCAGGACAGACTATTGGTGATATTCACACCTATAGGAGTGTTTTCCCCTTGAGGCACGATGACCTTATTTGGCCATAAATGGTTAAAATACTTACCTCATCTGTTTTTTGTACCATATTTGAACTCAGGTCTGAGCTGAGTACTCCATGCAAAGCCCACATTGAACTCTAAAGGGAGCAGGTTATTGGTATGTGCTGACACTGTGCACATTACATTCCTGAGCTGAGAAATTAATGGTGGTAAATGGCCCAAATGAATTTGTTTTCTTTTTCCACTGTGAATAGATCATACCTGTCAAATATTCATACTGTCAGTGTTGTGGCTGCATTGGAATAATTCGACTAGAGATTAAGTGGAGATCTTCAGAATTATGTGTGGGATGTCACCTGATGCTATATCTAATGTTCTCAGAATGAAATTGGATGAAGACTGGTTTACATGATAGTGGGTATCTTGGGTAGAAGCTGAGATGGAGCAACAGAGAAGATGCTAGAGGAACTAACAAATCAGGTAGCATTTGGGAAGAGAAACAGGCAGTTGACATTTTGAGTTGACACTTTTAATCTAGTATGAAAGATAGTGGGAAGACAGCAGTATAAATAATTGAAGGGAAGGGGCAGAGCAAGAGTAACAAGTAATAGGCAGATCCAGGTGACAAGGGTCGATGGGCAGATGGAGAAGGGAAGAGAGAAAATAGCAATGGAGATTGGAAAGTGATAAGTAAAGGCTACAAAGGGCTGCAGATAATGGAATCTGATAAGAAAGGAAGGAGGAGCTTAGAATGAAATGAGGAAGTTGAGTGGGCAGGTGGGACCAGTGGGGAAGTAGGAGTATGTAATGATGGGCAGATAGAGTGGGTGGAGGAGAAAGAAACAGGGTCTTGGATGGCTGGGGTGGGTGAAGAGGAATTGAGTAGATCAGGGAGTGAGAGAAAAAGGAGGAGAGTCATGGTCTGTGGAGTCATGGTCCAAGGGTTGGTTTGAGGACATGTCTGAGAGCTAACATTTGGACTCTGCAAGATAAAGATCTGTTTGTTACTCCAGGATTTGTCCTCAACAAAAGGTGATCTGCAAGTTCACAAGAATAAGTTAGAGTGAACAGGGACTGGAGAATTCAAGGCTGCCAACATCAAGAAGATCAAGAGAGGATAAAAGAGCAGGGGAAAATGGATCATGAATACTGGGAAAGAGATAAAGAACCCACAGTCTGTGCTGAAGACACCTTGGCCAAAGAAAATACCGCTGAGAAAAAATGCAATAAAAGAATTCATGATCATATTGGGCTCAGAATTCATGAAAGCTATAAACATTGTAAGGTGAAATCAATGTTTTAGAAAGGGGAGGATTGTTGACTTTTATTCAAGACCAAATCTTCCCACCTTTCTTTGTCTTTTTCTGTTGTTTCTTGTTACTCTGAGGGGAATATGGTTTGCCCCTGAAAGCTGTAAATTCAGCTTGTTTACTGAGCTTAGACCATAAGATATAGGAGCAGAAATAGGCCTTTTGGCCCATTGGGTCTGCTCTGCCATTTCATCATGGCTGATCCAATTTTCCTCTCAGCCCCAATCTCCTGCCTTCTCTCCGTATCTCTTCATGCCCAGACCAATCAAAAATCCTATCAAACTCTGCCTTAAAAATATATAAAGACTTGGCCTCCACAGCTGCCTGTGGCAAAGAATTCCACAGATTCACCAATTCCTCCTTATCTCTGTTCTAAAAGGATGCCCCTCTATTCTGAGGCTGTGACCTCTGGTTTGCTGGAGACAGCTTGTTGGTTTGCTGCTTTGGAAAGTGAAGACTATGATGGTTGATGATATTTTCTAAATCACTTTAATGTGGTTTTAACTTGACTGCTCTCCACACGTCCAGCAAGAAACATGGTTCACAGTATTTAATATAATAGAATGATGAAAACTTAGAAATGTAGTTCTCTTTGACCAGTTTTAAGGCATTTGCTTCCTTCTCCCTCAAATGTTAACAGTTTAACTCAGTAGATTCTCAAGGGAAACAAACCATGGGTAGAGCTGGTTTTTCATTAGCAAGGGGTAAATGTCAGACAAAACTCTTGTTCCCACAGTTAATATTTTTAGATAATATAGCAATTTATCATGTTTTTACAACCTGAAAATTTAGAAATATCTCCAGAGAATGCAAAAAAAAAACTGCTTGGCCTTCACATAACCCATTGCCAAATATATCTGTTTTTAAAGGAACATAACACCCTTGTATTTCTCTGAAAGCTGTCCTGCCACTACTACAAAGATTCTTTCCATCTGAAAAAAACAATATTGATGCAATTTGGATTCTGATATCCCTATCAGAGTTTGTAATGGGTGTTATTCATGTCCACAAAGAGACAGCTGTAATTTTGAAGCTCTGCTTTAAGCTGCAGAGTGGAGTATAGTAGAGATTTTCAGATTATGGTTGGACAATATATTGCACTACCCCAACCAGCAGCAATGGAGGTTGCTGTATGATGATCCGCATTATTCTTGTGTGGTCCATAGGAACATTCTTTCCCTTGACGTCCCAGAAATAACTTGAAGCGTAATTTTGCTGGGATTCTTTGACTCACTATCTCCAACACACTGTTACATTTATGCAAGGACATAGGGACACAAATAATTAACTCATACCAAAAAGATAAACAAATTCCTGGATGGTCAGGAATTTCTGACTGCTTAAAATAAGTATTATGGTTTTGGTGGAAAATCTCCATATAAAAGTTCCATCCAGTGACACAATGTTAATTTGTATCACAGAGACAGTCACAAGACAAAGATTAAGATAAGAGGGGACTGCTTGTAATTAACACCTGAGTTAACTTTCTTCGTTTATTGCCCCAAATATACAAATGTGTAAACGTACAGCTTGCAAGCAATCACAAACTTCAAGAACTCTGTGAATTGAACTATTCTCCTCATATTACCAGGTGAAAACTTATGAACTAAGTAAGTAAGTAATTGGTGTAAAGTTTGCTGCAACAGGCAGCTCATTCATTGCAGGGATTAATGTTCTAAAACCCTAAAAACCTGCACTGATAACCCAGAGAAATGATTGAATGAAACCACAGCACACAGAATTTAACTTCAGTTAACTCAACAAATAGTGATGACTTGCTGGCAGCAAACAAAACAATAAATGACTGTATTAATCTCACTTCTCGGATATGATCACTGCAATCAATAGCCTGAAACTTCCCTTTCGGAGTTGAACTGTTGAATTGCCTGAACAACCTGGCATTTTTGCAGTGTGAACTGAAATCTCAAAAGGTGCAGGTGTGGTGGGTACAGGCTGAAGCAAGGATCCGGGGCCCGGGAGGGGGGCATGAGTCAAAGATCAGCCATTGCTGGAGCGGACTTGAAGGCAATTTGATGATGCAGAACCAAGGCGTGGTAGAGTCAAGGATGTGGGGTCCAGGCCTGGGACCCAGAACGAGGAATGACCCACTGTTTTGCCGATTTAAGCACTGGGCCAGAATGGAAAAGTCAGGTACTCACTGAATCAAAGCATCGGAGCCCAGCCCCAAGAGTATTTCAAAGCAGCAGGGCCCAGGTCCAGGAGCAAGGAACGACCTGAGGTTTGGCCGATTTAAGCACCAGATTGGAAAGGTCAGGATGTTGAGCCAGAGGAGAGGGATGGGCTGGTGTTCAGCTCACTGCTCCATGAAGTTTACTCATTGCTGCGCTGAACTGAGGTTGTGACATGCAACTAACAAGCTACTGGATCAGCTGCTGTGATGACTGGCTTCGTGGCTGTGGTCTCACTTCCATGAACTTCAGTTCCGAATGGTATTCGCCTACTTTTATTGTTTGCACAATTTGTTTTTATTCTGCACATTGAGTGTTTGACGGTCTTTTTTTAATGGGCTCTAGTGGGTTTCTTTCTTTTATGGCTGTCTGTAAGGAGACGAATCTCAAGGTTGTATATAGTATCCATACTTTGATAATACATGTACTTTGAACGTTGAACTTTAAATACTGAAATTTTAATGTCAATTAAGATGACCATGAAATTACTTGATTGTTGAAATAAATCTGATTCACAAATATTGTTGGGGTTCAAACTTTATTTTTTGCTTTATATCGCTTTGTATTTTTTTTAAGTAAAAAGAATGGAAGGAAATCTCCCACTCTTAAGCAATCTGTCCTTGAGAACCACTTTAACTCATGCATACTAAAAGCTTTTTAAAACAACTAAGGAATAACTGCAAGATCATCAGGAAACAATGATTTTTAACCTTGCATCCTGTTCGCAAATTTTCAAAAATTAATCATTCTCCTACACTGCTCAGGTCAAAAATTTTTGTAATGTGTGTAAATTTGTGAAAGGCTGCAAAGTATGAACAACTCGAATCCTGATAAGTGCATGTATTCACATTAATCAACGATACGCACCAGAAAAGAACAAAAGTAGGAATGACTGAGAAGTAGGGTGGAACAGAATGATTAAATTTAATATCAGACCAGACATATATCAAAAAAGTGGAAGGAAGTCAAACAGGATAAATTAAAAAAGATAAAATATATTATTGAAATCTCCAATAATTCACTACTTGAAGGAACAGTCTTAATTGGTCCTTATTTTTGTCATAGAGGTGCACCTAAAATTTCCACACTGCAATTAATTATAAGATTCAAATAGTCATGGAGCTTAATGGAGCCTAGAAAAGATTATTAATGAGTAAATGTAACTATTTCATAAAATAGTAAGCATGTAATAATTTTTTGGTGAAGTTAATATATAGTGGGATAATTAATCCAATAACACAGAGATTCACAATTGATAAGATCTCTCACCAATAGGACCACAGAGAAAAGCTTTAGAAAAATTGAGCCTAAAATCCAGTGTGCGCATGGGTTTCCATCAAGTGCTCTGGTTTCCTCCTACAGTCCAAAGACGTACCTGTTAGTAGGTTAATTGGTCATTATAAATTGTCCTGTGATTAGGCTGGGGTTAAACAGGTGGGTTGCTGGGCAGCGTGGCTCACTGAGCCGGAAAGGCCTGTTTTGTGCTGTTTTTCTAAATAAATAAATCCTTTAATAGGGTTTCAGTAGCAAATATGGTAAGAAGATTTGCAACATCATAAATGTGGAAGGAGATGATGTGATGGAAAAAGCAAGTATAAGGATACACATTGTACCAAAAGGACAGGCAGGAAGTCAGAGCGAGTGAGGTGGCTCTATTGGGGAAAAATTAATTCAAGTCCTTGGATAAAGGTGACATAGGATCAGAAGATGTAGGATCTTTGTGAGTAGAGTTAAGAACTTACAAGGGGAAAAAGTCCCTGATGGGAGTTATGTACAGGCCTCTGAACAGTAGCCAGGATATAGGATACAAATTACAATTGGAGATAGAAAAGGCACATAAAAAGGGCAATGTTTGCAATGGTAATGGGGTTTTCAATATGCAGGTAGATTGGGAAAACCTGGTTGGTGCTGAATCCCAAGACAGAGAATTTTTGGAATGCCTATGAGATGGATTTTTAGAGCAACTTATAGTTGAGCCCACTAAGGGAACAACAATCCTGGATTGGACATTTGTGTAATGATCCAGATTTGATTAGTAAGGCTAAGGTAAAGGAACCCTTGAAGGGAGTGATCATAATATGATAGAATTCAACTTGACAATGAGAAGAAGATAAAATTGAACGTATCAGTATTACAGTGAAGGAAAGGGAATCAGAAAGGTATAAGAAAGTTGATTTGAAGGGAACACTAGCAGAGATGACAACAGAACGGCGATGGCTGGTGTCTATAGGGGAAACACGGAAGACATAGGAAAGGTACATCCCAAAGATGAAGAAGTATTTTAAAGGAAGGATGAGGCAACCATGGCTGACATGGAAAGTCAAATACACCATAAGGCAAAGGAGAGAATATTGCAAAAATCAGTGAGAAGGTAGAGAGGATTGTGAAACTTTTGAAAACCAAAAGGCAGCAACAAAGCCATAAAGAGAGAAAATATAAAACATGAATGTAAACTAGACAATAATACAAAAGAGGATACAAAAAGTTTTCTCAGATATATAAGAGAGACGAGACTGAATATTGAACCACTGGAAAATTACGCTGGTGAGGTAGTAATGGGGGACAAAGAAATGGTGGAAGATCTTAATAAGTATTTTGCATCAGTCTTCACTGTGAAAGACACTCGCAGTATGCCAGAGATTCAAGTCTGTCAGGAGCAGAAGTGAGTGTCATTGCTATTACTAAGGAGAAGGTGCTTGGGAAGATGAAAAGCCTTTTAAGGTAGATAGTCACAAGGAATTAAGACAGATTGGGGGAAAGGGCAAAGACATGACAGATGAAATATAATGTGGAGAAGCGCACTTTGCAGAAGGAATAAAAGTGTGGGCTATTTTCTAAATATGGAGAAAATTCAAAATCAGAGGTGCAGAGAGTCTTGGGAGTCCTTGTGCAGGATTCCCTAAAGATCAACTTGCAGGTTGAGTCGGTGATAAGGAAGGCAGATGCAATATTAGCATTCATTTCAAGGATGTAATGCTAGGGTTTTATAAGGCATTGGTCAAACCGTACTTGGAGTATTATGAACAATTTTAGGCACCTTATCTAAGAAAACATCTGCTGGCATTGAAGAGGTTCCAGAGGATGTTACCGGAATGATCCCAGGAATGAAAGAGTTAAAATATGAGAAGCATTTGTTGGCTCTGGGCCTGAACTCACTGAAGTTTGGAAGAATGAAGGAGATCTGATTACAACCTATCAAATATTGAAATGTCTGGATAAAGTAAATAAGGAGAAGATGTTTCCTATAGTGGGGGAGTCTAGGACCAGAGGGTACAACTGCAGAATAGAGGGATGTACATTTAGAAGAGATATGAGGAGGAATTTTAGCCAGAGGGTAGTGAATTTGTGGAATTTATTGCCACAGACAGCTGTGCAGGCCAAGTCATTTGGGAATATTGAAGACAGAGGCTGATATGTTCTTGATTAATCAGTGTGTCAAAGGTTAAGTGAAGCAGGCAGGAGAATGGAGTTGAGAGGGATAATAAATCTGCCACGATGGAACGGTAGAGCAGAATCAATGGAGAAAATGGCCTAATTATGTTCCTATGTTGTATGGTCTTATGGTTCTTTGAAGCTGAACTTGTGATGGAATACAACCCCAGAAGCTGCACAGTTTGGTTCAGGTTGAAGAGGAGGATGGAACTATATGCATGTGCATAGAGTTTGTGGCTAGCACTGGAAAGACACCATAAAAGTGTTTCCAAGTATGCACCTCAGATAAACAGCAGAAAAGGAGCACAAGTGTCGAATGTAACCCTATTTGCCAAGAAAATAGGCAGATAAAGCTGGGTTGTGGGGTGGTGTGGAAGGGCACTGAGGGAAGATCCGTGATGCAACCTTATGCAAATGGGAAAGACTACAACATAATTGTAATCACACCGAGCAGAAGAAAGGTAAGTCATCTGAAGGAAGATAGTGAGATTGGCTGTGTGAAACAGCAAAGTCAAGAAGGAATTTGGACAATGGGCCAAGCATGGGATTCTTCACATGTAACTCTGTTTAAGGCCATTACAGTGCCCTGGTAGAGCAGAAAACTGCATGGTGAGACTCAAGCATAATGTTGTTGGAGAGATAAGCATGTACTTTGTGATAGAAAATGTACCAGTTCAAACATCCAATCAATAAATGAATAACAGCAACAGTAGTAGTTAAATATTAGCACTGGATGAAATATTAGAATGACATGGCATTCAAGTGAGGGTAAAGGGGTAAATATACAAATGCAGTAACAGAGAGGAGCAGAAGAGAGCAAACAGAATGATCTAGGGAAAAAATAGAATGAAGGAATAGGGGAGAATAGTATTCCGAAAGGAAAGAGAGAACAGAGGAAATTGAGAAGTGTGAGAAACAAAAAAAATCAAAAATGTAAAAGGCCAAAGGCAAATGAATTAACATAGTTAAAGAATTATGATATTTGGAGCCAGATCTTTTGATGACCTGTGAGCTCTGTGTCTAGCCTACCCCCAAACTGTTTATTCCAGTAAGGTACTGAGGTCCAACCTCTAAGGGGAACCAGTTTCTACCTTACTGGTGAGGCTCTGCACAGAGCACGGCTTTTCCGATCTTTATGGTCAAATCCATCCCTAAAAGGCTTTGACAACTGTGGAGGCCCCACTCCCAGACATGCCAAATGTAAAAACTTTGCTGGCCTGAGGAATATAGCAAATAATGTAGAATATAATCTTGGATACTTCTAATTTATTACTACCGTTCTGATAAACCTTTGGCTTTAGCAGCCTTTTGAAAATCATGCAATTGCTAATTGATGACCCAAAGACATAAGATGAGATTTTGGCTCGTACTCTCTATCTCCACCCCTACAATTTTATAGCTGTCCCTCATCTAATTTCGTTGCACAGCACTGGAAGAATGTTTGACACCAGGAAAATGTCTGCTGGAAAAACTTCAGCAGGAGGCAGTTTCCAATTAATAGGAGCCAGGAAAAGTGAAAGCCTCAAGAGTCACAGAAGTAATGAATCAGGGATCCTGTTTCAGGCACTACGAAAGCCAGCCACACTTCTGATGTCTGCCCTTTCTGACCTTTTAAGAATCAGCATCTGAATCAGAATCAGGTTTATTATCACAGGCATGTGTCGTGAAATTTGTTAACTTAGCAGTAGCAGTTCAATGCAATACACAATATAGAACAGAAAAAAAACCCAAAATAAAATAATAATAAATAAGTAAATCAATTAGAGTATACATATATTGAATAGATTTTAAACAGTGCAAACAATAGAAATAATATATATTTTAAAAGCGAGGTAGTGTCCAAGGGTTCAATGTCCATATAGGAATTGGATGGCAGAGGAGAAGAAGCTGTTCCTGAATAGCTGAGTGTGTGCCTTCAGGCTTCTGTACCTCCTACCTGGGTGCTGGAAGTCCTTAATAATGGACGCTGCCTTTCAGAGAAACCCTTCCTTGAAGATGTCCTGGGTACTTTGTAGGCTAGTACCCAAGATGGAGCTGACTAAATTTACAATCCTCTGCAGCTTCTTTCAGTCCTGTACAGTAGCCCACTCCCCCCCCCCCCCCCCCCCCCCATACCAGACAGTGATGCAGCCTGTAAGAATGCTCACCACGGTACATCTATAGAAGTTTTTGAGTGTATTTGTTCATATACCAAATCTCTTCAGAATCCTAATGAAGTATAGCCGCTGTCTTGCCTTCTTTATAACTGCATTGATATGTTGGGATCAGGTTAGATCCTCAGAGATCTTGACACCCAGGAACTTGTAACTGCTCTCTCTCTCCACTTCTGATCCCTCTATGAGGATTGGTTTGTGATCCTTCATCTTGCCCTTCCTGAAGTCCACAATCAGCTCTTGCTGATGTTGAGTGCTAGGTTGTTGCTGCGATATCACTCCACTAGTTGGCACACCTCACTCCTATACACCTTCATGTCACCATCTGAGATTCTACCAACAATGGCTCTATTGTCAGCAAGTTTATAGATGGCATATGAGCTATGCCTAGCCACACAGTCATGTGTATATAGAGAGTAGAGCAGTGGGCTAAGCACATATCCCTGAGGTGCACCAGTGTTGATCGTCAGCGAGGAGGATATGTTATCACCAATCCACACAGATTGTGGTCTTCCGATTAGGAAGTCGAGGATCCAATTGCAGATGGAGGTACAGAGGCCCAGGTTCTGCAACTTCTCAACAGGATTGTGGGAATGATGGTATTAAATACTGAGCTACAGTCGATGAGCAGCATCCTGACATAGGTGTTTGTGTTGTCCAGGTGGTCTAAAGTCGTGTGGAAAGCCATTGAGATTGCATCCGCTGTTGACCTATTGTGGCAATAGACAAATTGCAATGGATCCAGGTCTTTGCTGAGGCAGGAGTTCAGCCTGGTCATGACCAATCTCTCAAAGCATTTCATCACTACCAGGCGATAGTCATTAAGGCAGTTCATATTATTCTTCTTCGGCACTGGTATAATTATTGCCTTTTTGAAGCAAGTGAAGAACTTCTGCCTGTAGCAGTGAGAGGTTGAAAATGTCCTTGAATACTCCCGTTAGTTGGTCGGCACAGGTTTTCAGGGCCTTACTAGGTACTCCATCGGAACCTTCTGCCTTGTGAGGCTTCACTCTCTTTAAAGACATCAGCCTCTGAGACAGAGATCACAGGATCCTCAGGTGCAGCAGTGATCTTCGAAGCTGTAGTTATATTCTCCTTTTCAAAGTGGTCATAGAAGTCGTTGAGTTCATCTGGTAGTGAACCATCGCTGCCATTCATGCTATTGGGTTTTATTTTGTAGGAAGTAATGGCTTGCAGACCCTGCCAGAGTTGCCGTGCATCCAATGCTGCCTCCAACCTCGTTCAAAATTATCTCTTTGCCCTAGAAAGAGACTCCACAAATCATACCTGGTTTTCTGGTACAGGCCTGGGTCACCAGACTTGAATGTCACAGATCCAGCCTTCAGCAGATGATATATCTCCTGGTTCATCCACGGCTTTTGGTTTGGGAATCTACAGTAAGTCTTTGCAGACTCACACTCATCCACACAGGTTTTAATGAAGTTGGTAACAACTACAGCATATTCATCCAGGTTCAAAGATGAATCCCTGAATACAGTCCAGTTCACCAATTCAAAATAGTCCTGTAGGTGCTTCTGTGCTTCCCTTATCCATACCTTCCTGGTCCTCACTACTGGTGCTGCAGTCTTCAGTCTCTGCCTATACTCAGGGAGTAGAAGTACAGCCAGGTGATCAGACTTCCCGAAGTGAGGGAGTGGAATAGTACAGTAGGCATTCTTGATGGTGGTGTTGCAATGGTCTAATGTGTTGTATCCTCTAGTACTGCAAGTGATCTGTTGATGGTAATCGTTTAGTGATTTTTTTCAGACTGGCTTGGCTAAAATTTCCCAAAACGATGATGAAGGCGTAAGGGTGTGCATGCTGATCCCATTGCTCAGATCATCTAAAGCCTGACTGACATTGGCCTGAGGTGGAACGTATACTGCTGCCAAAATGATCCCGGAGAACTCCCGCAGTAGGTAAAAAGGACGGCACTTAACTGCTAGATATTCTAGGTCCGGTGAGCAGAATTGGGACAGCACTGATATATCTGTGCACCAAGAAGAGATGATCATGAGGCACACTCCTCCACCTCTGCTTTTGAGAGACTCTATCCTGATGGTCTATAGTAAACCAGTCGATCTGAATCGCTACATCTGGTACGGCAGGGGTTTTTTTTCCATTTACTTATCAGAACATGAAAATCTGCGGCTTGGCAGTGTTCATTCACAATCTCATTTTGAACTTGCTCTTCCCCCCAGGCACAGTCAGTCCTGACAGGCAGACAAGGGTTAAGCTGCTGGGGATAAGCTAAGACTGGTACTTACAGTTAATGAGGAGGACTTTGGAGAAGAGGAGGTAGTGTTTGTAGAAGAGTAGATAATGGGCACAAATGGAGCAACAAAGCAGATGGATGTATTGGCATCGAGATGCCTGATTTAGGATAGTTTATGAAAAGTCTTCTACCCTAAATATTAAGGGTTTCTCTCGCCATATATTTTGTCTGATGTAACAAGTATTTCATCACTTCTGTTTTACTGTAGATGTTAGGTTTTTGCCAGCCTGGCAGCAAAGTCCTGAGGATTCTACATTATTAAAGTCTTAGAATGTGGGGAACACTCCTTTAGTTTTAATTTTTACTGGTGGTAAGGTTTATATATTATTTAATGCATAATAATTTCTGAATCATTGTAAATCACATTTCTAAAGAGATAAAGGAATGGAAGGGTAAAATGGGCAAATTTTCATCCAGCCAGTCTCTTCAGTGTAGTCATAACTGGTATAGAGTCATGCAGTATTGTGTGAGCCTTCCAGCCACTACGCCCTTCCTACCAACTGCACGTGCCTGCATTAGGACCATATCTTTCTTCGCTTTGCCTAGTCACTGTAAGTACATGACTAAATATCTCATAAACAGTAATTTTATCTGATTCTACCATCTCCCCTGGCAGATACACTCCAGGTAACAACCACTCTCTGTATATGAAAAAGTCTTACCCCTAGGATCTCCTTTAAATCTCTTACCTCAAGACTCTGCCTTTTCATGACCAACAGGAGCATGGAGCTTTGAACATCGCTGGGATAAGGATATTAGTAATAAAATACCGAACTCTCAGTAACACAGAAACATAGAAAACCTACAGCACAATACAGGCCCTTCATCCCATAATGCTGTGTTGAACATGTACTTACTTTAGAAGTTACCTAGGGTTACCCATAGCCCTCTATTTTTACCATTGACGTAGCTTCAGAAAATCTGTCTGAATAACTGTGATGCCTTTGGTCTCTTTTGAGTTTTTCTTTCTGTGTATTTGGAGTAATTCTTTGCAAAGGATGCTAAATTATAGAAATTCTTTTTTTTTTTAAACTCCTATCAGTCATTATGGCAAACTGAGCCAGAGTATGCTGATGACACCCAGCACTACCTTGTGATTACCTCATTAAGTGAGAGAAGTCAAATACAAAATGGAAGGGAAAAAGGCAATTTCATATGCTTAATGATTCTGAATTAACCCTTAAATAATGTGGGCACAACCAATAAATATAGTTCTTCACACCAATGCGAAAAGCAGCCACTGAAGCACCTACCAATAGATGTTGCTTGCATTAGTTTCCTGAACTCATCTGTCTCCAGCACCTTTAAAATGTTGGTAGATTCCATTCTCTCCAGCTCCACTTTCCAGTAAACATAGATTTTGTGGTTGAAGCTGACATAGACCAAACAAGGGTTATTCCGACCATTTTTGCACGCGTACATGCCTGGATGTGTCAGAATAGAGAACAGTAAGTAATGAAAGGTGAATACTGTGTTATATTTAAGAAACCTGTTTTGCAGAGCATAAACAGCCACACCCCCACCTCCATTGATAAAGAATCTATGTTAATTCAGTCACATCTTTCAAAGATTGTCATTTTGAGGCATTTTGAACAATGTTAGCCCAAAACCAGTGAAAAGATGCTACTTTCCACAAGGAAGTCCCTGGCACTGAGCAAGTTCTGGATACATGGGATAAAATAATAACTGAGCACAATGGCAGACAGATGAAATGGCAATGAGTTGCAATGATATGACACTGGGCAATCCTAAAGCACTTCACAATCAGCTAAGTGTTTTTCATATGTGATTAAAACCAAAGGTTTATCCTAGCAAGTTTCTTCCTTTAAGGTAGGGAATCACAACCTTTGTTTATTTCATAGACCCTTACCATTAAGGGAGGAATCCATGGACCCCAGGTTGGGAATCCCTGCTTTAAAGGGTGAGAAAAGAGTTTATTCGTGTTTTGAGTTTAAAAAATATTCACGTCCAATTTTTAATAGTTTTGTATATTCAATATAGGACCTCATTTAAATGTTACTTTTTTGGACTTTGGGCACAGGCAACATTTTTGAAGTGCACTGTGTCCTGCAGACATTCTGTTCCAGAAACCTTAACCTACAATAGATTTTGTTTAATGATGAGTTTTATTAAATAACTCCTGGAGAAAGAAATTAATGTAACACAACAACAAATGAATTGTCAGAGGCACTGTGTTTCAGATAAGGTGTCATCTCACTGTGGCCATTTCTCAGGCAGATTCACTTGGACATATATAAAGGCCTATGACACTTTTACTGTGTGTAATTAAAGCTGTTGATATATTTAACTATGGGTTAACTACATATCCTGTTGAGTAGTTCCAGCATTTTCTGTCTGTATGTGCAGAAAATCCTTGAAACAACTGGCCTACCTTTTGAGATAAAGTCAAAGTCAAAGTCAAAGGAAATATATTATCAAAGTATATATATGTCACCATATACTACCTTGAGATTCATTTCCTTGCAGGCATTTACAGGAAAATAAAGAAATACAATAGAATTTATGAAAAACTATACATAAAGACTGACAAGCAACCAAAGTGCCATAAAAGACAAATAGTGTATTTACATATAAATATATAATACTGAGAACATGAATTGTAGAGCCCTTGAAAGTGAATCTGTAGGTTGTGGAATCAGTTCAGATTTAGTGATTGAAGTTACTCATGTTGATGCAGGATGGTTGAAGGATAATAATTGTAATAATAATAACGAAGATAGCAATGAAGATAACACAGCATGCCTTTATTGCTCCTTGAAGTTGGCTTAATCCTTCAGAATTTCTGCAAGTGTGTGATAATGATAGAATTTTGAAATTGCTGTCTATGATCCCAATGTTTCTACACCAGATCTGAGGAGCTATAAAGCATGTTTTCCACAATAGGACATTCAGAGGAGCAAAGCAGATTTTAAACGGTTTGTTCATTTGAATATTGTTAACTGTCAAAGATTCTTAAAAATCAATCTTTGCAATGGCTTATTTAAGTTCCTTTAATGTTTTTATTGAAAGCTTTTATAGTCAAAACAGTTCAGGCATATTTGAAAAATAATCAGCCAAAATAATGATTTTTTTTGTTTTTGTGGGTAAGGCTTATCTTAATCACTCCACACGATGGCACCCTTAAGCATGTGTGATACAACACAAGTGAATGAAACACCGCATAAACACCCTCCAGTAGTTTGTGTCAATTCTCACTAAGACACAGGTGGAGGTTAGTAAACAGATTTTAATCAAGGTCAGTGACGAATGCTGCCAGCTCATCATGATCACGAAGTCCAGGTGATTGCCTTGATCACAAAAGAAACTAATTCGAAGATTGCCGACTTTGCTTTTAATGTCAATGCTAGGAGATCAGAAATATTTCATTATATACTAAATTATTTACTTCATATTAATCAGAACTTACTTTAAATCAGGAGTTCGGGTGGATTTCCTGATAAACCATCAATTAAAGATGTCAATTAGATGAAGCTAATGAGAAATTTATAGGCCTACTAGTTACTTCTATATTACAGAAGAGATAGGCTTGCCTTTTGAGGAAGCAAATTGATTGCAAGATACAAGAATTATACTATGCTCAGATTCATAAACCTAAAACTGCCTGTATGCACACTGAAATTAAGCAAACATTAAGGAATGGTGGTGCTGTAATCTGATATTACTACAATTGGATAATCTATATTCAATATCACAAAATAATTACAAACTATTTTAAATAGAAAATTATCTCAAAAAGCAGCATAATTTTCATGCCTGTCTTCAGAAGAATGCAAAAAAAACACCCCAGCTTCCAAATACTTCATCATTTAGCTTTGTCAAATAACGTAACATTGGGCTGGATTATACTGACCATTTACTAGAATCATTGTCTGTGGTCTAACCATGTGCACACTTACCTAGGTCAGATGTAGATGAGCTGTCCCCCTGACTCTGTGCCCTGAAATCCAGTGGTCATTGGGCTCGAAACAGGGCAATGCAGTGGCCCTTGTTCAAAATGTTTTTTGAATATTGGAAAAGCTACAGGCTGCACTTTGCCAATTGTGAAATTCTAAGTTATTTTAATAGTTTTTACTATGTCTCCACCAGACAGGAAAACATCTTAAAATTTAAGTAAATATTTCATAAAATTACTATTATTTTAAATGAAAAGATAAAATTAAACCAATTAAATTATTTCTAATTAAAATGCTGTAGCAGAAGTAATTTAGAAAAATAACATGTTCTTCTCTGCTCCTAAATTTTTGCATTACAATTGATTTTATAATCAACCATGTTGAACCTGGCACAGGAACCAACCAGCATTTCCCCGATGCAATAAAAAAAACTAAGAGATTCAATCTTTCCATTATGTCAGCCAAACCTTTAAGTTCTGATCAAAACTGACAGTAAAGGTCAGCAGAATCTGGCGCATCTAGCGTTACAATAATTGTAAATACAACTTTTGTTTGCATAACATCTTTCATGTACTAAATGTCTAGAAAAGCAAGCTCTTGACATTTTTAAAGAACTGAACATTCTTAATGGATTGGGAAAATTAAGTGCACGTCAGCCAAACATAACAAAAATAGTACAGGAATAATGCATGTCAAAAATAAGAAACATTCCCACCGAAAAGAGGTTAGGAGGGATGGAGGAACATGTTTAAAATAAGGTAAAGAAAACAGAGAATCTTGAAAACTAAAAGCAGAATTATGCTATTCAGCTCTAAAAGCCGGCTCCATCAATATGATTAAAGCTGATCCTCAATCTCAGTACCATATCCTGCTCTCCACCCATACTCTTTGATGATTTGGGACTAGAAGTCAGTGCATCTCCTCCTTAAAAAATGATATGCTAAGGCGAATGATAAAAAGATCATGGATTTGTCCAGGATGTTAGCTAGATCATAGATGGGAAATACATTTATCATTATGGCATGGATAATTTGCAAGGCAGTAAAGGTCAGCAGGGTTTTGGCCCACCTAGCATTTTAATCATTGCAAAAACAGCTTCTGTTTGTACAACATCTTTGATGTGGAAATATCTACATGAACAAACAATGGGTAGTTCTTAAGCGTTAAGGGCACAAATATGGAATGGAAGGGGGATGCAGAGAAAGAAAAGCATACTTGGAAAGTACAGGAATCCTGGAAATCTTGGAAGTAGGAATTCTCTAAGAGTAACAAAGTTACTTCTGTCTTCAAAATCTTGGCTCATCTGAAAACATGAACAAGACAGGCAAATTCATGATTTCAGGGTGTAGTGAAAGCGAGGAAGGCCATCAAAGCTTGCAGCCGGGTCTGGACCAGCTGGAAAAATGGGTTGAAAAATGGCATGTGGAAATTTTAATGCAGACAAGTGTGAAGTGTTGCACTTTGGGGGGGGGGGGGGGGTGCTGAAAATCTAAATCTTCTCAGTGAAATAACTGTTTTAAAATATACTAGATTAATGATACTATAAAGCAGAATTAGGCTTTGTATTTTGGCCCAGATAGTAACCCATTCACCTGGATTCACCTATCACTTGCCAACTCCTGCCCCCACCCTTCCACCTCATCTCTCTACACTAGCCATGTCCCCTCTATTCTTTCAGTCCAAATCAAAGGTCTCAACATGAAAAATCAACTGTCCCTGCATTGATGCTGTGTGATCTACTGACACTCACTTTTTACCTCCATCCTTCCTAACAGTGCTGCTGAAGGATCTCAGCCTGAAATGTCGACTGTACTCTTTTCCATAGATGCTGCCTGACCTGCTGAGTTACTCCAGCACTTTGTGTGTGTTGCTTGGATTTCCAGCATCTGCAGATTTTCCCTTGTTTGTAACAAAGCTGTTTTTTTTAATACATTTGTTCTGTTAAATTTTAAATACATTAATTCAGCTTGTCATCACATCAAACTCATTACTTTGCATTTGCCTGATGAAACTCCTAATACTCTAACAAAAAAAACTACAGCAGTAAGGTAATACAAGAAATGTTTAGAGAAAGCTGAAATTGATGATATAAACAAAGGGCAAAGAAACTGCAAATTCTAGAAATCTGATAGAAAAGTAAAACATTTCCAACAAAATTGGGACAGCACCAAAAAAAATCTGTTCTATTCACAATACTAATTAGTTTCCTCAGTGCTTGCAGTAATTTCATTAAGGTAATAGTAAGTTCCCATATTAATTAACTTAAACTTCATCTCAACCTTTCAGGAAAAGTACTCCAAAAAAAAAAATCAACACTTACCAGCACAAAATGCGCTAACATTCTCGTCAAACTGAAAGCGAACAACAGATCTATTCTGGTCAATGATATAGGTTTGGCCATCCCAAGCACAGGCCACCACTTCTTCTCGTCCATCACCCTAAATAAAGTGCAGACAACAATCATGCTTCCCTTAAAGCACACTACACATGGACAGCATAGTAGCGTAGTGGTTAGCATAACGCTATTGCAATGCCAGTGACCCAGTACTGTTGTAAGGCGTTTGTACATTCTCCTGTGACCATATGGCTTTCCTCCCACATTCCAAACAAGTGTGCATTAGTCAGTTAATTGGTTGCATGGGTACAATTAGCCTGTTTGGGCCAGAAGGGCCAGTTACTGTGTTGTATATTTAAAATAAATTAAATTAAAATGATTTGTGCTTTCTATAATATCAGTCAGCCTGTTCATATACTATGGAAATATGGGCTTTGGGGAATTAAATCTGACCTGAATAGTTCAAACATGATGTGTCTGAACTGTTCACTTTAGTATTATTCAACACGGAAGAGCATTGTCTCATCAGCTGAAGGAGGGCAGTACGTAGTAATCAACAGGAAGTTTCCCTTTTTATATTCGATCAGATGTCATGAAACATCACAGGATGTGGAATCCATTACTAAAGGTTCCCAGGATTTTTTTCCTTTCACCTATATAGTACACAGAACAGAATAGCACCGTTCTCCTCCCTCTATTGGGCTTGCCACAATGAGACAACATACAAGCCAGGGATTGCTTCATTGCTTAGCATGTTGTCGGAAAGGTATCATGGTGTGAGTATTAGGCCTAGGGATAGCTCTCCCGATTTTGATGCCAGTACCCAAATGTTTGTGAGGAGAAATTTACAAAGATGACTGGGCTAAAAGGAATTTTACACCAGTACAGACAGAATCACAAACAAAAATTTAAGAACCATTTGTGTGACCAGTTAAGTTGCCAAGGTATCATAGGGTATGTAATGAAAGCTGGTAAATAGAATTCGTACAGATAGATACTTGACAGTTGACATAGACATAGTGGGCCAAAAGGTCTGTATTTGTTCCATATATCTCTATAACTCTATTTGGTAACGAGGTCAGTACCAGCTATCAGTCCGCTTTTATTCTTTATCTAGTTTAACATGATGGTTACGGAGTTGCTTGTGTTTAACACTTAAACATCTTCTGAAGTGGCTTAGCAAGTGGCATTGTATCCTTCAACTTTCCTACACTTCAATCCTGAATTCACTATAAATAAGGCCAGGCTGAGAATATTTCAAATGATCATTTTTCAACTTTGCCACCAAGAGTGCTAGTGCACAATCTATAGTTTTTCTTAGGATAACTTATCATTGTGACAGACTAATAGTTGCAGCTGTAGCAAAATAAAAACAAAAGCTTTATGGTTTAATTGCTCATTTAATATCAATTATGCATGCAACGGCTGGATAGTGCAATCAAAACTATCAAAGCTGTTTCTATTTTTTAAGTAATTGTGAATTATAATTCCACCTGAATTTTTTTTAATTTTGTACTTTGGCAATTAATTAAGTTTGCAAATTTTCTCCAAATTCAGCTCCGAGTTTCAGAGTTCAATTGTTTTCATCTACATTGTATCACTAAAATGAAGTTAAAAAGTTAAAAATATCCTTCTATTTATAACCCAGACTCCCCCAAACTCTCTAAATTCTTCTTGTTCTCTAAAAATATCTCCATTGTTATTTTGGTTACACACCTATCTCTTCAAATAATCAACCCTTTGGAGAGTTATTGGTCTATAACAATGCAAGACTTCCCAGAATCAAATTGGAATGCTACTTTATTAAAGTGTGAAATCTATTTATAAAAATGGTGTTTCATTACAAGAAATTTTGATAGAGACATTGAATCATAGAACACTACAGCACAGAAATGGGCACTTGTTCCAGTTCCCTCCTTCAAAAGTGGTCACTCAATAAAAATTTAGATAGACAAAGTTAACTGTTACATGAAATAAAAATTACAATACAAATAACTTGTACTTAAAACACCACTGTGGAAAATTACTCCTCCTCCTTTAAAGACACTTTACTCAAAAGATTCCTGAGAAAACATAGTTGGCATATTTTGCTAAAAATAAAAGTTCAGATAGGTAGGCCCTGACTGGACAAGCATGAGATGTGACAGGAGTGACTAATGTTACTTTTCCTGAGGAAGTTTATCGTAAAGTAAAACTGCATAAGTAATTTCACCTGGTTCAGGAGCAAGCTTGAAAGAGTATTTTTTTTTGCCAACATCAATTTTCTCAGCAGCATATTTCATACTCATGACAATCATACACTTGTTGTCCACTCCCTAGAGGCTTTGGTAGCTACTTAGTGTCAGTAATTTCATGGGTCTCAGCCTTTACAATTAATGAAGGTGTTCTGATTCTCAATGGAAAACTCAAATTATATTAGGATCAAAAAATTTGAACAGAAAATAGCTTAGCATATGGTGATAGTAAAATGATAAAAATAAATGTAGCTGGTAAGTTGCATTATGGAGAAGGTTTTGTGAACCACAATGGTAACACTCACCGTCACATCTAACTTTTCCAAGGCAAAAAGCTGGTGATCCACTTGAACAGACCACAAGAGTTTATCTGACCCATCCATCAGTTTTAGGGTTCCTGTTTAAACGAACAATAAATAGAGTTATTCACTGATCACCATAACTCCAGTTAACAATGCATTAAACCTTTAGAAGGAAGTTGGTGTGTTGGTAAACTAATCAGGAAAAAAGGAGAAAAGGAAATATTGTCGTAATCTTAAAAATAATTTTAATTGTACTTTTAAATTTCAACCTTGGAATTGGTTTATTATCGCTACATGTATTGAGACAAGCTGTTCACTGAATCTTGGAAGAAGTGACAATAAATCAATTTATACTCCAATTTTCCACTCTTCTTTGAGTTATAGCATCTTCAATTTCAGCACTCTGTATCATTAATGCTACTTGATGGAAGCTGAAAGCTTATTAAAATGAACAATCATCTCTTCCTTTCCTGTATCTACTTCCTTCATTAGATATCGTGCTAACACGATGATTCAAAAGCTATCATTACTGAATGAAATGCCAATCCATTACAAATTACGTATATTTGAACAATAACACTATTTACTTTGGATTCTTTGGAGCAGAGGCGGCACTGAATATGCAAGTCTACATCAACTCACCAGAAATTAAGCTCCTCCACTACAATCTGAAAGCATTTTGAACATCTTAAAATAAGGATATGAACTGTGATTATAGGAGAAACAAAATGCTTATCACCAGTAAAGGGGCTGCAAGCATTGTATATTTTGCCCCTAGGTTTTTACAAGCTGTTTCTGAGCCTCAAGATTAGATATATGCAACAAGATCTTGCTTCTGTAGGAAACATGTACAATGCTGTGCATTTGTTCATACTTGTAATGCTGCAAAAATATCCTAGGGCACTGTGCCACAGCTGGGTGACACAGTGGCGCAACTGACAGAGCTATCCCCCTTTAGCTCCAGCAACCTGGGTTCAATCTCAACCTCCAGTGCCATCCGTGAGCAATTTGCACATTCTCTGTGGCTGATTAGGTATCCCACCTCTCAAAGGAATGCAAGTTTGTAGGTTAATTATCCAGAGCAGCGCACATTGTAAAACCAAGCAAATGTCTCTCTTCTGAAAGAGGTAAGGAGGCACCTTATCTAAAACCATTTGGCCTCAGGTATCATAGCTAGGACCCAATTGTCACTGTAATGGAAGTCTCATCTGTGTGAGGACACTAGGCTTACTGTCGATATCCAGCTTATCCAGCACCATCAAATGCTAATGTGAAAAATGTAAAAGGATAGGTATTTGGCTTTTCAATACAATGTAAAATGTTTGATTTAAACATTTGCTTTGGAATGTTTACTTTTGAATTACTTTTATTTTCACATTGTGGACAAGCAAAAGCTTTGATAGTCACTAGCAAATGAAATACAAGAACAGGGATGCTCTTACTGGTACCACAATCAAATGAGTTGTTTTTGGCCACACCAAAAAAAAAGGACACTTAAATTAAGTTTTTTTCTCCTCCAATTCTCCAACTGGTCACAAAGTAGTTGCTGGCAAGGGCAATGCCCTCATGATGCTGAGTTTGCATTGGATAAAGCATTGGTCTTGTTCCATTTAGCTCTTCTACACTAAATTAACCAGCAAGGGCATTGTTTCCACACATTAATAGGCTGCTTCTTTACATTTTTAATGCTGTACTCCTTTACCCATATGCATGCTGCATAGTTGTTTATAGTTTATCCAGTTTAGTCATGAGTCATATCTTGTCAATTGGTTCACTGTGGTGACTTAAGCTCAGACAAGTTATTGGACTGATGTACAATGGAAGTATCATATTTGCAGTCAGGATACTGACTTGCAAAATCAACTGTGATGGTCTCTAATCAGTTGAACATGAAAGAAATCATAGTCAAGCTCAAATATTTTGCGACTAGACTATTCAGAAATCCTAAACATACAACTCACTTGGTGATGTTTGATGCATTTCCTTCCAACTCACAAGGTTCCTTTCTACTCACTAGGGGCTTTGTTTCTGTGCTTCCTTTAGCTCACAATGGCCATAAAACCCAAACTCCTCTTGCACTCAGAGAGAACGAAATGCAGCCGGCTCTCTGGACTGATCGCAGTAATTAACTGCTTTATATGACAATCAATGGCAAACTGCATCTTGCAAGTAACTCCAGTTGCAGTTTGGAAGTGGCCAAATGCATTCAAATGCAGGGACAAAGTTACCTTGACAGAAATGGGAAAGTGCTCACCACTCTGGTCTAATGGTGAGGTTGTGGGTTAAGACTGTGATACATTTCAGTGAGGACAGTCAGCACAGAGATCCCAAATACTTCTTCACTGAGATTTTATTAGAAAATTTGAATACCTTGGGTAGATTCAATCTCCTGCCAAGAGCTCTTCTTGTTTTACATGAAGGTAATATGAAGGTAGGTTGGCCAATAAAAGAGGATACCAAAAGGTTTTGTCAGATATAAAAGAGCAAAAGAGACCAAGAGTGGATACCAGGCTGCTGGAAAATGACGCTGGAGCGGTAATAATATGGGACAAAGAAATCACGAAAGAACTTAATAAGTATTTTGCATCAGTCTTCACCGTGAAAGACATCAGGGGCATGCCAGAAATTTGAGAGTGTTGGGGGCAGAATTGAGTGTATAATTGCTATTATTAAAGAGAAGGTGCTTGGGAAGCTGAAATGTCCGGAGTAGATAAGTCACCTGGACCAGATGGACTACATCCCAGGATTCTCAAAGAAGCAGCTGAAGAGATTGCAGAGGTCTTAGTAGTGATTTTTCAAGAATTGCTAGATGCTGGAATGGTTCTGGAGGACTCAAAAATTATAAACATCACTCCACCATTAAGAAGGGAGGGAGGCAAAAGACAGGAAATTATAGGCTAGTTAGCCCGACTTCAGCGGTTGGAAAGATGTTGGAGTCCATTATTAAGGATGAGGTTTCAGGGTACTCGGAGGCACATGATAAAAAAGGTCAAAGTCAGGGTGGTTTCCTTAAGGGGAAATCTCGCTTGACAATTGGTTGGAAGTCTTTGAGAAAATAATAGGCAGGAGAGACAAAGAAGAGTTAGTGGATGTTGTTTACTTGGATTTTCAGAAGGTACCACACATGAGACTTTTAAACAACTTAAGTATTACAGGAAAGATACTAGGATGGATAGAAGATTTGCTGACTGGCTGCAGGCAAAGAATGGAAATAAAGGGGACCTTTTCTGAAAGGCTGTCGGTGACAAGTAGTGTTCTGCAGGGAATTGGGACCACTTCTTCTCACATTATATGTTAAAAATCTGGATGATGGAACTGATAGCTTTGTAGCCCAGTTTGTGAACAATACAAAGATAGTACACAGAACATAGAACAGTACTGTACAGAAACAAGCCATTCAACCCACAATGTTGTGCTGAACCAGCTAAAAAGCAAATCAAAAACACCCAAATACTAATCACTCCTACCTATACAATGTTGATATCCCTCCATCTTCCTTGCATTCATGTACCTATCTAAACATCTCTTAAAAGCATCTACCACCATACCAGGCAGCGCATTCCAGGCATCCACCACTCTCTGAGTAAAAAACTTAACTCTCACATCCCCTTTGAACCTACACCCTCTCACCTTCAAATCGTGCCCTCTGGTAGGTGGTGTTGAGGGAGCAGGGAGTCTGCAGCAGGAATTGGACAGATTAGGAGAATAGGCAAAGCAGTGGTAGATGGAATATAGAGTTCAGAAGTGTATGGTC
Source organism: Hemitrygon akajei (assembly GCF_048418815.1). Lineage (NCBI taxonomy): Eukaryota > Metazoa > Chordata > Chondrichthyes > Myliobatiformes > Dasyatidae > Hemitrygon > Hemitrygon akajei. The sequence continues at coordinate 149,128,767 of NC_133133.1, read as the reverse complement.
ATGAACTTTGGTAGAAGGAATAAAGGCACAGACAATTTTCTAAATGAGAAAATATAGAAATCAGAGGTGCAGAGGGACTTGGAAGTCCTGTAAGATTCTCTAAAGGTTAACTTTAAGGTTGAGTCAGTGGTAAAGAAGGCAAATGCAATGTTAGCATTCATTTCGAGAGGAGTAGAATATAAAAGCAAATATGTAATGCTGAGGCTTTATAAGGCATTGGTCAGATCTCACTTGGAGCATTGTGAGCAGTTTTGGGCTCCTTATCTAAGAAAAGAAAGGATGTGCTGGCATTGGAAAAAGTTCAAAGAATTATCCCCGGAATGATAGGGTTAACATATGAGGCACGTTTGATGGCTCTGAGCATGTACCTCCTGGAGATTAGGAAAGTGAGTGGGTTCTCACTGAAACCTATTAAATATTGAAAGGCCTAGATAGGGTGCACGTGGAGAATATGTTTCCTATAGTGGGTAAGTCAAGGACAAGAAGGCACAGCTTCAGAATCGAGGGATGTCCATTTAGAACAGAGATGAGGAGGAATTTCTTTAGCCAGAGGGCTGTGAATCCATAGATTCAATGCCACAGATAACTTGGAGGCAAAGTCATTGGGTATACTTAAAGCAGCGACTGATATTTCTTGATTAGCAAGGGTGTCAAAGGTTATGAGGAGAGGGAAGGAGAATGGAGTTGCAAGGGATAATAAATCAGCAATGATGCAGATTCGATGGGCCAAATGGCATAATTCTGCTCCTGTGTCTTAGGGTCTTACTTTAATTCCATTTTTCCAAAACAAAACATCTGCATTTAATTTAATCTGACTTAATCATTAACTATAAAAATTCTCAAGATTCGTTTAGACTCTTAATTCAATTAGGCACTCAATGTTTGAGTATCACATATGCAGTTCTGAGGAAGGAACAGCAACACGAAATATTTACTCTTTGTACACATTCTGCTTCTCTGTAAAATGTTCAGCATTTTCTGTTTTTATGTCAAGTCTGCTATCTCAAGATTAAGTTGTTTTATATCATTAAGAACCTATGAAATGGAAACTCATTAGGATTCTTAATGTAGGGCTCTAAACACCGGGTACATAACAAGAACGGAAATAATTACTTGGAATGCATATACTGGGTACTGTCATTGGGAGGTTGAAACATCACATTCAAGTTGCTTACAGAATGTCAATGTCTTTTTATTCTCATCCTAGTAACTTGAAAGATGTCTAATGCACAACAATTACTGGACATAATATGAGATTATTCCATTTATAGCATTGCCCATGGCCCATATAATTACAACATGCACAAAAATTCTTTCTTCTATTTAAAAGAGATGTATATCACCAGCTTCTCTGTAATTTCTGTTCCACTGACTTCCGAATAGAAAAAGTGGTAATAGAACAAATTGAGACACTTAAATGGAACAATTTAATTGCAGACCACAATAACAATGTTCACAATGAAAAAGATTGCTGTGTGAATCCAGGAAATGTTCTGCAAAATAGGTCACTGAAGTAGAAGGAGAATGTCAAAATAAGCCTATAGCCTGTTGTGTTGTCCAAGAAAGAAGCTTCCTCCTGCTGCTCTAACAGACCTAATTAGCCACACAAGCATTCTCGGATGGCAAAAGAGTATTTTCTAAAAAAAACTAATATCTAAAAAACTGCATACATTAAAGAAAATGGTTCCAGCATTTCAATCCACTGTCCTTGTTCTTAAACTAGAAATAAGTATTTGAACTATTCTGTATTTAAATGCTTAAATAAAACTAAATTGGCATAATATTGCACTTTTTAAATTAAAGTTGCTTCTGGAGGATTGAGAAATGTAAAAATATCCAATTTAGAGTACTGTTTTCCTAAAAATAGTCTCCCAAAATAAATGGGAGAAAGAGTATTAATTCACTTGCAATCAAGAGCATCCTGACTCAGGCAGTTAATTTTGTAAGGACAATTATATTTGATAACTCTATTGGAGAACTGAAGGTTTAACTAACAGGGCTAATAAGAGGTAACTACTGGGTATGGTATTGCCGGCTCTATTTGATGTGTATGTTCTTGCCTCACTTCCTGTCTACACAACTCTGAAATGTAATTTTCTGTCCCTTCAGGCAGTATGCTCCTGCTCAACACATCAGATGCCCTAAATGCCCTGCTAGGTTTGTTTCTATCATGTGAAGTTTGCTGTTGGCTCCAGCATCACAAATATCCTAATGCTCATAGTCCTAACTACTTAATCACAATGGCCTGAATGGGATTTTATCCAAAGAGTCTAAACAGGGATCCCACGGGGTCCTATTGGCTGTTGACTATTCAAATGAAAAATATTTCACCTAATTATCTCAGGAAGGCTTAAATGATTTTCAAAGGAGCACAGGTGATGTTAACAGGTGAGTCCAATGTCATTTGAAACAGCTAATATCCTATTTTCAAATACTCTGTTACCACTAAACTACTAATGTCAAACTGACTGGCCTACTGTTCCAATTTTCACATTTTTTGGCTTGTTTATATTTGCCATCCTCCAATTTCACAGAACCATTTAAAAAAGGAATTCCAAGGATATTCAGATGAAAGGGTTTACCAGCTTTCAATTTCATTATTTTTCAGTATCCAGTTTACTCACCATACTAACCATTATGAAGACAGAGCTGCAATATCACTGTTCCCCTGGTAATTTGCTTTGTAGTTATCTCTTTGCATTTGCACATCTCGTACATTTTCAAAAGCATTTCCAATCTGATAATATGGCACAAATCTTAACTCAGAATATGTTCACACCTCAAAACCTGACTACTTTCAGTTTTAATGGAGTTGACAGTGGGTTGATCATCCACTGAGGAAAACAGGGTGATTACCTAAACATTATCATGAAGCTCTTTGGAAGTTAGTTCACCGCTAACCACTGGGTAGCCAACTTCTACAAAAGTAGGAACTGAGTAACCAGAATTTTAGAGGTAACTGCCTAGGTTGTTCCACTACAATTACAGCACACTGGCATCTAATGTATAATGTAGATTACCCAAGCACATCTTTACAAGTTCCAGAATAAAACCCAATCTGGCTAATAACCACCCTCAAAGTAATGAAAAATGATGTTGATAGTGCTATCTAGAAGCATTAAAATGTCTGGTTTAAGATTGATTGGGATTATTTAGCTCCAAAACCCTTTAAAATCCTGATCCAAACTGAACCATGGAATTGAATTCCAAAGATCAGGCAGGAATGATTAGTTTGGATGTAAAAGGTAACAATTACCTTAGTATGCCACCAATGGACAAGGCAGGAAAATACATGGCAATGGTTGCAGTCCTATCTTCCACAAAGGAAGGCAGCTGTGGTGTTGGAAGTCAACTATCCTGATCCCAGGGCAGTGCAGTGGTTCATCAGGGCACAAGCCTAAGAGCAACCATCATCTGCTTCATCAAATGGCTCAGATCCAGAAGTGGCTCAGGTCCAGAAGTGCAACTGCCAACTGTGCAACATTCAATTCCAGTCTCAACTCCTTAGAAAGTGGAGTGAAAATGTAAGTGTACAGATGCCTTAAGTGCGATTTCGGAGGAAGTACGAGGGGTGGGGGAGTTGCATTTTAGATTAAAAGGAACCTCAAGAAAGTGGTCAGAGGTGAACTTATTGTGGGATCATACAGTGGGTCATTATGGAGGGCACTAAGAATCAGGAGGCAGATGATCACTTCGTTACTTTGTACTATAGGCCCCTAGATAGTCAATGGGAATTAGAGGAACTGTAAGCACACAACGCCACAGGTGAGGCCTAGTCCTCACTACAACTAAGGCCCAAAAGCTCCCCTGCAAACCACCAATATCAGTGAATTGGATTTGCAGCATTCCACATTAATAATGTTCAACAGGGTCTTGCAATCACAAGAAAAGTGACTAAGATGATCACTCGTTGTTAGATTGCACACCAACTCCTCCCAAGCCTCTTTGACACAGGCAGCAGCATGATCTGCACCAGCTCCTTCAGTTTTTTTGCCAACAAGCAACTCACTAATGGGTCAGACATGCAGTACTTAGAAGTTCATAATGTCCAGCAGGGTCTTGCAATCATAAAAACTGTTTAAAAAGGATATTAACACCTTTGGTTGACCCTGTAGAAGCCAATGCAATTGAATGCGCTACGACCTTACCGGAAGTAAGTGTGTTCAGGCGATATATAGAAGTTCCTACTAAGGAGAGGGCGAAGTTCAACCTACTCTTGGCAAAGGCTGATTGGAGTAGGTTGTTCATGGGTAAAGGGACCTCAAAGAGTGGAAGATTTTTAAAAACAAGATAGCAAGAGCTCAAGATCTACATGTTTCTGTCAGAGTGAAGGGCAAAGCTATCAGGAGGAAGGAACCCCAGATAACAAGAGATATTGAGACTCTGGCTAGGAAAGAGGAGATATGGATCAAATATAGGGAGCTAGGATCAAAGGACTCCCTAAAGATATACTTAGGGGATATAGAAGTACAATTGAGAAGGAAATCAAGAGGGCAAAAAGAGGGTATAAGGTAGCTTTACCAGAGAAGATTCAAGAGAATCCAAAGTCATGACTGCAGATGACATCAAAATTGGTAATATATTGGTCAGAGAAAAGGGTTACGATAGGATATTGATCAACTGGAAAAGTGGAGAAAGAAAAACCAGATGATATTGCAGACAGTGAAGAAGGCTAGCAAGAATTAATGTTTCATCAGCTGGGTAATTAGGCCAAGGGAAATAATAAAATTAGTTTAATTCTGATGAATGTACAATGTTTTGGAAAGTCAAATCAAGGACTTTCACAGTGAGCAGTAGGGCCTGGGGAGTGTTGTAGAACAGAGGGGCCTTGGAATTCAGGTACATGATTCCCTAAAAGTGCAGTCACCAATAGATGAGGTGCAGGAGGTTGCTTTTGCCATGCGGGCCTTCATCAGTCAGATCATTGAGTATAAGTCATGTTGCAGTTGTACAAGATGTTCGTGATGCCACATTTGGTCACCCTGCTATCGAAAAGATGCTATTAAATGGGGAAATAATGCAGAAAAGCTTTACAAGGATATTATCAGGAGTCAAGGGACTGAGTTGGATGAGAAGTTGGACTGAGGAGTGATGTTATACAGGTGTGTAAAACCATGAGGGTCATACATAAAGTGAATGCATTCTGTCTTTTTCCCAGGTTTGGGGAATCAATGTTTAAGGTGAGAAGGGAAAGACTTAACAGGAACTTGAGGAGCAGATTTTTTTTTTAAAAGCAGAGTATGGTACATATATGGAATGAACTGTCAGAGGAAGTGCTGAAGGCAGGTACAATAACAACGTTTAAAAGACAATTAGACAGTTATATGGAAAAGGAAAGGTTTAGAAAGTTATGAGCCAAATACAGGCAAATGGGACTAATTTGGCATCTTGTCAGCATGGACTAGTTGGGCAGAAGGGCCTGTTTCATTGTATTACCCCATGACTCTAAATCACCCATGCCTGTGTATGGTCATACATGGACATCACTGAGACTTGGACAGATGACCAGCACATTAGTGCCTCTAAATTGTCAGCAAGACAAGTTAATCATGTACTCATTATTTTAAATGGCATTATTACTGCTGTGTCATTCATCATTAACACACTGGGATCACTTTTAAATAACAATTCAATTGGACCAACCAAATCAATGAGTATATATCCTGTAGAGTGATTCATTTCCTGACAATCAAAGTTTTTCCACATTAATTGAGAAGTATCTAAGAAGTGTGGTGGAATTCTTTCCACTTGTCAGGATGAGTACAGCTTGGATAGTACTCAAGCAGTTTCGATACCATCGAGGACAAAGCAGCCTGTCGACTGGCATTACTTGTTCCACATTTAGTCCCTCAACAATACAGGCAGTGGCAGCCATGTGTGCATCTTCAAAATGCATTGCATTTACTCACTTATGTTATCCTGACAGTGCTACCTATAACTGTGACCCATACTGCTAAGTAGAACAAGGCCAGAAGGCACATAGAAACATTTCCAACAGCACAGCTCCTGCAAGTAATATCATGACTTGAAAATATACTTCAAGTTTCTTCATTGTCACTGAACTGAATCATAAGACTACGTACAATATGTACACAGCACCATTACGTGAGTAGCTTTACTAGAAGGACTGTAGCAGTTCAAGAAAATCATCCACTACCAGCTCCTCAGCAGGTAATAATTGCTGACATTGTTAGCAACACCTAGATAAATTTTTAAAACTTCATTAATGATTTTGACCATGATCAGACCACATCCACAACCATCCTACGATTCGCCCCATGCCTCACATCAACGTTTAACCACTGTGGGGAAACCCAATTATCAGAAGCTTTCTAAACTTACAATATTCATTTTCATGAAAACTCTACTTTCAGCCAAATACAGACCACATCAGAGTTATTCTCTCTGAAGTATTTAAAGTACCATGCAAAAGTCTTAGGTTGGGGGGGGGGGGGGTAAGTGTGTGTGTGTATATACATATACACAAACATATTTTATTAATATATATGCATGGTATTGCATATTGGTTAAGATAGGATTGTGAAAAGGGCCTTTTTCTCATTAGGAGGTACAGAAGCCTGAAGGCACACACTCAGCAATTCAAGAACTGCTTCTTCTCCTTTGCCATCTGATTACTAAATGGACATTGAACCCATGAATACTACCTCATTTTTTAAATATATATTATTTCTATTTTTGCACAATTTTTAATCTACTCAATATATGTATACTGTAATCGATTGATTTATTATTTTTTTCTTCTATATTATGTACTGCATTGAACTGCTGCTGTTAAGTTAACAAATTTCACAACACATGCCAGTGATAATAAACCAGATTCTGATTGTGGGCAGGAAAACTTATTTATATAAATAAGAGTACTTAGCTTTGTACTAGCTCAGTAGTATTAGAAGTTATTTGGTAGCTGGAAAGACATAATATACAGTACTGTGCAAAAGTCTTAGGCACCCTAGCTATATGTGAGAGACTTGCTCAACTACAACAAACCAAAGGAGTAAAATTATTTCTCAAATTAGTTTCAATATTGTGCACATCAAAAAAATTCTAAATTATGTGCATTTTTATCCGTCACAACTCAAATGTAAATTTATTTATTCCACTCTGAATATTTTGTCATTAATGATTTATACATAGGCATAATAATATTATTTTTACCATCCAATGTGCACAGTGCAAATAAGCCAGACTTGGATGCATCATCACAAGAGCCTATGGAAAAAAAGCAAAAATAATGTTATTTTTATTTATTCAATTGAATATCCTTTAAAATATTATTCCCTTTTCAATTCTTTGTCCTTACACAACAAACATACAAGCAGTCTCGGGCAATCCTGCTAATGCAAATATCAAAATCAGAATCAGAATCAGAATCAGACTTTAATCGCCAAGTACCTAAGCACATACAAGGAATTTACTTCCGGCAGATGTTGTCTCTCTGTTCATAACAATAATAATGATAAATATAAATGAAAATATAGATTATACATACAGGTAGTGCAATCCAAGTAATAGTTAGCCGACAGTTAACCGGCAGTTAACTGTTCAGCAAAGTGACCACAGTAGGGAAAAAACTTCTCCAGTGCCTATTAGTCTTAGTCTGGAGGGATCTGAAGCGCCTACCAGATGGAAGCAGATCAAACAGTCCGTGCGCAGGATGGGAGGAGTCCTTTATGATGTTCCCCACCCTCTTCTTCAACCTGGAAGAGTACAGGTCCACAATAGAGGGCAGGGAGGCTCCAATGATGCGCTCGGCAGTCCTCACTGTGCGCTGTAGTCTGGTTCTATCCTGCTTGGTGGCGGCTCCAAACCACACAATGATGGAGGTGCACAGGACAGACTCAATGACTGCAGTGTAGAACTGCAGCAGCAATTCCTGAGGCAGACCGTATTTCCTCAAGAGCCGCAGGAAATACATCCGCTGCTGGGCCTTCTTCAGGATGGAGCTGATGTTCTGCTCCCACTTCAGATCCTGAGAGATGGTGGTTCCCAGGAACCTGAAGTTCTCCACGGTGGACACAGGGCTGCTGAGGACTGTGAGGGGAGACATAGCGGAGGGATGTCTTCTGAAATCCACTATCATCTCCTTTGTCTTGAGCGTGTTCAGCTCCAGATTGTTCCGACTGCACCAAAGCGCCAGTTGGTCCACCTGCTGTCGATATGCAGACTCATCACTATTCTGGATGAGTCCGATGACGGTAGTGTCGTCTGCAAACTTCAAAAGCTTCACATAGGGGTTGGAGGAGATGCAGTCATTGGTGTAGAGGGAGAACAGCAGTGGAGAGAGGACACACCCCTGGGGGGCGCCGGTGTTGGTGATTCGAATATCCAAGGTGACCTGTCCCATCCTTACCTGCTGACTTCTGTTGGTCAGGAAGCTGTAAATCCAATCGCAGAGGTCAGGTGGCACAGTAAGGTGAGACAGTTTGGAGCAGAGGGTATGAGGGACGATGGTGTTAAACGCCGTTAGTGTTAATGTACATTAAATAGTCTTCAGTTAGCCCTTTAGAAATAACCTGTTAATTTATTCACAGTGCCTCCTCAAAGCAAGAAACCCAAGGTTAGCAAATAAACAAATCTCAATCCAGCCGCTGGTGAAACACACACCAGTACAAAAGTCGTTGATCTCTGTGAAAAATGTTATGAAATGATTTCTTTGCAGAACATTTAAAAACTAAATTGAATTGACCTGTTTGAAGCTTGAGGACTAAACATATTTTCCTGTGCATTCATCTCCAGTTAGCAGCGCTAAAAGCATTATATAGTACAGCTGCATATTCTATTCCATTTTTATTTAATCAAACTTTCAAGGTGAAATGGAACACAGTGCCACTACCTGCTGTAGGCCACTTTGTGGTTCCTGATGGTTGGCAGTAGTCAGTAGCACATCATATTCAGCTTAAAGGCAACATAAATTTGTGGGATTGTTGTGATCATCAATATTGATTTGTTTGTAGCAGTGTTCCTCTTGCTTTAGGGCCAGGATGAGGGAGATAACACAATGAATTATGCGATGCTCAGTTCAAGTCACCAGTATTGCTCTCGAAGTGGGTGAATTAACAGGTGCTTGCAGCTGGATTGTAGATGTCACCATGTGGTTTTGTGCTTTCTATAACAAGGTGTTGGTTAAGATTAGACTGTGCTTGCAGCCATTTTGTTAGAAGTGGATTCCTTTGGAAATTGCTTTCCCTGATGCCTGCATGCTGATCCATCTTACTCAGAGTCGTTCTTTACCAAATTCAATGAGACAAACGCTTATGGTCTAAGCTATGGGGTCAGAGTCCCATGGTCAAAATCACCCAATGGGATCAAACATGAAGAACTTGCCCACCAAATTGATGCTGAAATTTCATTATGAAAAAAGCATACATTAAAAATGCTATTGAACAGAAGGGAACAGGTATGTCACTACCCATCCTGACAGTTTCCAGTGCACCTGAATCTACTGTCACTTTCACAAACATAAGATCAGTCTTCTGGAAGGTGAACCCATGGAAACTATTGGCCCTGGATGGTTTCTATGGCGATGTCCATAGATCCAGTGTAGATCAGCTGGTGGGGTGTTTTTAACCCCTCTCTGTTTCATGCTGTAGCTCCTTCCTGTTTTAAGAAGACCAGTATCGTCTCAGTACCCAAGGAAATAAAAAGATAATGTATCTTAATGATAATCATCCAGTGGCTTTGACATTGACCAACTGAAGTGCGTTGAGAGGCTGGTCATGGCACAGATCAATTGCAGTTTTTCAGACGTTTCAAGGATTCTTCATGCCATCTTGTCGATATTTATTGCTTATTTATTATTTGCACAGTTTGCTTTTGTTTTTGCACATTAGTAGTTGCCCGTCCTGTTGGGTACAGTCTTTCATTGATTCTATTGTGTTCCTTGTATTTACAGTGATTGCCCGCAAGAAGTGAATCTCATGTTTGTACGTGGTGATATATATGTACTTTGATAACAAGTTTCTCTCGAACCTCAACCCACTGCAATTTGCCCACCTCTGAAACAAGTCAATAGTGGAATCCATCTCTCTGGCCCTAAACTCATCTCTGGAGCATCTGGACAGTAAAGACATCTATGTCAGACTATTGTTTATTGACTACAGCTCTGCATTCAATACCATTATTCCAAGCAAACTCATCACCAAACTCTGGAACCTGGGAGTGAATATCTCCATCTGCAACTGGATTCTTGACTTCCTGATGAACAGACCCAAATCAGTAAGGATAGGCAGCAACATCTCCATCACGATTATCCTAAACACTGGTGCTCCACAAAGTTGCATCCTCAGCCCCTACCCTACTCCCTGTACACTCATGACTACATGGCCAGATTCTACTCTAACTCCATCTACAAGTATGCAGACAATACCACCATAGTGGGCCACATCTCAAGTAACAATGACTGAGAATACAGGAAGGAGAGCTCAGTGACATGAAGCCATGACAACAATGTTTCCCTCAATGTCAACAAAACATAAGAGCTGGTCACTGACTTCAGAAAGGGGTGGGGGGTGAGGTGCAGATGGTCCTGTTTATATCAACTGTGTTAAGGTTGAGAGGGTTGGGAGCTTCAAATTCCTAGATATGAACATCACGTCTTGGTTCAACCACATCAACCACTTACTCAGGAGGCTTCAGGAATATGTCCCCCATGACTCTTACCAATTTTTATCGATGCACCATAGGAAACCTTTTGTCTGGATACATAATGGTTTGGTATGGCAACAGCTCTGTGCATGACACAGGAAACTGCAGAGAGATGTGGACACATCTCAGCACATCATGGGAATCAGCCTCCCCTCCATGGACTCTGTCTATACTTCTCACTGCCTCAGTAAAGTGTAATCAAAGACCCCACTCACCTCTTGGCATTCTCCCTTTTCTCCCATCAAGCAGAAGATACAAAAGCCTAAAAGCATATACTACCAAACTCAAGGACTTCCATCCTGCTGTTATCGATTCCTTGAATGGATCTCTCAAACAATAAGATGGATATTTGGTCTCACAATACACCTTGTAATGACCTTGAACTTTATTGTTACCTGCACTGCACTTTTATGATAACTTTTACACTTTATTCTGCGTTGTTATTGCTTTTTTTTTTACTTTATTCTAGGTCAATGCTCTGTGCAATGATTTGATCTATACAAACAATATGAAAGACAAGTTTTTCACTGAAAATTTGTATATGTAACAATAACAAACCAAAAGCAACACTATTCAGTGTTAAATGCAATTGCAACTTTCTTTCCAAAATTGAGATAAGGGATAAGGTGTCCTCAAATTAAAATATTTAATTAATCAATAAATCAAAATACTTATTGTCCAGAAGTCTTAAATATTCACCCCATTTTCCTCAAATAGCTCCTATCTATATACCTGTTTTAAAACCTTTTAAATGTTGTCCTTGAATCATTTCATCTGTCTACCCAGTTATCTCTTCTCTTGACAGAGCTGTGTCAAGCTTGCAAATGACAAGGCCTCCTTCATGTACCCAAATGAGTTCACCTGGGGCTAAACATGAAGAATGTTTACCTGGAAGAGGACACTAATGTTGGGTTATCTCTCCTTCCAGTGAATTTGGTAATCTTGAAGGGTGGTATTGGTGGCATCTTTCCAGACCAATTTTTTTAAAAAGCTGCATCCTTTCCTCAAAAACTACGTTCAGTCTTTCTTGTTATAGTGTTGCACTTCACTTCCAAAAAACCTCTGGTGCAAAGACTGCTAATCATCAAAGTTCAAAGTAAAATTTATTATGAGAGTACATACATGTCCCCACATCACCCTGAGACTCTTTTGCAGCAGGCATACTTGGTAAAGGATCTGTATTGTGCAAATGCAGATAATAAACAAGTAGTAATAAAAAACGACTATGAAATAAATGAGTGTAGTTATCACCTTTTGTTCAAGAGCCTGATGGTTGAGGGGTAGTAACTGTTCTTGAACCTGGTGGTGTGAGTCCTGAGGCACCTGTACCTTTTACCTGATGGCAGCAGCAAGAAAAGAACATGGTCTGGGTGGTGAGGATCTTTGATGATGGATGCTGCTTTTGTACCCCAACATTTCATGTAGATGTGCTCAGTGGTTGGGAGGTCTTTACCCATGATGTACTGGGCCAAATCCACTACCTTTTGCAGGATTTTCTGCTCAAAGGCATTGGTGTTCCTATACCAGGCCGTAATGCAGCCAGTCAGCACACTTTTCACCGCACATCTATTGAACTTTGCCATGGTTTTGGTGACATGATTAATCTCCACAGATTCCTGAGGAAGTATAGGCACTGTTGTGTTTTCTTTGCAATTATATTTGTATGATAGGTCCAGTACAGGTCCGCTGAGATAAAGAGCAGTTCAACTGAGATAAAGAGCGTCGGTGCGGGCAGCAGAGCGGGAGCAAGGAGTGCTCGAGGTCGACAGACGACTGGAGATCAGAGAATCAGAGGATCAGCTGTTGTAGGTAGGCCGAAACCGTTGGACCTACCTGGACAGTACCTGAAGAGGAAGGTAAAACTGCGCAAGCGCGGGTGACGTCAGCGGCGAGCACGGAGTTTAAAAAGAGGCCCACTTTCAGGAGCGGGCAGCGGAGTGCTGGGCTTTGGCTCAGCGGGCTTCGGCGCAAGGGGACTTCGGTGAGAGGAAATCAGTGAGCCTGAGTACGTGCTTGCTGAGGTAAAAAAGGTAAGGTCGGTAGGTACTTTTTTCATTTATTCTGACTAATCTGGGATCAGGTAATGGGGGAGACAGTTAGAGCAGTGGTGTGCTCCGTATGCAGTACGTGGGAGGTCAGGGTCAACACAGTTGTCCCTGATGACCACACCTGCAAAAGGTGCATCCAGCTGCAGCTCCTATCAGACCGAGTAAGGGAAATGGAGCAGGAGCTGGATGAACTACGGATCATTCGGGAGGCAGAGACAGAGATAGATAAGAGTTATCGGGAGGTAGTCACACCGAAAAGACAGGAGGTAGGCAAATGGGTGACTGTCAAGAGAGGCAGGGGGAGCAGACAGAGAGAGCAGAGCACCCCTGTGGCCGTTCTCATCAACAATAAGTATACCGTTTTGGATACTGTTGGTTGGGATGACCTACCAGGAACAAGTTGCAGTGGTCCTGTCTCTGGCACTGAGGTTGGACCCTCGACTAGGAAGGGGAGGAGGGAAGAGAAGACAGCGATAGTGATAGGGGATTCTATAGTCAGGCGGGCGGATAGGAGATTTTGTGGGGAAGATCGGGAGTCTCGGATGGTATGTTGCCTCCCTGGTGCCGGGGTCCGGGACATCTCAGATCGGGTGCAGGTTATTCTTGAGAGGGAGGGCAAGAACCCAGATGTTGTGGTCCATGTAGGGACCAACGACGTGGGTAGGATGAGTGAGGGGGTCCTGCGTAGTGAGTTCAGGGAGTTAGGTGCGAAGCTGAAGGGCAGGACCTCCAGGGTAACAATCTCAGGATTGCTACCTGTGCCACGTCCGAGTGAGGCAAGGAACAGAAGGATTATACAGATTAATACGTGGCTGAGAGGATGGTGCAGGAGGGAGGGCTTCAGGTTTGTAGATAATTGGGCTTTGTTCCAGGGAAGGTGGGATCTGTTCCGACGGGACGGCTTATACCTGAACTGGAGCGGTACTAACATTCTTGCAGGAAAGTTTGCTAGTGCTGCTCGGGGGGTTTAAACTAAATTTGCAGGGGGCAGGGATCCAGAATGTGAGAGAGAATAGCAAGATGAAGAATAAAGGACAGGTGGGGACTACACGGTTCCGGAATATTAAGTGTGTAGTAGAGAAAGGTGAGGCGGAACAAGTGACAAGGAGGACACATGTATAGAGGGATGGTCTGACAGAACATGGAGTTAAATGTGCAGAAAGAATAAGTAAATTTAGGAAGGACAACAAAATTCAAGGGACGTATAGCCCAATGGGAGTTCGGGGAGCTGGGTTAAGCACAATAGGCAGTGATTTAAACAGAGAGGAGAAATGGGCTAAAAATTCTATATCTGAATGCATGAAGTGTCAGAAATAAGGCGGATGAGCTTGAAGCTCAGGTGCAAATGAATAACTATGATGTTGTTGGGATAACGGAGACATGGCTGCAGGGAGATCAGACCTGGGAAATGAATGTACAAGGGTATACGTGCTATCGTAGGGACAGAAATGTGGGCAGAGGGGGTGGGGTGGCCCTGTTGGTGAGGAATGAGATTCAGTCCTTTGCAAGGGGGGACATAGGATCAGGAGAAGTAGAGTCTGTGTGGATAGAACTGAGGAACAGTAAGGGCAAAAAGACCCTAATGGGTGTTGTCTACAGGCCCCCAAACAGTAGCATGGATATTGGGTGCAAGTTGAATAGGGAGTTAACATTGGCATGTGGCAAAGGTAATGTCACAGTAGTTACGGGGGATTTCAACATGCAGGTGAACTGGGAGAATCAGGCTGGTGCTGGACCCCAGGATAGGGAGTTTGTAAAGTACCTACGGGATGCATTCTTGGAACAGCTTGTACGAGAGCCAACCAGGGACAAGGCTATTCTGGATTTAGTGTTGTGTAATGAACAGCATTTGATAAGCGATCTTGAAGTAAAGGAGCCATTAGGAGGTAGTGACCATAATACGATAAGTTTTTATCTGCAATTTGAGAAGGATAAGGGCAGATTGGAGGTGTCAGTGTTGCAGTTGAACAAAGGAGACTATGGAGCCATGAGGGAGGAGCTAGCCAAAGTTAAATGGACGGATATCCTAGCAGAAAAGACAGTGGAACAGCAATGGCAGGTATTCTTGGGAATAATGCACAAGGTGCAAAATCAGTTCATCCCCCGGAGAAGGAAGGATTCAAAGGGGGGGAAAGGGGCCACAATGGTTGACAAAGGAAGTCAGAGATTGCATAGCATTAAAAAAAAAAGTATGACAGAGCTAAGGTGAGTGGGAAGACAGATGATTGGGAAATTTTTAAGGAACAACAGAACTTAACTAAAAAGGCAATATGGGGAGAAAAAATGAGGTACGAACGCAAGCTAGCCAGGAATATAAAGAAGGATAACAAAAGCTTTTTTAGGTATGTGAAGAGAAAGAAGATAGTTAAGAACAATGTTGGGCCCTTGAAGAATGAATTGGGTGAAATTGTTATGGGAAACAGAGAAATGGCAGAAGAATTTAATACCGTAAGTACTTTAGATCTGTCTTCACTAGGGAAGACACAAGCAATCTCCCAGATGTATGGATGGGCCAAGGACATAGGGTAACAGAAGAAATGAAACAGATTGACATTAGGAAGGAAACGGTGATGAGTAGACTGATGGGACTGAAGGCTAACAAATCCCCAGGTCCAGATGGTCTGCATTCTAGGGTACTAAAGGAGGTGGCTCTGGAAATTGCGGATGCATTGGTAATCATTTTCCAATGTTCCTTAGATTCAGGATCAGTTCCTGGGGATTGGAAAATGGCTAATGTTATCCCACTTTTTAAGAAAGGAGGGAGGGAGAAAACAGAGAACTATCATCCTGTCAGCCTAACGTCAGTAGTGGGTAAGATGCTAGAGTCCATTATTACAGATGAAATAGTGGCATATCTAGATAGCAGTGATAGGATTGGGCCGAGCCAGCATGGATTTACCAAGGGCAAATCATGCTTGACTAATCTATTGGAGTTTTTCGAGGATGTAACCAGGAAGTTAGACAAGGGAGATCCAGTGGATGTAGTGTACCTCGATTTTCAGAAGGCATTTGATAAGGTCCCACATAGGAGATTGGTGGGTAAAATCAGAGCTCATGGCATTGGGGGGAAGATATTGACATGGATAGCAAACTGGTTGGCAGATAGAAAGCAAAGGGTAGCGGTGAATGGGTGTTTCTCGGAATGGCAGGTGGTGACTAGTGGGGTGCCACAGGGCTCGGTATTGGGACCACAGCTGTTTACGATTTACATCAACGATTTAGATGAAGGCATTGAGAATAACATCAGCAAGTTTGCTGATGATACTAAGCTGGGTGACAGTGTGACGTGTGATGAGGATGTTAGGAGAATTCAGGGTGACTTGGATAGGCTGGGTGAGTGGGCAGATACTTGGCAGATGATGTTTAATGTGAATATGTCTGAGGTTATCCACTTTGGGAGTAAGAACAGGAAGGCAGATTATTATCTGAACAGTGTAGAGTTAGTTAAGGGAGAAATACAAAGAGATCTAGGAGTCTTTGTTCATTAGTTACTGAAGGTGAATGAGCAAGTGCAGCAGGCAGTGAAGAATGCTAATGGAATGTTGGCCTTTATTACAAAGGGAATTGAGTACAAGAGCAAGGAAATCCCTTTGCATTTGTACAGGACCCTGGTGAGACCACACCTGGAGTATTGTGTACAATTTTGGTCTCCAGGGTTAAGGAAGGACATCCTGGCTGTAGAGGAAGTGCAGCATAGATTCACAAGTTTAATTCCTGGGATGTCCGGACTGTCTTACGCAGAAAGGTTAGAGAGACTGGGCTTGTACACGCTGGAATTAAGGAGATTGAGAGGGGATCTGATTGCAACATATAAGATTATTAAGGGATTGGACAAGATAGAGGCAGGAAATATGTTCCAGATGCTGGGAGAGTCCAGTACCAGAGGGCATGGTTTGAGAATAAGGGGTAGGTCATTTAGGACAGAGTTAAGGAAAAACTTTTTCTCCCAGAGAGTTTTGGGGGTGTGGAATGCACTGCCTCAGAAGGCAGTGGAGGCCAATTCTCTGGATGCTTTCAAGAAGAAGCTAAGTAGGTATCTTATGGATAGGGGAATCAAGGGATATGGGGACAAGGCAGGAACCGGGTATTGATAGTAGATGATCAGCCATGATCTCAGAATGGCGGTGCAGGCTCAAAGGGCCGAATGGTCTACTTCTGCACCTATTGTCTATTGTCTATAACTGCCTGCAGCATCAAGATCACCCAAAACTCAGTCATCAAGCTGCAGAGTGCAGAAGATGCTTGCAGTTGTGTATACTGCACTCAAACACTAAGCTCCAAATCATCATCCACTCATTCACTGAAGCAAAAGAGACAACAACATGCCTTATACTCAACAATCACTTGTTAAAGTTCCTCTACCAACCTGCGCCAGCAGCACCATACTACCTTTGGAAACCAAAATATATTAGCCTTTAAGGAACAGCCTGGTGTGAAAGCTGGAGACTCTATAACAGACTCTTGATCAGAGCAGTGGGAAATCTACCATTTCAATTTGAAATTTTACTGCCCATCAGTGGATCTTGGTAAAGAACAATTTACATTAGATTCATATAAACTGAGACGTAATCAGTATATCTGAACTGAGGAGCAAACATCTGAAATCCGAACAAATTTCACACATGCCTCCCTCATCCTAACCCACCTAAAATAATACTCATCTAATTATCTGAAATATCAAGGTCTCCATTTTTAATTTTTTTACAGTTAAAATTGTAGTAATTAACTTCAGCAGAGTTGTTACTGAAACATGATATCAGAACAAGTACATGAAGTGTTCTTTATTTTCCTTATATTCTGTACAAGATTGTACAGGTTGTACAGGTAAACGTCACTTGGCCCAAATTAACTAACCCTTTGAGGAAGTTTGGTAACTCTAACTCTATCTTATATTGCTGGTTTTGTATAACATTTCAGACTTTGAAGATCAATCCTTACATGAAACAAGTATTTTCCCAGCATTAAATGTTTTAAAACTGTGCTTTTCTGAATGTATCTATCTAGCTTCATTAAACTTTTTTTCTTTTTCCCCTTTCACAAGTCCCCATACAATTCTTTCAAAACTTTGATCAAATAGAAATATAACAAAAAGAGACATTAAACAGTTGTTCAGAAAAAGAAGAATCTAGTGCTTTCTCGGCTTATATGACGAATAAACTCTTCTCGGGCTTCCAGCAGCCAGGTACAGGTATCGATTATAACCAAGGCTTCAATGACAAACTCTGCCACCTTCATCAGAGATGATACCTGGATATGTCTAGTCTGGTGGTATTTATACCCCCATAGTCCATCCCTCCTGACTGGTTAGTCCTCATCCAATCAGTTTTCTGTTCTCCTATCTTATATACAGTGGAGCAAGGCCTTCATCTTTATTGAAAGTCTTTTCCTCTGGTTTCATTTCAATGGCTTCCTTTACCAGGTGTTCCCAAAATCCATAGGCGCAACACAGTAGTTTTGTGCTGCCGAGGTCAATCCTATGGCCATTGCAAATGCAGTTTTCTGTTACTGCCGATTTCTCCAGGTACCTAAACGGATACACCTCCTGTGCTCCTTGTCTAGCTGATATATGCTGCTCTGCATTCACAGGGAATCCTGTAAATGTCAGCCGATCTGAGTCCCAGGTCACCTTTGACCCACATAAGCTGTGATTTGAGCTTCCTTACAGGTTCGTGAATGGTATTAATCCAGCATTTCTTCAGGATCCTAGCAATCTTTCTGAAACCATGGATAGGGATGACAGGCAGTAGCGACAGATTCCTCTTCGTTGCTAGGTTTCCTGCTTTTTCTGTCAGCCCTTTCAAGGGCCTGATTAATTTTCTTCACCTTGTAGCCATTCTACAGGAACATTGTGCGTAATCGTCTTATTTCTTCAGGGATTCTCTCCAGGGCTGAAATAGTCTTTCCATGGTTAATCAAAGTAGAAAGAACCGCTCTACATCGGGAGGTGTGATGGTAGCTGTTATTGTTGAGGTATAAGTCCCTGTGAGTGGGTTTCTGATAGACGCCATATCTGGGGCTACTGTCTGGTTTCCGTCGTATAGAATGTCCAGGAATGGGAGGCAACCATTTTTCTCCATCTGTACTGTAAATTGAATGCTTGGATGTATACTGTTCAGATGGTCGTGGAACTGTTGGAGTGCCTGGAGTTGCTACCGCCTGTCCTCTCTATATTTCCATGACTTCTGGAAGGATTGCCAAGATCCAGAAGAAATACCATCAAAGATGACCTGGGACTCTGGTCTGCTGGCATTTACAGGATTGCCTGTGAATGTGAAGCAGTGTTTAATTGGCCACATGGGACGCACAATGCAAACCCACATCACGGAGCGCAGGAGGTGCATCCATTTGGATTACCTAGAGAAATCAGTGGTAGCAGAACATTGCTTTCAAAATAGCCTTAGGATTGACTTCGTCAGCACAAAACTACTGTGCTGCGCCAATGTCTTTTGGGACTGCCTGGTAAAGGAAGCCATTGAAATAAAACCAGAGGAAAAGAATTTTAACAAACATGAAGGTCCCACTCCAAGTAAGAATTGTGATTTGATTGTAAATAAGGTGGGAGAGCAGAAACTTGATTGGATGACAACTAACCAATCAAGCAAGATGGACTGCAGGGGTTTAAATACCACTGGACTAGACCGGCCCAGCCATCATCCCAGAGGAAGATGGCAAAGTTTGTCATCAAAACATCAAGTTATAATCAACACCTGCACCTGGCTGGAAGCCAAAGAAGAGTTTAACAATTGTTCAAGTTTAGGTTTAAAATTAGTTGAAGGTACAAAGCCTAAAAGAAGAAATTTCTCCCAGTACACTATCCAACATTCATCTTTCAGCCAGCATCACTACGTCTGTTTAAGTGGTCCACTATCTCATTCCTGACAGGAGACCTTGCTAAGTGCAAAACTTACTGGTATACTTAATTACTGTGCTTCTAGTTAGTGGGTATATAATAGGAACTAACTATTTCAAAGCCATAAATACAGATAAAAAAATCACAATACTCTGTTCCAAAGGATTCTGGTTTATCAGACCCAGATATAAATAACTTTTCATATCAGATATTATTATATTGTGCAACTCATTGACAGTGAAAGATGCTATGTCTTTCTTCTAATATGCTTGTATTTTTATATGCCAATTAATTTTCAGTAATGCTTCTTAGGGAATAGCTCATATTAAACTGAACATAAATACATATTAAGGCAGTCATGAAGACATAATATTGATGGCTGCTGTGCCAAAAAAGACATATACCTAATTGAACAGTTGAATAAATATACAAGATGAAAGTGAGCAATAACAAATAACTGTGAAAGTTTGTGAAATCTCAAGCAATTTTTCAATATTATTCTGATTGCAATGCATTTTTATGCCATAATTCAACATATAGTCGGCCCTCCGTATCTGCAGGGGTTTGGTTCCGGGACCCCACCCCATGGATACCAAATTCTACAGATACTCAAGTCCCGTATATAAAATGGCGTAGTATTTGCATATAACCTACGCACATCCTCCCGTATACTTTATATCATCTCCAGATTACTTATGATACCTAGTATAATGTAAATGCTATGTAAATAGTTGTTATACTGTATTGTTTAGGGAATAATGACAAGAAAATAAAAGTCTGTACATGTTCAGTACAGACGCAACCATCGTAGCTCTTCTGGGAACGCTAATGCTGCCTCGGCATCAGCAGATGCCGATTCTCCTGTGATCTTTAAGTTCTTGAAGCTATAGCGATTTACATAGTTAGCCAGCCATCCCTTACTAGCCTTAAACTCCTTCCTCTCGCTCACAACACAAGTAGCGAACAAACGAGATGTGAGGCAAACAATGCTCAAACAACAAGAAAGTTCTAATCATCTCTAGATTACAGTACTTTACCCTCCCTCCTTGCCTTTGAGGAACTGCTTTGACGACTTAATTGCTTTTTAGGAGCCATTTTTTCACAGAAACAAAGGATGCACACAACACAAGTAGCGACCGAACGAGACGCAAGGCGAACAATGCTCAAACAACGAGAGCTGGAGAGAGAACTTCTGTTTTTTTTCCTATCTCCATCTGCGGTTGGTTGAATCCGCAGATACGGAGGGCCAACTGTAGTTTCAGGTTACAAATCGGGACTTACTTAAAAATGGTAGCATAACAGCAAGAGAATTTTATAAAGTTTACCTTATTGCCAATAGTACTTCAACTTCTGAAAGTAACATAGAGACTGAAATACAAACATATTGTTTGTGGCCACTGCAAAATCCTCAAGGCGTGTCCCATAATTAACAATGTTGCTTGAACTTGTCATTACTTTCTAGCCATTAACTAATACATCAGGAGGGTGAATTAAAGTGATTGCTTGAATGTTCAAAAATTTCAGGACTGTTTAAATCATGATACACTGGCAGAATACATGGAATCAAACAACCATAGTAATGTCACAAGAAGAGAAAATCTGCAGATGCTGGAAATCTGGGCAACACACACAAAATGCTGGAGGAACTCAGCAGGCTAGGCAGCATCTATAGAAAAAAACGGTCAACGTTTTGGGCTGAGACCCTTCAGCAGGACTGGAGAAAAAAAGCTGAAGAGTAGATTTGAAAGGCGGAAGGAGGCATTACTGGAAGTTTGAAATCAATGCTCATGCTATCAGGTTAGAGGCTACCCAAATGGAATATAAGGTGCTCCTCCAACCTATGTTATCACGACAGTGGAGGAGGCCATGGATGGACATAGCGGAATGGGAAATGGAATTAAAATGGGTTGCCACTGGGATAATAATGTATTTTAAAACTGAGCTGGAGCACACAAAATGGCCCTATCCAAGAAAGCACATTGTATATACATACCGTGTAGAGTTAATTACTGAAAAATAGTCTATCTTCAAATTCAAATATGCTATATATTGTACACAACATCCAGATCACATGTGACCATTTACCTGGCCAAGTGACTATTTATTAAGATTTAATACCCGTAAGAATGCTGAGGTGGATAACCATGTTTAATCTGTACATAACCATGTTTAGCAACTAGGCAAGAGTAATTAACCAGCAATGTCTTCTGTTAATTTGTTAACTGCTAGGAGTATGAAATGGCTCATAGACATACCTCTGTTTATGCTACCAATCAAATGAGTGGAAACATTCTTATTATGAATCCGGCCTGAAGTCTGGTGTAGAATCACATCCCGAATGAGGCCTTCACTGCAAGAGCAAAAAGGACACTCAGTGTACTCAAAAGGAAGAAATTTAATCAGGAAATGAAGTTGCTCTATGAAGAGCAGCACAGCCACAAGGAACACTCTTGATAGCTGTAGATGTAAATGTGAAATCCACTATGTGGACCAAGCTGTGGTACCACAATCCGTTAATCAACTGCATAAAATTAATCAAAGTAAATGAGACTTTCAAGTGCAATATTCTACCAACCACATTACAAGCCACTACTGCATTCATTCAACTGCTGTCAAACACCTACCACAATTCCATCAATCAGGACCCAAAGATTGAAGCTTTCCTTCACAGAATTAGCCCTGTTGTGGGTATCATATCCACAGTTTGCAATTTAACTATTGCAACACATCACTAATTATAGTGTATTAACAGTCAGTGACATTCCTTTCTCTTACAGCCAACACAGGAGCCAAGGACAGTGGAAATGCTATTTCGGAGAAGGGCAAAACCACTCCTATATCCTGCTGTCTTCAAGTCAGATGAGGAAATTGAAGGTCAAAACATTGGTGCATTGGGAATTCTGTCATTAAATGGACATTTAATGTTGGAGAGCTGGGAGGAATTCAGAAACAACTTGGGACAGACAGGACTTTATGCAGAACTTGAAGACCAAACCTTCCACGACAGAAGTGGTGGCCAACACCATCAGCACAAATTCGAACTCAGTTATGATGCTGCATGTAAAAGACAGGAGTAGCTAATGCTTGGTTGAGCTCCGATAATGACTCAATATGGCATTGAAAGCTCGGAATGCTATCAAGCCTCATTATCTTCCTGCAATTCAAGCTCAGAATGCTGTTAATATGTCTATGGATCACAGTATGGAATTTGATGTGCCCTAACACAGCAGCCCAGCAACATGTCATTCAATAGATTACTGACTCAGTACATAGGAAAGGGTTTTGACTCAGTAGAATCCCATCTTTTACCAAGAGTGAAAAGGGGAAGCATAATATTGAGAACTTCCCCACATTTCCTCATTACTTCGACATTACGGTTCTTCATTGTTTTATTCCCACCCAGCAGTATGTGGGAATATTTTCAGGAAAAGGTTACAGCAATTCATCATCATCTCTTCAAGAGCAATAAGGATGGTAACACTGACCTTGTCAGCAATACTCATATTCTGTAAATTAATAATAAAATTAAATACAAAGCATGACTGAAATAGGGTGTTACCAAACTTATCATGCTTTTTCAATTTCTCATGAGCCCCAGTAATATTAGACTTCAAAGAGATCATGATATTAATGGTACTCCTCTGCCATATAGTGGCAGAGAAATGCTACTGCAACTTAATAGATACCACTACTATACAAACTCACTATACAAGATAGAGCAGACTGCAATACCCAAAGATCACCCAAACTTACTTAAATATAGACACAGCCCAATAAAAAATTAACAAGAGCAGCAGGTTTTAAAATGATCAGTACAAAAAGAAGTGGGAAGAAACACTTGCAATTTATGTATCACAGCATAGAAAAGACAACCATATTTTACATCAGATGTTAATACACTAGTGCTGTCAATTCCATTTGATTTTGTCTTCCTATGTTCCTGTATAAACTACTAGTTATTCTTGATTTTCAAAGCAAGTTAAAAGGAAGAGTTTAATTTCATTTGTCTCCCTCACTTTCTCATGTCATTCCGAGTACTTACTACTTTTGAAGTACCTATTTATTTGTAAACAAACATTTTGCTCTGTGTACACTAAAACCCTGTAACACTGCATACAAGTGTAGGGCTGTCAATACCATTAACTGTGGTGTTAAACTGTTCAGGCTAACAAAATGGCTTCTCTGTAATGTTACTTAATGCTGTAATGGGTTTCTGTAGCTGGAATGTTTGGGTTATAACTGCAGATAAGGGAGAAACTAACCAATGAAGAATTGTTATGCTATCTTGTATGTGTGAGCTGAGCGGGAGGCCGCGGTCTTTTTCGGGAGGCGAGCAAGGAGGACGGACGTGTGAGGAGCAGACAGAGGTTCCAGGGCGGCGGATACTGGACGTCGACAGTTCGGACAGTGGCCGAAGGCTCGGAAAGTTGTTGTGGATGGAACAGGAGAAATGAGCTCCAACGTATTAAAATATTATGTGCACAAACTGATAAACTTACTGATTTGGCGCCTTTAGGTTATCTGTTTCTAATAAACCTATCACTAAGAAATAACTATAAAGTTGTAATTATTTACTCGCCTTTGGTGTATTGTCTGGTGTTTGTGTTGCGAGCGTGTACTGGGGGGGCATTACACCGTATTTACATGGAAGTATTGCACTGTCAGCGGGGCGACGGCAGTTCACCCTAGGCAAACGGGGGGTAAATTGGGGGCAAAGATGCTACACAGGGATGCTAAAAGGCACTCCTTTTAGGTGTTAACTTACATAAGGTCACACATACCCTGAATTGTATTGGAACTGCAAGTGTTCAGAAGACTGTGATATCAATTCTGAGAAGGCAATCCAAGAACTTTATTAGGATCCAAATATGTCACAAAGGTAGTTTAACATGCAGAACCATTAAACAACAGTTTCCTGATTACCTTTTAAGTCAAAACAACAAAAAAAACAACTCCTTGTTGAAGCAGTGTCCACCAGCCCAAATGGATAACATAATGTAAGCACGCCTCATGTCCCAATTAAAGCAGTATAGTGTCCCAAAAAAAAGGGAATCCCAGCTATTTCTGTGATTTGTTTTTGTTCTTTAAGAGTTGTTCCAAATAACCAGCTGCCCAATTCACTGTTAGCCTAATTAACTGGAATCCACAGTATTCCTTTTTATTCATTGAATTTGATTCTTTACAATTTGTTTTTATCTCTAATGCTATTTCAAACAACAATGTAAAGTTGCTAAGAAGATTCATTTAGAAGCATAAGACTAACTCGTCTGTGGAATGAAGATGAAATAAGATTATTTTCTGTCAAAATGTAAACAGCCTCATCACAATACCACACTTTAAAGTTGTGAATGCCTTATAGGCTGCAGCAGAGACCTACTAGAACAACTCCAGGTTTAGAATAGAAACACCACGGATATTTTCCTTTATCTGAGGGGAGGGGAGGAAGAAATATAAACTGATAGGTGAAACTCAGAGAGGGGAAGGGTGGAATAAAGAGCTGGGAAGTTGAGTGGTGAAAGAGATACAGGGCTGGAGAAGGGTAAATTTAAGAGGAGAGGTCAGAAGACATGGAAGAAAAAAAAGGGGGAGGAGCACCAAAGGGAGGTGATGAGCAGGCAAGGAGATAAGGTGAGAGAGGGAACTTCCGGTAATGCCTTCTCTATTCCCCAACCCCCTTTCCTCCATTATGTATTAGGGTGGAGCTAACTCAAGGCTGGCTTGAGATTCTCAAGCTTTGAACATTAACTTGAGCCACATTCCAAAGAATTCTCATGGCTGGTGTCTGAAATGCAGTCTCTCAATGCCAGGCTTAGTGACTGAATTTGGAGGAGTATTTTACTGCTAATTTGCACTTCTCTACATAATAATCAGAAACCAAAATTTTAGCTTGAAGTACTGGTCCACAACATTTATATGAGGAAGAGAAGTTTTATCACTAGAGTACTTGCTCTAGTTTCCACCTGCTGAGAGATATGGAGTAGGACTCAAAACTAACCCTTGTGACTTAGAGGTGGAGTGTCACTAATAAATCCAAACATCGTTTCAATAGCACGACTGATGCACAAAATGTACAATTGTCTTTTAAGGAGAGCAACACAAAAAAAATTGACAGTGGAGTTTTTGTTTTGTGTGTTGCTCCACATTTCCAGAGTCTACAGTTTATTCTTGTCTCCATTTTAAGGACAGCAGCCTGGTATGGAAAATTGTAATTGCATATCTATTTCACCATTTTATAATTCCACATCAGGTTTCCCTTCCAACATATTTCTCAACACCAAGACCATTCCTGCAGCTCACAAGAACAGATGTTGACCTTGAGGGACTTTGCATGGAAAGCCTTCACAGTAGTAACAACACTAACAGATGGCCCAAGATCAGACCACACAGAGTTGCTTATTTAAGTAAAAATATTTTGTTTCTCACAGAAGGGCATATCCTTGGGATATATGCTCACTGGCCACTTTTTTAGGTAGCAAATAAAATGGTCAGTGAATGTATGTGGTCTTCTGCTGCTATAGCCCATCTACTTGAAGATTCAATGTGTTCTGCATTCAGAGATGCTGTTCTACACACCAATGTTGAAATGTGTGGTTATTTTAGTTACTGTCGTCTTCCTTTCAGCTTGCCATTCTCAGTTTAACAGTTTAGCCATTCTCTGATCTCTCTCATTAGCAAGGCATTTTTGCCCACAGAACCACCACTCACTGGATTTTTTTTTGTTTGTCACCATTCTCTGTAAACTCTGGAGACTATTCTGCCTGAAAATCCCAGGAGATTAGCAATTTCTGAGATATGCAAACCAGCCCATCTGGCACCAACTATCATTCCACAGTCAAAGTCACTGAGATCTCACTCACTCACACTCTCTCTCTCTCTCTCTCTCTCTCTCCACCCCCCCCCCCTCCCTCCCTCTCTCTCTACAGGCCAGGCAACACCTATGGCCAAAACCCAAAACGTCAAGCATGCTTTTCTTCCATAGATGCTGCCTGGCCTGCTGAGTTCCTCCAGCATTTTGTGTGTGTTGCTTGGATTTCCAGCATCTGCACATTTTCTGTTGTTTTAGATCACATTTCTTCTCCATTCTGATGTTTGGTCTGAACAACTGACCCTTTTGACCATGCCTGCATGCTTTTATGCACTGAGTTGCTGCCATATGATTGGCTGATTAGATATTTGCATTAATGAGCACCTAATACAGCGGCCATTGAGTGCAACTTGCCACATTTACCTTCTAAGATCATGAACTTCAAATAAAATCAATTAGTTTCACGATGCATAGCAACTTGCTGACTACTTTCTCAGGACAAGGCAAATTTCAGAAGCAATGATCATCCTATCAGAGACTTCTGCAATCCTCAAAGTCTTATTTATTAAAAAGAAAAGAAGAAAAACAAGTAAAAATATGTGGAAAGTTCTTGAATAAGTAAGTAAATCAAATCAAAAAGCCTCAAAATAAATCAGAATAAACCTAGGCAAATAAATTCAACGTGAGGAAATCACTGCTCCCAGTTGTGACTTATCAAATTCATACAAAGAAGCAATCAAAATAGAAGGAAGCAAATCCCTACTTAACTTTCATGAACTTTAAGTGTGTCTTTTATAAATTCTCTGGTACTATTGACCTGTAAGAAATTATTTTAAAGTGTGCACTATGCACAATACCATAGCTTGGACATCAAAAAGGATCGGAAAATATTAATTTATCTTATGTTACCCTCCAAGATGACCACAACCTTGACATGGTTTGGAGGCTTGTGTGCCTCAAAGACCCAGAGGGCTATGCTGGCTGGAGTCAGGGCTTTATGCTTTGGCTCTGGGTAGGGTTACCCACGCCAAACATATCAAAGAGTAGAGGCCAGACTAAGAGTGGTCTACTGATTCTCCAGGTTCAGGGGTTCAGCTCAAGGCTAACAACCTTGGCCAGTAAAACAAAACTGTTACAGAACAGCAATGAGGAATCCTTCCACATCTGAGTGCGACGGTATTCCTGAGTCTCCACCCGGGACTTGCATGACTGCCAGTAAACCGAGAGGAAGCTACTGACACAATGAAGGAAGCCGTGAACGCTGGTGAGATGGAGGACCTTCATTGCTGCCCTAAACATCAGCGGCATAACAGGCAAAAGAAGAAGAATGTTTGACATATTTGTGATGTACTATGCTGCTGTGAAAAGTAAATTTTCATGGCATTTATATTCTGTTTATGGATTTAAAATTTGAACCTGAACTCTTCCAGTTAGAGGAATAGGTGAAAGGCATGAACTTGAACTGTACATCAAATTTATTATTTTACCAGTACATATATCTTTTTGCAATTTTACCTGTTAGATGCTCCAGATGGATTTCTTTTTGGTGCTTTCTCTTGATCCAATTTCCAGGTGCAAAGTAGAACAGCATAGGCACATCCTGGCTGTGAGACCATCAGCTCCGGGGACCCATCAGGTCCTGGATTTACAGTAAGGCTGTCTACCTGTCACAACAGAATACAAATTATCTAGGTAATATAAAACCACTTTCCAATGTCCCCACTACACCTCACTGGCATCTACTGCTAGGGAAAATAAATTGTAAGGAAATTTCACAGATCACCCAAGATTATGAATCAGTGAACTAAAAAGTCTCAGCTGACATGCATCTTTTTCATGGGTCCCTCTCTATACCTTTATTGTCCATCACTATTGTACTCAGAACTTCTGTTGGTTCTTCTGCATAATCCGTCTTCTCTTGTCTCTGCTTGAATATGCTTTCAATTCCCCAGGTGTCATACTCTGAGATTCATCCCCCCACCCCCCCCATCCCACTCATGCACTCCTTCAGCGTATTGCCTACTGTGTGCAAATTGACCATCTTATTGTTACAAAAGAACACTTTAATTTGTCATAGTGTTTGAGGATGGCTAGGCTTCTGAAATTGCGTGTATTTTTATCTTCCTTAAAACTAGCTTCCTTAACTAAACCTCAAGTCACATCTCTTAACAGGCGCTTTAACATTTTTTCTTAAATTAGAGCTCTGTCAACACTCTTTAAATATTCTTTTGCACCTTATGACAAGTCCATACCTGTCCTTCCAGTAGCCATTTTTTCAGCAGTACCAAGTGTCCAGAACTATCAATCAAAGAGTCCTCCCAACGAAATGCTCTCACTACACGGTCAGTGTAACCTACCACCATTTCACACTTTCCATCTCCATCTGCAGGAAGAAACAATTAATTTAATTTGGTTTTGAGAATCTTTAACTGCCAATCTTTAAATGCTGCCATTTGAAATTCACTGCACTGTATGATGGCACTGATAAAGTGGCGACTGTTTGCATGCAATCATCAAACATTCCCATTTCGGACTACAACAGCTGAAATCCAGAGTCACAGTCATGGGTATTACAGTAAGCAGCATCGTTTTAACATGTTTTAAAAAACTCTATCAATACACAAAATCAGTGGAGCACAGACAGCAGACTCAGATCGCGAGTGCAGTTCCCCTTCAAGAAAATAGAAGTGGGGATAGTGCACTAGGCAACATGTGCAATTGAAATGCAGTAGAGCTAATAGGACTTGATGTTTCAATCCTTATGATAAAGTCGGCCCTCTCGATGTTGGCAGTAGGCTTGGAGTGGTGACAAGGAGGGTAGCTACGTCATTGGGGTCATCAGGTGGGCACCCTCCTTCTTTGATGTTTCGTTGATAAGCTCACGACGTCTCCAGAGGGCTCAACGGTACTACTTGGCATCCCAGATACACCCCCCTCAGTTCCGTACCCTCCTGTCTTCATCTTGCAGCCCAGTTGTTCTCTTTCCTTTTAATCCAAATCCAGTTGCTGCTTTCTTCTGCTGCATTTGACAAGGACTTGATTGCTTGTTGGAGGGAGACACCACACACCCTCATCTTCTTCAATAGACTGGTCATAGATGTAGCAACAAATCCCCTGTGTCCCACTTCTACAGGGGAAATCTTGGTCTTCCAGCCGGTCTGAGCAGCTTCAGTAGACAGTTTAGAGTACTTGGTCTTTTTCCTCTCATAAGCTTCTTCAACACCATCTTCCCATGGTACTGTCAATTCCACAACATATGCCAGCTTGGCTGTTGTGGACCACACGACTATGTCTGGCCGGAGTGTTGTAGCCGCAACATCTGGGGGAAACACAAGCTTCTTTTCCAAGTCCACGTCCATTTTCCAATCCCGAGCAACATGCAGAATGCTTATACCCTTTGATGTTACCTGGTGCTCTGGAGGTTGGCCACCTGGTACAAATCGTGTAATGTGGATATTTCCTGCCGATGTTTGTGAGAGAGCATTTACGGTGGTTTGCCTCTGTTCCAAGATTGATGCCAGCTGTCTGAGAACTTGGTTATGCCGCCAAGTATACCGCCCCTGGCTGAGGCTCATGGTGCATCCTGTTAAAATGTGCCTTAGTGATCCAGGTGCTTGACAAAGAGAGCAAGTGGGGTCTTCCCCCACCACTGGTTCAGGTTTTGAGGTGTCGGTAAGAGGTCATAAGTGGCTCTGCTGACAAAACTTAGCCAAGATCCCTCCATTTCCCAGATATCACGTCAACTGAGTTTCCTCTTTTCCAGGCTCTCCCAATTAGTCCATTGGGCCTGCTTGGCCATTGAAATGGCTCTGGTATGTCGCACTGCCTCCTCCTGTCTTCTCACCTCCTCCACCATGAGCCATCTCTTCTGCACTGATGTTGCCTTGTGCCATTGAGGAGCCTTTGGGACGAGCCCAAGACCGGCTCTCCCATGTTGGACTTGGCCAACCACATCCCTGAAGTGAAGAGCAGACCTAGCACTCTGAACGGTTTCAGATGGGGTCCACTTCCTCCCCATTGCCACACAGGGGGCTGCTGTTTAAATAACAGCATCTTCAGGTTCAGTGAGGGTAATGATCAACCTTGCTTTGGTGCATTTGTATTCTTCCACAAGACTTGTAATTGGTAATTCCAATTTGCCGTTCTCGTACAGTCTAACAGGACTTAAGCATCATGGAAGTCCAAGCCACTGTTTCACATGTGTGCTGATCACTCCTTCGAGCTTTTCCACCTTGTTGATGGGGATTTCATACACTGTTAAAGGCCACATGAGTCTTGGGAGTATGCCCAACTGGAAGCACCACAGCTTGAGTTTTCCTGAGAGCAAGATCTTGTTGATGTGAGCTATGTACGTGATGGTATCCTTTTTGAGTTGTTTAAACTGCTCAGTGTCCTTGAGCTTAGTATCATACCATCGACCCAAGCTCTTCACTGGCATTTCTGAAACAGTTGGGACGGGTGTTCCACCAATATGAAATCTATGATCCGTGTCTTGACCTTTGACAATGGAGATGCTTCTGCACTTCCTGGGCTTGATCTTCATCCTCACTCATATGATGTTTTGATGAAGCTTTTGCAGAAGTCTCTTGGTGCAGGGGACAGTTGTCGTCAGTATTGTTATATTGTCCATTTTAGGCACCCCACTCCTAACTAACCTGCTTGCAAATGTACAGCCATTGGAAAATAAAATTGAAGACCTCAGAGCAACACTGCTGTGCCAGCGGGACATCACGGACTGCCATGTACTTTACAGAAACATGGCTCATGGATGCAGTGCTGCAGCCTGATTGCTTCACCATTCACCGTAAAGACAGGTCAGCTCAGTCTTTTAAAAGTCAAGGAGGTGGGTATGCTTTATGATTAATCGATGGTGGTGCACAGTCGTGGTAGTTCTGTCTCAGTCCTGCTCACACAATCTGGAACATCTAGCAGTCAAACATTGTCCTTTTTATCTATCAAGGGAGTTTTCTGCCATCATCCTGGTAGTGGTATATATTCCACCCCAGGCTAATGTCAAGCTGGTACTGGAGGAGCAGTCACAACACAGCGCACCCTGATGCCTTCCCTATCATTGAAAGGGATTTCAACCAGTCCAGCTTGAAGTAGTCTTGGAACAGCTACCACCAACATATCACCTGTAAAACCAGAGGAGCTAACACACTTGACTACTGTTAGATCACTATCAAGGTTGCTCGCTAAGCTATCCCACACCCACACTTTGTGAAGTCCAATCATCTGGCTGTACTTACAGAAGTGATTTGAGTTGGTGGACTGAATAATATTCAGGGAGTCATCTTTCAATCTGAATGAATATGCCACAGTTGTCATCAACTTCTTCAAGACCTGTGAGGATGAATGTGTCTTCAAGAACATTACAGATATACCCAAACAAAAAACCAGGAGATTCGTCATCTGCTGAGGACTAGATCTGTGGCATTCAAGACCAGTGATCTAGATCCGTACAAAAAATCCAGGTACGCCCTCCAGAAGGCTATTTTAAGGGTGAGAAAAACAATTCCAATTGAGGTTAGAGTTGGAATCAGATGTACATCAGCCCCGGCAGAGTTTGCAGGCCATTACTTCCAACAAATATCATGAATGGCTGTGAGGCTTTGCTCCAAGATAAGCTGAACACTTCTCATATGCACTTCAAAAAGGAGAATAAAATGACACCTGTGCGAATCTCTCCAGCATCTGGTGACACTGTGATCTGCCTCAAAGACAGTGTTAGATCATCTTTCAAGAAGAGGGAGCAACTTCGCAAGGCGTCCAGCACTGCTGCAGTGAAAGGTTCCCACCTGCTTCAAAAGGGCAACAATTGTACCAGTGCCCGAGAAGAGCAGGGTGAGCTGCCTCAACGACTATCGCCCAGTGGCACTCAAATCTCCTGTGATGAAGTGCTTTGAGAAGTTGGTCATAGCTGGAATCAACTGTTGCTTAAGCAAGGATCTGTAACCACTGCAATTTATCTATCACCAAAGTGGATCTACAGCCAATACAGTCTCTACCTCTCCACTTGGCCTTGAATTATCTGGACAATAGTAATACCTTCATCAAGCTGCTGTTTAATAACCACAGCTCAAGCTTTCAACCCAATCATGACCTCATCTCCAATCAACAAACTCTGAAACCTAGTCTTCTGCGCCTCCCTCTGCAACTAGGACCTTGGCTTCCTCAACAGGAGACCACAGTCTATACAGATCAGCAATAATACCTCCTCCTCTCTGACAATCAACACTGGCGCGCCTCAAGAATGCCTGCTTAGCCCACTGCTGTACTCTATACACACAACTGTGTGGGAAGGCACGGCTCAAATGTCATCTATAAATTGCCAACAGCACAACTATTGTTGGCAGACTTTCAGATGGTGATGAGGAGGCATACAGAAGCAAGACAGATCAGCAGGTTGCATGCTGTCTTAGCAACAATCTCGCACTCAACGTCAGTAAGTCCAAGGAATTGCTTGTGGACTTCAGGAAGAGGAAGTCAAGGGAACACATACTGTTACGAAGGATGAACAGCTCTGCTGGGCAGAAGGGTGCAAGGTTGCCCATGTCCCCCTCCCCTGGGAGAATCACAAACTGTTACTGTTTCCACGTGTTAATGAGAGAGAAAGAGATGGAACAAGAACATACTGGGACTGGAACATCTGTTGCTGATAACACCAGGGGAGAGAGACCATGTTATGACTCCTGTAAGACTCACGGCAAAGGAGAGGGCTGTTTACTTGGTACTATTCTGTTCATTAAAATTCCTCAGTGGACAGCCGGAGTGGGCTGGTTTGATGGGCTAAGCCATTCAAAACTGATTGACATCTGAGACCCCATGAGTAGGGATAAAAGTGAGGTCTGGGGAGACACCCCTCAGACACACCAGGAGACGCACCAAGAGACACACTAGTGAGCACTGCTTAAGTGTTGGAACCCATGAAAAAAGGGTGGGGCATTTTAACTCACAGTGTTTATAGCGAGGCCGGTAGGGGCTTGTGTGTGTGTCCACCCTTGTCTGGGTGACAAGTCCACCATAGAAGAACGGTCTAGCTAAAGGACAGAGGGGTCATACCTGAATGGCCACAACAACACATCGATGGATCAAAAACATAAAGGAAGGTTTGCAAGACAATAGCTGTCACTGTTTGCTCGCTCGCTCTCTCTCTCTCTCCAACAATTACAACAAAAGAACCAACAACTACCTCAGCCTACATGAACTGAACTTTATACTTTCCCATGATAATTCCTTATCCCCTAGACAACGATAGAGCTTGTTTATTATTGATTATTATTATACCCACACTTTCAGGTTTAGTATTGCTAACATGTATTATCTGTATATTTGCAATGTTGATATTTATTTGTATATTTTACTAATAAACACTGTCTTGAAAATAGTACCAGACTCCAACGGATACTTCTATCTTTGCTGGTAAGACACCCAGTTACGGGGTACGTAACAAATTGGGGCCTCGTCTCAAGATTTGATACCAAATTGGGGGGCCAGTGAATCAGGCTATAAGTCCATTATTTGTTCTGGTTGCATGGGTAACCAGACGGAAAACCAGCGAAGATGGATGTAGACGAATTTATACAAAACCCGATTTTGAAGGCGCTAGAGGATGCCACAAAGACGGACTTGGTGAATATTGCGAAAGGTTTAAATATCACAGAGGTGAAGTCGTCAATGAAAAAGTGGGAGATACAGAGGGCCATAGCCCAGTATTATATATCCGAGGATGTGTTCACGCCGGGGGTATTAGAACTTATCCCTGAAAAGAAACCAGTTGTTGGGGTGGTTCAGTTAGAGTTGGAAAAATTAAGGTTGGATGCGGAACAGAAGAAAAGGGAGTATGAGCTCCAACTAAAGGAGTTAGAGGCGAAAAGGGAGCGGGAACGAGCTGCATGGGAGAAGGAAAAAGCTGAGGTAGAGAAATAGAGGGAGCATGAACATAGGTTAAAACAGCTGGAAGCAGTGAAGGAAAGGGAGAAAGAGAGGCAACATGAGCTGGAAATAGAGAGGGTAAAGCAACAGGGAAAAGACCGAGAGGAAGGCTCAAGAGAGGAGAAGTTTAAAGTTAGTAGACAGTTTAGGTTAGTACCTCCGTTCGAGGAGACAGATGTTGATAGTTACTTCTTGCATTTTGAAAAGGTGACAGTGAATCAGAAGTGGCCCAGAGATCAGTGGGTGGCGGTGTTACAAAGTGCATTAAAAGGGAAGGCTCAGCGGGCATATGCGGCATTGTCCATGGACGAGTCTGAGGATTATAAGGAAATAAAGCAGGCTATCCTTCGGGCCTACGAGTTGGTACCTGAGGCATATAGACAAAAGTTCAGAGATTTAAAGAAACTGTGGAATCAGATGTATGCAGAGTTTGCCTATGAAAAGGGTGTGCTCTTGGATCGCTGGTGTGCTGCAGAAAAGGTGGAGGAACCTCGATTCGAATCCGAGTCACGGCACCAATTTGTTACGTACCCCGTAACTGGGTGTCTTACCAGCAAAGATAGAAGTATCCGTTGGAGTCTGGTACTATTTTCAAGACAATGTGTTTATTAGTAAAATATACAAATAAATATCAACAATGCAAATATACAGATAATACACTTTAGTATTGGAGTAATATATAAAATATTATGGAGTATAAAACTTAATGCTAAAAACTATGTGGAATGCTAGAGACAATGGTGTGGTGGTATATGCTAGGGAGAGGTGGCTGGGAGAGGCTAAACTTGCATTATTTGCTGTGTAACCAAAACTGTGTGAAATGCTAAAAGACAATGGTGTGTTAATATATGCTAATCAGAGGTAGTCAGCTCTGAAGTTTGCTATGGGCTCTGCATGTATCCAATTGAATGTAGACGACAATATGTGTTAATAAAAGGTAGCTAAGAGGTGTTTTGCTTTGAACTTGTCGGCTGTGTAACTAAAGCTATGTAGGAGACAATATGTGTTAATAAAAGGTAGCTAAGAGATATTTTGCTTTGAACTTGTCTGCTGTGTAATTAAAGCTATGTAGTCAGACTAGAACATGAATAAGTCAATAGGTAAAAACAATAGTAACGGATGTACTGTGATATGCACCTGTAGACCGCTTGGATATGTTAATGCAGCTAAACCAGGAGATTGCTTTAAAAAGCGGCTGTGTCCGAGGATCGGTAGGCAGTCAGCGACCAGCTCAATGACTGTCTCAGCTTTGATTTGCAAATTAAAGTTTAACCCTTCTTGAAGAATCTTCTGCGTCTCCTGGTCATTTGAAAAGCACGAAAAACCACGACATTAGCAATACTAAACCTAAAAGTGTGGGTATTATAATAATAATAATAATAAACAAGCTCTATCGTTGTCTAGGGGATAAGGAATTATCATGGGAAAGTATAAAGTTCAGTTCAGTTCATGTAGGCTGAGGTAGTTGTTGGTTCTTTTGTTGTAATTGTTGGAGAGAGAGAGAGCGAGCGAGCAAACAGTGACAGCTATTGTCTTGCAAACCTTCCTTTATGTTCTTGATTCGTCGATGTGTTGTTGTGGCCATTCAGGTATGACCCCTCTGTCCTTTAGCTAGACCGTTCTTCTATGGTGGACTCGTCACCCAGGCAAGGGTGGACTCACACACAAGCCCCCACCGGCCTCGCTATAAACACTGAGTTAAAATGCCCCACCCTTTTCTCATGGGTTCCAACACTTAAGCAGTGCTCACTAGTGTGTCTCTTGGTGCGTCTCCTGGTGTGTCTGAGGGGTGTCTCCCCAGACCTCACTTTTATCCCTACTCATGGGGTCTCAGATGTCAATCAGTTTTGAATGGCTTAGCCCATCAAACCAGCCCACTCCGGCTGTCCACTGAGGAATTTTAATGAACAGAATAGTACCAAGTAAACAGCGCTCTCCTTTGCCATGAGTCTTACAGGAGTCATAACATGGTCTCTCTCCCCCGGTGTTATCAGCAACAGATGTTCCAGTCCCAGTATGTTTTTCTTCCATCTCTTTCTTTCTCATTAACACGTGGAAACAGTAACAGTTTGTGATTCTCCCAGGGGAGGGGGAGATGGGCAACCTTGCACCCTTCTGCCCATCAGAGCTGTTCATCCTTCGTAACAATACCAGTCCTCATCAAGGGATCATCTGTGAAAAGGGTGAGCAGTTTCAAGTTCCTAGATGTCAACATCTCTTAAGATCTATCTGGGTCCAACATATTGATGCAATTACAAAGAAGGCACAACAGTGACTATATTTCACTAGGGGTTTGAGGAGACTTGGTACGTCACTAAAGACACTCGCAATTTCTACAAATGCCCCATGGTGAGTACTTGACTGGTTGCATCACCACCTGGTATGGAGGGGCCACTACACAAGATTAGAAAAAGCTGCAGAAAGTTATAAACTCAGCCAACTCCATCGTTGGCACTAACCTCCCTGCCATCGAAGACATTTTCAAAAGGCGATACCTCAAAAAAGTGCCATCCATGATCAAGGGTATGGGGGTTCTTCTCATTGCTACCATCAAATAAGAGGTATAGGAGCCTAAAGACACACACTCAACGGCTCGGGAACAGCTTCTTCCCCTCGGCCATCAGATTTCTGAATGGACAACGAATCCATGAACACTAGCTCACTATTTTTTCCTTTTTTTCTCTCTGCTTATATAATTTAATATTTTATACATAGTTTTTGTAATTTATAGTGTTTTATTATGTATTGCAATGTACTACAATTACATTAGTAAGTTCCAAACTAGTGACTACAAGGACAGGCTTACAATTACTCTATCCATCCTCCTGTGGCACAATTATTTCTGACCACAAGCAGAACAAAAACCAAACTGCTGAAGGAACTCAGCAGATCAACCAGCAATGGAGGAGGCAGTAGATCACGATACTGTATCAGGACAGAGTATAGAGAGAAGACAGATAGAGCAAAGAGTTGAGAGGGAAGGTGAGACAGAGGCTGGTAGATAATAAAGTATGGTTGGTTGGGGATGATGGACAGATCAACAAAGGAAAGGGAGACGGAGAACTAATTTAGAGACAAAGGGTGGTGGGTGATAGATGGAAACAGATCAAACTAGAAACATCAAAACTGATCATTTACTGTTCGCCAGACCCAAAATTGCTAGGGTTAATTTGACACTATAAAGTAGATGTAACCATCCTCCACTAACTGCAGTTGGTTGGAGTAATAATCCTCTTTCTTTATGACTATATCTGCCATTCATTAAAGGCCTGCTCAGATATAAAGTTGAAGCTTGGACTCTTTTTAGAATTTTTCTACTGATCCAACCTTTGTTTGTCTTTCCATCTCCTCACCACCACCACCCTTCACACATGCTGTTTTTCTCTCCCTCTCTCTCTCTTCCACCCAGCTGGAGTCTAATAGCTAGATTCTACCACACAACAAAACATGACAGAAATCACCTTGCATTTAAATCAAGAGACTTTACTGCTGTTTAGTCACAAGTCTTAACAGTGCAAATGAAATGTACCCAAGAAAAATGTGCGGCACCACATTTGCAAATATTAAGTTATTCAGTGCACAGTTTGTTTTTCTTTTGCACATTGTTATTTGTCCATCTCTATTGTGTGCTGTATTTCATTGATTCTGTTGCGTTTCTTTGTATTTACTATGATTGTCTGCAAGAAAATGAATCTCGGGGTCATATATGGTGATATACAGGTCCATCTCCCACCCCCTTCCTCACCACATTCTACAGGGGTTGTATCGAGAGTATCCTGAGCAGCTGCATTACTGCCTGGTTTGGAAATAGCACCATCTCAGATCATAAGACCCTGCAGCGGATAGTGAGGTCAGCTGAAGGGATCATCGGGATCTCTCTTCCCTCCTTTACAGACAGTTACACCACACGCCACATCCGCAAAGCTAACAGCATTGTGAAGGATCCCACGCACCCCTCATACAAACTCTTCTTCCTCCTGCCATCTGGCAAAAGGTACCGAAGCACTTGGGCTCTCATGACCAGATTGCATTAGTTTCCTCCCCCAAGCCATTAGACTCCTCAATTCCCAGATTCTAGTCTGACACCGACTTTTACACACACACACACACACACACACAAACAATATTTGTTCATTTCTTTCTCAATTCCTGCTAAAACATTGTTTACATTTACATCATTTATTATTACATTGTAATTTGCCCTTTACTGTGCCTATTGTCTTGTTTATTAATTATTGTACTGCTTGCACTGTTTAGTACACTTTATGTCGTCCCGTGTAGGTCTGAAGTCTAATGTAGTTTTGTGTTGTTTCATGTAGTCTAGTGTAGTCTTGTGTTGTTTCATGTAGCATCATGGTCCTGGAGGAACATTGTTTCATTTTTACTGTATACTATACCAACAGTTATGGTTGAAATGCCAATAAAAGCGACTTGACTTTGATAATACATTTACTTTGAACTTTCAATCATGTCAGTGGTGCTGCTGCCAATCCTTACTGACTTCAGAGTCTGTTGAAGTCAAGGATCCAGTTGCAAAGGGATGTGTTGATTCCCAAGTCAAGAAGTTTGAAAAATGCAGAGTGTGAATGTTCTAAAGATGGTACTTTGTCCTGGGGCTAGTATTCTGTACCCTATACGGAAATGACCTTCTCAATACTTGTAGTGTACAAATTCCTTACTAATATATTGTTATAATTCTTACTATTTGCATGTAAAAACAGACATGCCAGACTCTCTTTTTCTGCCAAATGATATAAAAATTTACTCATGATTTGATTTAGTCTATTTCTTTAGGGAATCATTCGTTACTGATTACCAGGCAGTTTCCACTATATCCAAGAAGAATCATAGCCACTTACTAACATTTACAAAATCAAATCAGTAATCACTTATTTTCTTGTTACGGCATTGATATAATAATTTTCTTAATGAAATTTCCCATCTTCCAGTAGTTATGTCATACCAATAATATATAATTAGTATTTTGCACAATGCTTTTCAAAGTTTTTCTACTTCAGCTGTGTTTTTGCCTCTAGATAAGTACATGAATGATACCACTAAAAATACATTAAATGTATGATTGTTTGGCATCTTTCTTCATTAGACTCACAAAGACTAGTGTACCACAGAAATCTGAAGAATATATGATCCAAAGAAAGTCAATACAAAAGTAAAATATGAAAATAAGCATAGGTTCGGGGCAGACACCATTTTGTCCTAGCGATAATTTGAGACATACAGTTTTTAAAATTATAGCAGAAATGAAACTTTTATGTCTATTTTATGTTATAAATATTCTCATCTACTCACTGTTCTTTTCATTCAAGCACAATTTACATCAAATTTAAGCTCCTTCATCTCACTGAATTCATTTCAGTACAAAAATGAATTTCTTCAACTCACCGATATCACTAATGAGCATCACTTTGGTGTTAGCAGGGATGTGCTGTGCATAAAATGCTTTCTGTTCATCACTAAATAGGCAGTCATGGTGGCTAGAAGTGTCTGACTTGGTTGATATGCCGCTTAGGTCAAAAATATGGAACCAACCCTCCGCACCCACAGCTACAACAAAATTCTGGAAGAGAAAAATATAAGCACTTACAAGCACAATGGTTAATTATCCTGTTAATGGATGTGCTCTAACTGGTTTTATAAATTAACAATACAGCCATTTTTGTTTCCTACTATTTGTCAAATTTTTTTTATGAAAAGAAAAAGTTAGTAAAATCAAAATCTCTCTTGCTAGTTAAGTTGCCAACATAGCCCTTTAAGGCACATTCCCTCAATTAATTTCCCTGACAATCCCTGTGAAGCTTCTTTTAGCTTAACAATGAAAATATTTTTCAAAAATATATTACTGATCACATAATTATAACATCTCATTCCGGAAATATGGAAGATAGTAGCGCAATATTAATATGCAGCAGCCTCTCCAGACTCTGGACTGGGGATTGCCAAACGTTATGTGGATTTTCTGGTGTAGTCTGTTTTGTCATGTGCTTTTGTGATATCATTCTGGAAGAACGTTGTCTCATTTTTTAACTGCATTGCATTTGTGGTTTCTAAATGACAATAAACTGAATCTGTATCTGAATCTGAAAGGATTTGGTAGAATCTACTCCTAAACCCAAAATGTATCTGCGATTACTATGCAATATACAATATCTCTCTGCTACTTGTATTTAATATAATTATAAAACATCTTTTAAGTTGAAGTGACCAGATTCTTTATGAGCAAGTGGATAAAGATTACAATAGCAGGACCAAAATACAGATAAATCAGCTCTTAATCTACAAACCCCATTTCCAGAAAAGTTGGGATATTTTCCAAAATGCAATAAAAACAAAAATCTGTGATATGTTAATTCACATGAACCTTTATTGAACTGACAAAGGTACAAAGAAAATATCTTCAATAGTTTTACTGACCAACTTAATTGTATTTTGTAAATATACACAAATTTAGAATTTAATGGCTGTAACACACTCAACAAAAGTTGGAACAGAGTTAAAATAAGATTGAAAAGTGCACAGAATATTCAAGTAACACCAGTTTGGAAGACTCCATATTAAGCAGGCTAAT
The DNA here is from genome assembly GCF_048418815.1 of Hemitrygon akajei. Classification (NCBI taxonomy): domain Eukaryota; kingdom Metazoa; phylum Chordata; class Chondrichthyes; order Myliobatiformes; family Dasyatidae; genus Hemitrygon; species Hemitrygon akajei. Next base: position 149,087,878 of record NC_133133.1, on the reverse strand, counting down.
TGGTAGCAGGTGAGGTATCATGACTGGGTATAAAAGTAGCGTCCATTAAAGGCTCAGTCTTTGCAAGCAAGGATGGGCCGTGGCTCAACCCTTTGTGCCAAAATTCGTGAGAGAATTGTTAGTCAGTTCAAAAGGAACATTTCCCAACGCAAGACTGCAGAGAATTTAGGTCTTTCAGCATCTACAGTACATAATATTGTGAAAAGATTCAGAGAATTCAGAGACATCTCAGTGTGTAAAGGGCACAGTCAGAAACCACTGTTGAGTGCGCGTGATCTTCGAGCCCTCAAGCAGCACTGCCTAAGAAACCGTCATGCTACTGTGACAATTATAGCCACCTGGGCTCGGGAGTACTTCGGAAAACCATTGTCACTTAACACAGTCCGTCGCTGCATCCAGAAATGCAACTTGAAACAGTATTACGCAAGGAGGAAGCCATACATCAACTCTATGCAGAAACGCCAGCGAGTTCTCTGGGCCCGAGTTCATCTCAGATGGACCGAAAGACTGCGGAACCGTGTGCTGTGGTCAGATGAGTCCACATTTCAGCTAGTTCTCAGAAAAAACAAGCGTCGAGTTCTCCATGCCAAAGATGAAAATGACCATCCTGATTGTTATCAGTGAAAGGTGCAAAAGCCAGCATCTGTGATGGTATGGGGGTACATCAGTGCCCACGGCATGGGTGAGTTGCATGTATGTGAAGGTACCATTGATTCTGAGGCGTATGTTAGGATTTTAGAGAGAGATATGTTGCCATCAAGGCAACGTCTCTTCCCGGGACGTCCATGCTTATTTCAGCAGGACAATGCCAGACCACATTCTGCACAGGCTACAACAGGTTGGCTTTGTAGACACAGAGTGTGTGTGCTTGACTGGCCTGCTGCCAGTCCAGATCTATCTCCTATTGAAAATGTATGGCGCATCATGAAGAGGAGAATCAGACAACGGAGACCACGGACTGTTGAGCAACTGAAGTCTTATATCAAGCAAGAATGGACAAAATTTCCAATTGCAAATCTACTACAATTAGTATCCTCAGTTCCAAAACGATTAAAAAGTGTTATTAAAAGGAAAGGTGATGTAACACAATGGTAAACATGCCTCTGTCCCAACTTTTGTTGAGTGTGTTGCAGCCATCAAATTCTAAATCTGTGTATATTTACAAAATACAATTAAGTTGGTCAGTAAAACTATTGAAAATCTTTTCTTTGTACTTTTGTCAGTTCAATAAAGGTTCACGTGAATTAACATAGCACAGATTTTTGTTTTTATTGCATTTTGGAAAATATCCCAACTTTTCTGGAAATGGGGTTTGTACAAAATAGTGAAGCTAGCTTGAGAGGGTGATTGGCCTGATCCTGCTTCTAATTTCTATGTTCACAAATTAAACTAGTTGAAAGTAAACTATTTGCTGATTTGTTTAATTTTCTTATAGCCACTCATTGTTCATTGATGGTAAATGGTAAAGAAATTTATTAACATTGACTCATTTCCTGAATGAATGTAAATTTAGGTAGAAAATCTAGCATTCCATTTTTTAGTACAATGTAACATATGATCAATTGTAGTCTTTATTTTTTTGATATTTGTTCTATGAAAATCACCTTAGAGAGAAATGATGTTCTGTTGAAAATATGTCCACTTTAATTATTAATTCTGTTTCACCAAAGATGATACATTAAATGATATAATTTCAGTATCTCCATTTATCTCAAGTTCATGAATTCTCAATTTGCCCATAGAAAAAAAAATCCCCAGAGAGCTTAATTTCTGAAATCACCATGGATCTGAAAATTACACCTTTCTCAAATAAATTATTCTTCAGTTTAGAAGTTCAAGCAAGTGAGATACCTTTCCTTTGTTGCAGATGTCTCCTACGCCAACACAAGTTACCTAGAAAGAAACACAAGTTAACTTATTACATGAAGCTACACTACTATCAATTCAGAATTTTACTTACTCAGCACTTCAAAAACTTATTACATCTACACTGCCAAATGTAGAATGTCTGAAATGGCAGCTCTAGTAACTTATGCAAAAACTTTTCGTCATTGCCTGAAAATTTTTTTAAATGCAAATCTAATCTGATAAATACTAAAGAAAACCAAAAGCACATAATCTAGTACGTCTGCCCCATCCGCCACAAGCTGGACTTCCCGGTGGTCAAATATTTTCCGGTCAAGATAGCGACAGTGAACAATGATTGCTCGGGCGACATCTTCCAGATAATCAAATAGTTCAGCTTTTCTACTTATTCTTATTATCTTAATTTTGTTTTTGAAACTGTTGGAGCCTGTGACTTAGTCTGTAGTTTGATCGAATGAGCTGGAGCTCTGCTGTCCCCAAGAAAACTCCAGGAGAGAAATGCAAGCATGAGCTACCACAAGCTGAAGCTCAGAGACGAGATGATGGGCCATAATTGGCTACAATTCTCATGGACTGAAGTGTTGAAGTACACTGAAACCTTGAGGCAAGTGTGGAGGAGAGTAAGTGGGACCGCTGGCTCAATTTGCTGTCCTCAGAAAGGCTGCTGGAACGATTTGCTTTGCTGCCACTGGGTTCCGATGGTCTCGGAGATGTTATCAAAATTCTGAAATTTATGGATTGGATTGTAGTTCATATTGGTCTTGTTCAGTTCTATGATTTTTTGTGTTCTCGCTTATTCTTTCTTGCTATGGATTGATGGGCTGAGGCTTTCTAGCATCTGCAGACTTTCCCATGATTGTGATTTAGCACAGATTTGTGTTTTTTTATTGCTATTTCAAACAAGTTTGGGTATTTAATATACATTTGATAAAGAAAGGTTTGTTGATTGAACTTGAAATCAAAATATTTGTTAACTCTAAATCTAAAATCTAAAATATTAAAAACAAAGCATTCTATAGATAAAAGTAATTCTGGATGGCTCTCTAGTTAAATACATTCATTTTGTATCAGAAAGACGATTCTTCTAACAGAGCTCTAATTGCATTTGAAAGACGTAATTATAATAATGATTACATCCTAAAATTTCGGTGGAAAAGAAAAATAAGGGGGAAACTAACAGTTAAAAAAAAAATTGCCTTCACAAAAATCACCAACACCGTCTTAACCAATTAAGTGCACAATTTTGTGCCTAATACTACCAAAAATAAAATACAGAATTTTTGGTGCAAGTACCTCATGTATCCCACCTCTGTTCCTCTCCAACTAATATTGTCAAAATGTCTCTCTGCAAAATACTCAACCACAATGATCTGAAAGCTAGATGTTAATAATACCGAAGACTCAAAATGAATGCCATTTCTCCTGCAAATATTAGCCATACAACTCTCAGCCATACAAACTTTAAGTAGATTGACCCATGACGGGATCCTAGTTAGTACACCCAAAGTAATTTCAACAGGTTCTCCATCAAAATTAAATGGCCAAGAAAGCCAAATGAAATCGCGTATTTTTTAATCCCATTTTCATCTTTCCAATTTTTAAATAAACAAAATATTTAATAAAAGAGATCGCCCTCAATAAAGAAGTCACCACAGCGGTATCTGTAAGATGAATGCCCTTGAAAGATATTCTCTGGTTGAGTGGTGCCAAGATCACAATCTCTTACTTAATGTTAGCAAGACAAAGGAGATGATTATTGACTTCGGGAGGAGGAAATCATTCATGAGCCAGTCCTCATCAGGAGAATCAAAGGTGGAGAGAGTCAGCAACTTTAAATTCCTCCGTGTTATCATTTCAGAGAATCTGTCCTGGGTCCAGCACGTAAGTGCCATTATGAAGAAAGCACTTTAGTGCCTCTACTTTATTACAAGTTTGCAAAGATTCAACATGACATCTAAAACTTTGACAAACTTCTATGGATGTGTGGTCGATATTATATTGACTGGTTGCATCACAGACTGGTATGGAAATATCAATGCTCTTGCACGGAGAAGCCTACAAAATGTGCTGGATATAGCGCGATCCATCATGAGTAAAGCCCACCCCACTATTGAGCACATCTGCATGGAAAGCAGCATCCATCTTGCAGGAAAGCAGCATCCATCAAGAGGGACCTCCACCACCCAGGTCATGCTCTATTCTCGCTGCTGCCATCAGAAAGAAGGTACAAGAGCCCCAGGACTCACACCATCATGTTAATGAACAGTTACTACCCGTTAACCATCAGACTCCTAAAACTTAACTCGTTCCATCACTGAACTGTTCCCACATCTAAGGACTCATTGTCAAGGACACTTCATCTCGTATCCTTGATATTTATTTCTTATTTATCTATTATTATTTTTCCTCTTTCTTTTCGTATTTGCACAGTTTTCAATTTTTTTGAACATTGATTGTTGTCAGTCCTACTGAGTGTGATCTTTCATCGGGGGGTAGTGTTAGAGAGTCAGAAAAATACTTGGATTGACTCTTCCCCATTTCAAAGTCCTACTTTCCTTGATTTGTTTTAGCATTTCAGTGAGAAATGGTGAAAATGAGTCAACTACCTTCAGTAATACAGAGAAAAATGAATATCAAATGTTAATACATACCATTCCAATGCAAGATCTAGTAATCCATGGCTTGCAGTCATCATTCTTGTATACATATAGTTTTCCACTGGTATCCCCAACTACAAGTTCATTCAACTGTAGCAGAATAAGAGGAAAATAAAGGAAATCAATCCAAGTTTTATGAGAAATTATTATTACTCAGAGGCTTAGACTTGACTTTTATATCTAGAGAGGCCGATTGATTATGCTGGTGAGTTTACCTAAAGGCAACTTCAATATTGACAGTTCTAATTTTGAACTCTGCATTTGTTGTGGCTCTTAATTCAGAAAATTTCTGTAATAAGATGGGTTTTGGCTTGCTGTTGGTACACTTCCTCTACGTACAAGGGTTTTAACCTTTCAATGGTACAAAACTGAACAGAGATGAATCTAATCTGGAATTTATATATTGTTCCTTTAAATAGGGAGGGTATAATTTAGAATCAGTGATAAAGTACAAATGCATGTGAATGGATAGCTTGCCGGTAGTAGAAAGCTTGGTGCCAGTGCTTTCCAATCATTTCCTTAATATAACCGCACTTACATATTTTGCAACCAGTACTGGAACAAAAGCCTGGTCAGGGAGTAGAATGGATTCAACTTTATTCACAGTTGATTGGAGAGGTTTCAGGTTTCACTATTTCAGGATGTATATTGTATGCGTTTCTCCGACATTAAATGTATCTTTGAAGTACTGGAGGAAGAATGCATATCATTCAAGAGGATAAGGTGAAAGAAGTTAGCAAAGAATGGAATTAGTGGCTTTAAATTCACCATGAATAGGAACTCCACTGGACAGATTCAAACTGTGAGAAAATGGGACCTACATTTGGAAGGCAGTAATTTGTTCAATTATATTGATGAGTAAAAAGGAAAACTACCAGTCACTGGCAGGGTTACTGTAAAAGCCCAATGTATCATAGGCACCTATTTTCCCTATTGGAGGGAGTTCCAGGCTGTCACTGTTACATTGAGAAAGTACTGGTGCAGAAACAAAAATTGCAGGGCTCTGGGAAAGAATAGGATAGATAGGATTGCTGGAAAGTATTTTCAAAGAACCAGCAGAAATATAAATACCTAAGAGCCAGGGCTCTGTGCACTGCACTGCCACATTTCTGATCAATCTGGAGCAATTATAGTCCCTATAAGTAAGAGTCCAATTTTTGTGCATATGCTTTAAATGTTATTGGTCCTGTCCTGTTGCTGGTATTGTTTCTGTAAAATAGTGAGAAATGGTAAGGCCAATCAACCTCTATTGTAAATAGGACACCTGCTTGTTACTAATAAAGCTCCTATAAATCAAAATGGTCACCAAACTCTCACTACTACCATTTCCTTTATGAGGACTTAATCAGACCATGGCGCAGTTCCTGTAAATGCCACAGGAACAGTTTCTGCAAACACGAGGAAATTTTGAAATCCAACAGGATCCCACTACCAAGCACATCTTTCCCTCCCCCCCTTTCTGCTGTTTGCAGGGATCGCTCCCTACGCGACTCCCTTGTCCACTCGTCCCCCCCATCCCTTCCCACCGATCTCCCTCCTGGCACTTATCCTTGCAAACGGAACAAGTGCCACACCTGCCCTTACACTTCCTCCCTCACCATCATTCAGGGCCCCAGAGAGTCCTTCCAGGTGAGGCGACACTTCACCTGTGAATCGGCTGGTGTGGTATACTGCATCCGGTGCTCCCAGTGTGGCCTTTTATATATTGGTGAGACCTGACGCAGACTGGGAGACCGTTTTGCTGAACACCAACGCTCGGTCCACCAGAGAAAGCAGGATCTCCCAGTGACCACACATTTTAATTCCACGTCCCATTCCCATTCTGATATGTCTATCCATGGCCTCCTCTACTGTCAAAATGAATCCAAACTCAGGTTGGAGGAACAACACCTTATATACCAGCTGGGTAGCCTCCAATCTGATGGCATGAACATTTAACTTCCGTTAATGCCCCTCCTCCCCTTCTTATCCCATCCCTGACATATTTAGTTGTTTGCCTGTTCTCCAGCTCCCTCTGGTGCTTTTCCCGCCTCCTTTCTTTCTCCCGAGGCCTCCTGTCCCATGATCCTTTCCCTTCTCCAGCTCTGTATCACTTTTGCCAATCACCTTTCCAGCTCTTAGCTTCATCCCACCCCCTCCGGTCTTCTCCTATCATTTTGCATTTCCCCCTCCCCCCACTACTTTCAAATCTCTTACTATCTTTCCTTTTGGTTAGTCCTGACGAAGGGTCTTGGCCCGAAAAGTCAACAGTGCTTCTCCCTATAGATGCTGCCTGGCTTGCTGTGTTCCACCAGCATTTTGTATGTATAGTTTCTGCAAGCATCAGCTTGTCCTATTAATACATCTTGCATGGCACTGGTATATTTCTGTAGCTATTAACAGGTCCTTACCTGAGACTGATACTAATCTTGTAAATATTAACAGGTGTGGAATGGCACTGGTTCAAGTTATGTGACTAACTCCAAGGCCTGGAATGACATGGATATTGTTCCAATAAAGAACTCATGTTCTTCAACACTCATACCTGACCTACCACTGGTGTAGTTCTTGTAAATACAAAGGGCACTACCTTACATTGATACTGTTCTTGTAAATATTAAGAAACCTAGTCCAACTCTGGTAAAGTTCTGTAAAAATGACCTGGGTCTGGTACTGTTCCTGTAAATATTAAGAAATGTCCCGTGACATTAGTACAGTTTTTGTAAATATTGAGTCCTAGCCTAACAGTAGGACTGCTCCTGTAAATATTAAATGGTCTGAACTGACACAAACAAATCCAGTAAATACTAGTGTTGGGATTTGACACTTTTACAGCTCCCCCTAATGTTAAAGGGTACAGCCAGGAACTAATAGCGCATTTATAAATTTTTGGGGACCAGCCGAACATTGGGACTGTTACTGCTAAAAGTGTCATACAAAATTTATATTGCTCCTGCAAATATTAACGCTATTTTTGTCACAGCCTTACTTCTTGTAAATATTAAGGTGCTGTGTTCAGGCATTGATACAGCTAGTATCAAGGATGCTGTTCTGACATTCATACAACTTCAGTAAGTACAGTAGAAGTAATCCTAGCCCAACACTGGCCATTTCCAACTACTAAGCGGTATGCTCAGCATCAGTATCGTTGCTGTAAGCATTAGAAAACACTGGCCTGACAGTGGTATATTTTCTGTAACCTTTAAGGGATCCGGCCTCACGTAGGTATAGACCCTTCAGGGGCTCCCAACCTGGGGTCCAGCGACCCCTCAATTAATGGTAGGGAGCCACAGCATAAAAAAGTTGTGAACCCCTGTCTGGGGTTTAAATATTATAGGGAAGGAGCGGTCTGATATTGGTCCATTTCCTGTCGTAATGCGGTGAGGATTCATTCCAGGGCTGTGTCGCTGGTTATAACGAGTATCCAGGTCTACCTCGCAAATGATTTACCCCGTCGTTGTCTGTGTCTCCCAGGCAGATTGCCTGTGTGAACAGGTTTCCAGTGAAGTCCAGCGCCACTCTCTCGACGTAACTGACGGATCTCATTGCTTGGCATTAAGCCTGCAGCGTTACTCGAAAAGATTCTGCTCGCCGCAACTGTATTAACTACAATTTCCGGCCACCGCCATGGCTGTAGCGCGACAGCGCCGGTTTTTACAGCACTATGAATTACGGCAAGCATCAGGACCAAATGGGAAGTTTGACGAGGTTTTCTTTCTTTTGTGGTTTATTTTTTATTGAAGTTCATCATCAAACAAACATTTCCATAGGATGTATTTCAGATACTGTACACATATATCATATATTCATATTTGCCACAAATCTCCACATAATATTTATCTGAGGTATACACTTACAGAAAAGAGAGGAAAGAAAGAACAAGCAAAAGGAGAAAACTGTACAGGTAGGGAGTGATCTTTTTTTGTACACCACCACCAGCAGTATATTCATTAAATATTTATCTTTTTTCAACCATTCTTGAGGTATATAAAGTATGCAGCAAAACTGGTTTGAGGAATAGTCCAGAGTGCAGGTTATTTACATTTTAGTACGCCTAGTTTTGGAGAGAGTTAAGTTAATATGGGCGGAAAGCACATGCGTGGCCAATGCCTTAAACTGGATGTCGGGAAAATTGTGGCATAATTGGCCTGTAGCTGGAAGGTTTTTTTTTTGAGAGAATGAATAACAGATTTTTGAAAAGACAGGTGACCCTTGTAGGCTGGAGTTAGTAGCTGTTTTTTATATGTGCCATGGGCCCCTACCATTAACCAAGAGGTCCGTAGACCTCAGGAGATACAGGATGCAATTATAGAAGAAATCATTTGTTTACCGAAAATGGCTCAACGCAAATAAGCTCATTTGTTTGGCAGTTAGAACATAGAAAAGTACAGCTACAGTTGGGCTGCAATGTTCCACTGAAGACCCCAGGAGAATAATAAGCTCAAACTGTTTCTTATAACCATGATTGGATGAATGAAATTATATTAATTAAGTGAAAAGAAGAATGGGGAAATATAGTACAAAATCTACCATATTTCTGAAATCTGACCATTAAACTTTTTACCCAATGCTGCAGGACATCCAAAATCAAGACACAAATTCTCAAACAATACGTGACCTATCAATTCCACGCCAGTTTTCAGAGTAATCCCAACCTTCCCCCCCCCACCTCCAGAGACACACACACACACGCATTCCACTTATTTTCTTGATTTTCTTTGAAATCCTATTACAATCAGTTGAGAATCAAGATCAGGTTTAATATCACTGGCATATGTCGTGAAATTTCTTTGCTGCAGCAGTACAATGCAATACATAATAATAGAGAAAAGCTGAATTATGGTAAGAATATATAAATAGTTATATAAGTAGTGCAAAAATAAAAATACAAACAGAGGAGTGAGGTAGTGTTCATGGGTTCATTGTCCATCAGAACTCGGATGGCAGAGGGGAAGAAGCGTTCCTGAATCATTGAGTATGTGCCTTCAGGTTCCTGTACCTCCTTCCTGATGTTAACATTAAGGACAGGGCATGTCCTAGGTAATGGATAGATGCCGCCTTTTTGAGGCATCAATCCTTGAAGATACCTGGATACCACAGATTAGTAGCCATGATGGAGCTGACTTGGTTTACAACTGTTTGCAGCTTATTTTGATCCTGTGCAGTAGCCCCCAACCTCCACCTGATACCAGAAGGTGATGCAACCAGTTAGAATGCTCTCCATGGTACATCCATAGAAACTTACATGTGTTTTTAATGACATACCAAATCTCCTCAAAGTCCTAATGAAATGTAGCTGCATTGATAAGTTGGGCCCAGGATAGATCCTCAGAGATGTTGTCGCCCAGGAACTTGAAATTACTCACTCTTTCCACGTCTGATCTCTGTAGGAAGACTAGTGTGTGTTCCCTCATCTTGTGCTTTCCGACATTCAGTTCTTTGGCCTTACTGACATTGAGTGCAAGTTTGTTGCTGTGACACCACTCAACTGCCTGATATATCTCACTCCTCTATCCACCTTCAAGATAGAGATCACAGGGTCACTGGTTGCTGCAGTGATTCTCATAGCTGTAATTTTATTCTCCCTTTCAAAATGAGCATAAAAGGCATTGTGCTCATCTGGGAGTGAAGCGTCACTGCCATTCATATTATGTTTCACTTTGTAGGAAGAATGGCTTGCAAACACTGCCAAAGTTGGCGTGCATCCGATCCCACCTCCAAACTCATTTGTACAGTAATTGTTCCTTTGCTCTTGAGATAGCCCTCCACAAGTCAAATCTGGTGTCTTGTACAGTCCTGGGTGGCTAGACTTGAATGGTACAGATCTGCCCTCAGCAGACTTTAAATCTCCTGGTTCATCCACGGCTATTGATTCAGGTATGTTCTCATAGGTGCACGCTCACCCACACAGGTTTCAATGAAGTCAGTGACAGCTGTGGTGTACTCACTCAGAGCCAAAGATGAATCCGTCAATACAGTCCAGTCCGCCGATTCAAAACATCCTGTTGGCACTCCTGCTCCTCCCTTGTCCATAACTTCATGGTCTTCAGTCTCTGCCTGTACTCAGTGTTATGCCCGCAGCCCCCTCCTTTGTGAGAACATGAAATTAAGTTAAAGCAGCTGGAAGCAGCCGAGAGAGAGAAAGGGCCGACAAACAAAGGGAGCATGCGCTCCAGCTAAAGGAGTTAGAGGTGGAAAGGGAGCAGGAGAGAGCTGAGAAGCAAAGAGAGCATGAACTTCAGCTAAAAGAACTGGAAGCAGCTGAGAAGGAGAAGGAAAGGGCCGAGAAGGAGAGGGAGGCAGAGAGACAGAGGAAACATGACTTGGAGATGGAGAAGTTAAAGCAAGAGCAACGAAGTCAGGGGTCGGACTGAGAGGAGCAGTTTGATGGTTTGATGTTAGTTGGGCGTTGAGGTTAGTACCCCCGTTCGAGGAGACGGATGTTGATAGTTATTTCTTGCTTTTTGAAAAGGTGGCAGTGAATCAGAAGTGGCCCAGAGCACAGTGGGTGGCATTGTTACAAAGTGTGTTAAGAGGGAAGGCACAGCGGGCATATGCGGCATTGTCCGTGGAGGGGGAAGAGGAGGAGAGTTATGACAAAGTAAAGGCGGCCATTCTCCGGGGTTACGAGCTAGTACCTGAAGCAAATAGACAAAATTTCAGAAATTTACGGAAAGGGTGGAATCAGACATATACCGAGTTTGCCCATGAGAAGGGGGTGCTCTTGGACCGTTGGTGCACCACAGAAATAGTGGACAAGGATTATGGGCGTCTCAGGGAGTTAATTTTGATTGAGGAATTTAAAGGTTGTGTTCCGGTGGAGATCCGGATGTATTTGAATGAGAAGCCGAATAAGTCCATCTCAGAATTTGCTAGATTCGCAGATGAATATGCCCTAACCCACAAGGCAAAGTTTTCCTCCAATAAAAGTTCCCCGAGAGACCGTGGGAACGATCGAGAAAGTCCGCCGGCTGAGGCAAAGGTCCCGCCGGGAGCTAGTGGTAAGGTTGAGGGGGAAAGGCCAGACGGCCAGAGATTTCCGGGCTTGACCTGTTTTAATTGTGGGAAGAGCGGGCATGTTGCGTCTCGGTGCTTTGCTCCGAGGAGGGAGACGGGAAAAGGGAAAGCAGCAGTCCCTATCAGATGTGCCGTGATAATCAGTAAATCGACAAGAGAGCCCCGGGTAGACAGACTACAAGAAGGGTCTGAGATTTGTCGGTCACACGGAACTGTGTCCTTGAGGAAGGGGGACCCACCAATTCCCGTACGAATCTGGAGAGACACGGGGGCTGAGCTGTCGTTGATCAGCAGTAAGGTACTAGAATTTGGTCGAAAAACGGGTAAGGTAGTGGTGAAGGGAATAAATAGAAGGATAGAAATGGTGCCCTTGCATAAGGTCATTATGGATTGTGAGCTGGTGTCTGGACCAGTTGAAATAGGGGTGCCATCAGAATTCCCGAGAACTGACGTGGACGTCCTTCTTGGTAACGATTTAGCCGAGGGTAAGGTTTGGGAAGCTAGGATGCTGATAAACCAGCCTGTGAGTGTTGAGGCTCCGCCCCTAGCTTCCAAGCGCTATCCCGCATGCGCGGTCACTCGCAGCCTGTCGAGAGAGGCAGCTGAGACAGAGAGCAGTTTAAATCTGGCCAGTTTCGATTTGACCGAGACGTTTTTACCGACCCTGTGCCACGAGGGTTTAGAGGGTGGTAAAACGAAGAGTAGTAAGGTGAAAGAGGGTAAGGGAGAGGAGGTAGATCTGTCCTTAGCGAGGAGCAAGGTTCTAGAGGCAGAAAAGAAAGATGAGGAACCGTTAGAGCGGTTAAGAGGTCCAGAGTTGGACATGGATGATCTGTCTGGTGTGGCAGACCTGTTTGACGAAGTTGAAAATTCTAAAGGTGTTCCCGATAATGAAATGAGGGCAGTCCTAGATGAAAAGGGTGCCCTTGCCTTGAAGAAGTCTGCTGGGTTGGCAGATGAGGTTGTTTCAGCCCGTGAGGTTGAGTTTACTCCGGAAGGGAGTTGCCCAGAGAGTAACTGGGAGGATCAGGGGAATTTAGAATTTGAAAAGGGTACGGGCATTGAAGGCCTGGAAGAGGTCAATGTTCTGTTTGAGTGTGTCCAAGATGGGGATGCACGTGGTTCTGAACCTAGTAACGGAGCTCAGAAAAAGTCTGAGGTATCTGATTCAGCTGAACGGGACGGCCGTCCTTTTGGGTCAGATAGACTGGGTTCAGTGAAGAAAGGGTTAACCTTGGTAATAGGGGGAAGTGAGAGTTCCCCGGTGTTTGTGCTCGAAGGTGTGGTGAAACTTAATGCGGAGCTCAAAAATGGGGAGATAAATATTATTATTGAAGGAAACAGAAAATCTGTAGGTCCCAAATCGAATGAAGAAATTTTAAACCCGGCAGATCGCTTACAGACTAAGCCGGGAGATAGCGGAGCCCCCCACGCTATTGTTATTCCAGAATGGGGTGTGAAGAGGCAGAATTTGAAATGCTGCCTGAGCAAAAGGTTCGAACTGAAAACCATTAGCCTGCAAGGTCCTGACAAGCGGGCTAGCCACCTGTGTGACATTAAAGAATTGGGTGGAAATTCATAAGGTGGTCTAAGTTCGGGACACGGTGTTGAGAGAATAACCCCTATGAACAAGGCAGGTGGGAGTTTACCTTGCCAAATTACCCAAGTTCCTCGCGTAGGAATTCACCGGAAAAGAGGCAACGGTTAATGGAGGGGGCCGTTTTTAAATAGCCCAGCCGGTTGTACGGGATTTCGACAAAGCATGTGAATAATAAAGACAACTCCCTTGGAAGCCTGCCTGTTAAGTTTGAACACGACCGAAAGATTAAACTTTTGAAAATGCACGTAAGCTAAGATCACAACTCCTTAGTTTTGTTGCTGAAAAAAAAAGCTGGTTATTAAAGTTGAAGTCTGATGCTACAAGACTTTAGTAAGGCACAAGATGTTAAAATATTAAAGGAAGTGACACTGTAATCGTTAACTGTTTGGATGTTGAATTGAATGTATCACTGTATTACTCTGTAGAAAGGACCAACTTTGGTCTTGTGTTAGCTTCCCCAATCCTGTAAGACTCTGTACTACTTCGTTTTAACCACTGGTAAAAACACTGTGAAGAGGGGAGGTGTTATGCCCGCAGCCCCCTCCTTTGTGAGAATTGCAAGAGCGCTCTTGGGTTGGGTCAGGGGGCCCAGGAAATGAGAGAGGGATGTGCAAGATGCCACATCCCCGGCGATGTAAAATCCCGGGACATATCCATTGTTTCTTGGAGACACCTTTGTGGATTGCGATCCTATGCTACGTGACAGCCTTCAGGGCAAAGTGGGCTGGGTGACGGGGAGAGATTGCATCATCACCTCAACCTGATTGACATCTTCAACCCTGCAAGTCAGGATAAAAGAGGGGCTGTAGGAACAGCCCCCTCAGACGCACCAGAAGAAACGCTAGCGATCCCATAATAGTGGGAAGCCATTTGAAGAAAGCCACGTGTGTTCGGCTCCCTTGCCTGGGGAAGCCGGTGGCTTGTACCACGGACAACGATTTTTGAACTAATAATGGGGAACCAACTCCCCCCGACTCAACGGATCGGCCTCATAAAAGATATGGGCAAGTTTAAGACTGTCTCTCTCTACAACCCAAAAAGAGCTGCATCTTTAATGACAATTGACTTTTATTTCTTCATTGGACAATACAGTAACCCCTAGACAAACAATAGAGTTATTTCTTATTGATGATTATGATTATATCCGCGCTTTTAGATTGAGTATTGACGACATATTATCTGAATGTTTGTATTAATCTTATTTTTGTGCCCCTTTATAAATAAAGACTTTTAAAAATAGTACCATCAGACTTCAACGGACCTCTCTATTTTTGCTGTTAAGTGACCCAGTTACGGGGTACGTAACATCAGGAAGTAGAAGTACAGCGAGGAGACCAAACTTACTCAAGTGTGGGCATGGAATAGCTGAGTAATTGCTTTTGATTGAGTGTAACAGTGATCCAATATGTTGTTCCTCTGGTTCTACAAGTGGTTTTAATAATTATTGAGAGTGTTTTTCAAACTGGCCTACTTAAAATCCCCAAAATGATGACAAAGGCATTTGGGTGTGTTGCTTCATGCCCGTTTATTACGTCGCTCAGTTTGCCTAGAGACTGTGACTCTGTAACCTCTGTGACTTTATGCTTCACAGAGACATAGCTCACCCCAGCACTCCAGCTTGAGTGCTTCACCACCACAGCATAAAGTAGATGGTGGCATCAGATAAAGGCAAAGGTGGTGGTGTATTCTTCGTGATTGTGGTGCACAGGTGTGACAATTTAGTTCAATCCCACTCCCCTGAGCTGGAACAAGTGTCACACATTCTATCTACTGAGGGAGTTCTCCACCATCAGTGGAAGTTACATTCCACCCCTGGTAGATATCAAGCTGGCACTAGAGGAGTTGAGCACCGTGATCAGCACTCATGAGAAAGCGCTCCCTGATGCCTTCCCTGTCATTGTGAGAGACTTCAACCAGGCTAGCTTGAAGAAGTCTGTCAAACTACCATCAATATGTCACCTGTGAAAGCAGAGGAGCCAACATTCTTGGTCACTGTTACACCACCATCAAGAATGCTTACCTTGCCATCCCACACCACCCACACTGGCAAGTCCAATCGTTTGGATGACTCCTTAAGTTTGTTGTAGCCAGGGGTGGTAGTGGGGATAAGCTCCCACAAGCTATTAAATGCTCCAAACAGTGTGCGCCTCAAATAGCCTCTGACGACCAAGGCCAGCTCCAGCCCTTCACTTATGGCTTAGCTACTAGGCCCTGGGCAAATGTTTCTACTGACAAGAGAAGTAGCAAAGGCAGGTTACTGGTGCCATAAAGCTGGTCACTTTGGGAAGATAGGGCTCATCAGCTGTGGTTGGCAGTTCATCTTGGAGAAGGAATCTCTGATCTCAAACCTCAGCTGCCTTGCGGCTCTACCTTAGGAAAACTCTGGCATTGAAGACCCTAATGCAGTCCTACGTTGAGTTCAGTGCTGACTGGCAACTCCTGTGATGCTGCTGGTGCTAAACTGTATCAGTCTCTGCCATTCTTTTGGATTCATCAGCTGTATGGAGAGTGGGAGCTTGCTACATAGGCAACAGCTTGCTCTCCATGTCGTACTGTCCTGGCTTGCCTGTTACATAAATAGCTGGGATGCAATATCCATGGTTAACCCCAACCAACGGAGAACCTCAAATCGTTTGGCTGTACTTTTACACTGGCATATTGACGGAGATTGAGAACCATAGCATCAATGCTAAGGATGGCAAAGGTATGTTCAAGGTAGATAACTAGCCTTTACAAAACTGCTTTGAATCAGTGGACCGGACCATATTTGGGGGTTCATGTTCAGATTTTAATGAATATGCCATGGCAATCACCAACGTCATCAAGGCCTGTGTGGATGAGTGTGTGTCTTCGAGAACATACTGAATAAACCCAAACCAGAAGCCCTGGATAAAACAAGAGATATACAACCTCTGACAATTAGATCTATGGCATTCAACACAGGCAATCTCGAACTCTACAAGAAGACCAGGTACGACCTATGGAAGGCCAACTTGAGAACAAAAAGGCAATTTCCTATTAAGTTAGAAACATAAATGGTTGCATGACAACTGTGGTATGGTTTGCATGCAGTTACTTCCTATAGGGCAGAACGTAACAGCATGAATGACAGTGATTAGTCAATGCTTTTTATCCATGCTTTGAAAGGGAGATTAACACTGCATCAGTGTGAATCCCCACAACTTCTGGAGACCCTGTGATCTCTGTTTTGGATGCTGATGTCAGATCATCCTTCAAGAGAGTGAACCCTCATAACATGTCAGACACTGAAGGTATACCTGAAAGGGTATTGAAAATCTATGCAGCCCAACTTGCTAGAATGCTCAAGTATATCTTCAACCTCTTACTAATGCAGTCAGAGGTTCACACCTGTTTCAAAAGGACAGATAGGTTCAATAGGTTTAAAATCACTGGCATACATTGTGAAATTTGTTGTTTTGCTGCAGCAGTACATTGTAATACATAATAATAAAAAGTATCCTGTAATTTTCAACAAGAAGTATCTATAAAAAGTAAATTGAATACTGCAAAAATGGAAGAAACAAAAATACAGAGGTAGTGTTCATGGGTTCATAGTCCATTCAGAAATCTGATAGCAGAGGGGAAGAAACTGTTCCTGAAATGTTGAATGTGTGCCTCAAGGCTCCTGTACCTGATCCTTGATGGTGGCAATGAGAAGAGGGCATGCCCTGGGTGATAGAGGTCCTTAATGATGGATGCTGCCTTTTTAAGTCATCACCTTTTGAAGGTGTCCTGGATGCTGGGGAGGCTAGTGCCCCATGATGGAGTTCGCAGCTTTTTCCAATCCTGTGCAGTGGCTCCTCCATACCACATGGTGATGTAACCATTTATAATGCAGTCCATGGTACAGCTGTAGAAATTTGTGAGTGTCTTTGGTGATATACCAAACTCCTACTGAAGTATAGCCTATGTCATGCCTTCTTTGTAATTGCTTCAATATGTTGAGCCCAGGATAGATCATCGGAGATGTTGATACACAATAACTTGTACCTGCTACCTCTTTCCACTGTTAATCTCTCAATGAAGAATGATGTGTGCTCTCTTGACTTCCCCTTCCTGAAGTCCTCTATCAATTCCTTGGTCTTACTGATGTTGAATGCAAGATTGACTCTGCAATACCACTCAATCAGCTGATCTCTCTCTCACTCCTGTATCCCTCATCATCATCTGAAATTCAGAATAGTTGTGTTTGAGCTGTGCCTAGCCACACAATCATGTGTGTTGAGAGAATAGAGCAGTGGGCTAAGCACGCATCCTTAATCAATCATACTGGTGCCCTACAAGAACTGATGAGTTGCCTCAATGACTGTCAGCTGCTTCTTGCTTCTAACACTTGCTTCTACTGCAATGATGTGCTTTGAGAGTTTGGTCATGGCTAGAATTAACTCCAGGCTGAACAATGACCTGGACCTGCTGCAATTTTGCCTCTTGCCACCACAGGTCTATAGCAGAAGCAATCTCACTGGATCTCCATTTGGTTTTGGAGCACCTAGATATTAACAGCTCACTGACGATATCTCCTTGTACAGTGATGAAGTGTTTGTAAATGGATTGCCAATGGTGGAGAACTACCTAGATAACAGCAAGACATTCATCTGGCTGCTGTTTATCGCTTATAGGTTGGCATTCAATACTATAATCCCCTCATTAATAATCAAACAAGCTTCAAAACCTGGGCCTTTGTACCTCCCTCTACAACTGGATCCTTGACTTCCTTATGGAGAATCAATATAGATACACTGACAATCAATATAGATACACCACAACGATGTGAGCTTTGCCCACTACTGTACTCTCTGCACTCAACACTGTAGCTAGGTATAGCTCCAATACCATTGCCACCTTAGATTCTGTCAACAACAGTGGTGTCATCAGTAAATTTATTAATGGTGTTGGATTTGCTGATGATGCCACTGTTGTTGACAGAGTTTTAGGTGGCAATGAGGAGGCATACAGGACTGAGATAGATCGGCTGTTTGACTGGTGTAACAATTCTTGGGAGGAATTTTTGGCTCAAGTAAAGGACAGATCGCTCTTCTCCAGGTTCTCCTTGGGTCAGCACTGCTCCAGTGCCTACGCCTGAGAGTACACTTTGTCCACCTGTGTTAGAACTTCTCCATGTCTCAGCTGGTAGTCAAGGTATCTGGTTTCCTTTTATCACCCACACAAACTTTTGTAGATTGAGGTTGAGACTGGCAGCATGAATATTACCCAAGATCCTGCACAGATAGTCCAGGTGGTCTGACCATGTCTGGTTGCAGGCAACGACATCATCTAGGTAGGCTGAACTGCAGTCCTTGTGGCCTTGGAGTATCTGGTCCATCAGCCACTGGATTGTTGCTGAAGCACCATGAAGACCAAGGGGTATTACAGTGAACTGCAACAGACCTAGGGGCATGTGAAAAGCAGTGTGGGGTTTTGACTGGTCATTCAGAGGAACCTGCTAGTAGCCTTTACAAAGGTCCAGTGAGGTAATGTAGTTTGCCCATCCAATCCTTTCTAGTAGATCATAAATTTGGGGCATAGGATAAGCATCAAAGAAAGAAATGGCATTCAATTTCAGAAATCAATGCATAACCTCAGGGTGCCATCCTTTTTGGGGATGATAACATAGGACTGCTCCATTCATTATTTGAAGGCTCAATGATTCCCAACTCCAGTATGTTCTGAATCTCATCCTTCAGTAGCCCCCACAAGTCACTCTGGCACTCTATAGCAGTGTTTGTGTCCTGAACCCTAGTCAGGTCTAATCCTGATGGAATATTTCAGGACCATTGTCAGCCCTGGTCTCTGCTGGAACAACTGTGGAAAGTCAGCAAACAACCGTCTGCAGTTCTGCTGGTAGACAGTCATCGAAATGGGAGAGATCAACCTTCACAGGACCCTTCCAACCTTCCATGACCTCTTCTGAATCATCCTCTTCTGAATCTGGTGGTCCAGGGGAGATGTGCTGTTGGCAGGAACCCTTCTCTCCTTCCAAGCCTTGAAGAAATTAATGTGAAAGGTCTGACATTCCTTCCTCTTCTCTAGGTGCAGAACCTCATAAGTAGTTGGGCTCACTTTTCTCACTATGGTAAACAGGCCTTGCCACTTAGCAAGGAGCTTACTAGAGGATGATGGTAGGAGTAGCAGGACTTTCTGCCCTGATTCAAATTCTTGCTAGTGGGCCTGCTGGTCATACCATGTTTTCTGGGCCTTTTGGGCATCCTGGAGAGTAAGGCAGGTCTCCTCTCGGTACTGCTCCAGACTGTCCCTCATTTGCAGGATGTAATGGACAACTCCCTGCCCTTCAGAAGCACTATCTAGCCTCAATCAGCGCTAATACAGCAAGTCCAAGGGTCCTGTACCAGCCAACCATACAAAAGTTCAAAGGGTGAGAGAACCCAGTGGATGCTTGAGAAACTTCCCTATATGCAAAAAGAAGAAATGGTAGCCAATTGTACCTATCTTTCCCCATGTCAAGTACAAATTTCCTTAATATGCGCTTCATTGTTTGATTGAACTTCTCAACCAGGCCAAATATCGCCGGGTGGTATGGAGTGGTCTTCAAGGCTGTGATCCCCAGCTCCTTATGCAGACAAGCCATCAGTCGTGAATTAAAGTTTGTTTTCTGGTAGATAAGGATCTACTCAGGAATACCCACTCCTCCTCTGGCCATTGGCATATCCTGGCATCCTCTCAAACCTGAAGAGATAATTCCCAAAATTGTCACCTTGTTGATAAGAAGACATCCTAGGACCCTTCCACAGGCTTTCCTTTGTAACAGCACTATCTTTCCTCTGCTGGGTAGACAAAAGTCTCTTAACAGATTTTCCAGGGAGGGGTTGGAGGAGGTGCCACTTGAGGGCCCTTCTGCTTCTGGCTGAAGTCCTTCCTCCTCTGAGTTTCTCCTCTGCTTCCTGGCATCTGCTTCATTTTTAGGCTCATGGGATTTCCTGACGGGGGACTGCAATCCCACTCTCCTGAGTTGAATGCATCCCTTTGTGACCGGCCGTCCACCACTGCCACAGTATATTAGATATGTGGGTTATGACTAAAGGGAAAATGGCTGAAGTTGGTTTGCACTTTAGTGCAAGGTTAAAATTAGGTGCGTCAAAAATCAAACTTATAAAAATTAGCAAAAATAGTGAAAAGACTTCCAATATTTACAAAGAGATACCTCCCAACAAAGATACCTCCCTCGTAATAGCTCCGTTCTTATTCTTGTCCAGTGTGACTGGCAGCCCCCTATCTCTCTCTCTCAAACTGAGGGCGATGAACTCCTTTTTATTCAGTACTAGGTCACACCATCTTTAATTATCAATAAAGTTAACTTAAGACTACAGATGAATTAGAATAAGATGCACCCACAATGTAGTTACAATCATATTACAAAAAAAAGTATCTACCTTAAATACAGTACACAAACGACATATACACATACATATTACTATTCTGCCACGAGCTTGGTTTATGAGAACATACCAGGTTAGACATTGACGTGTGTACACTCAGTGCAACGACAGCAGAGTGACAAAGCAATGTGTGTGTGTGTGTGTGTGTGTGTGTGAGAGAAATAGAGAGAGAGAGAGAGAAAAAGGAGGGTATTTATTGAGTGCTCTCCATCACACCCTCCTTGCCTCAGTTAGGTGGCATCCAACATTAAAGACTCTCTCCTTTTGGTATGTGCCTTCTTTGTGTTACTACCATCAGGGAGGATGTACAGGACCCTGAAGACCCATACTCAGCATTTTAAAAATAGCTTTTCCCCTCTGAGTGGTCTGTGAACCCTATCTCATCATTCATCTTTTGCTCTATTTATTTTGTAATATGGTAATTTTACCTCTTATATTGACTGTACTACTGCTACAAAACAACAAATTTCATGATATACCAATCATAATAAACCTGATTCTGAATATTTAACAGGGATTGGGATGTGTATTTGAATGAGCAGGACATATTGAATTGAATTGACTTTATTTCTTACATCCTTCACATACATACATACATGAGCAGTAAAAATCTTTATATTATGTCTCCGTCTAAATGTGCAATCATAGTAATTTATAATAAATAAAGCAGTCAATTAACATAGAATACACTCAAATTGACATGAGTTAATCAGTCTAATGGCCTGGTGGAAGAAGCTGTCCCGGAGCCTGTTGGTCCTAGCTTTTATGCTGTGGTACCGTTTCCCAGATGGTAGCAGCTGGAATAGATTGTGGTTGGGGTGACTCGGGTTAAGTTGGGTTCTCAATGATCCTACGGGATTTTGCATTGGGGTGTGGAATTAAAACAATCAAGTGGGGTTAGTATAAACAGTATGATAGATGGCATAGATGCTGTGGGCTGAAGGGCCTTTTTCAAAACTGTATAATTCTATGACTATGAGAATATTACAATAACAATCTTTCTAGTGATTCTTTCACCAACTGGGGCAAACTGTAATATATTGTCAGTTGGCAAAAGTACATATATGAGCCTGAACATTGAAAATTGATGGTTGAGCTTTGCAATCTAGACCAGTGCTTATATACAATTCCCTGCAATAAACATTAAAAAAAAACAATTGAGCATAAAGGCCCTTGTTAGCTCTTTACTCATCCATAGCTATAAGATTGTCTATCAAGAATAAAACAAAAAGCTGGAAATATCCTACAGGCCAGGCAGCATCTATAGAGAGAAGAACAATATCCCTTAGCTGCTAATACTGCAGGGAAAATAATCCAAGTTTGACCAATCTCCCCATAAAGCTAAAACTCTCTAATCCTGATCAACCTCTTCTGAACTCTCTTTAAAGCCTCCATAGCCTTCCTATGAAGGGGTGAACAAAATTTCACATAATACTCAAATGCAGCCTAAACCAAATGTTTTATGCAGCTGCATCATGACTTAATACTCAACACTCTGACCAATGAAGACAAACATGCATTAGCTTTTTTTTAATACCCAATATACTCATGTTCCCATTTTCAGGGATCTATGGACTTGGACCCTAGATCCCATCAGTGCTCCTGAGGATCCTATCATTTCCTGTATACTTTCCCCTTACTTACACTTGACCCCCAAAGGACAACATCTGGCAATTGCCCAAATTGTCTGAGACCCACTGAGTTAAGTGGCAAAAAGGTGTTGTATCTGTCAAAGTGTGGGCAAGTAAATGGATGGTTGCAGAGCTGCATTGGTTCCTGTTCCCGGAACTGTGGAAAATTAGAATGTCCCTTCCTAAACTCCCACCTTTGAAATGTAAAAGCATCTAGCAATTGGCCTTTTTTAAAGCTCACTCCGTCATATGGTCCACTTCTGTTTTCAGATAGGTATAAAGGGTCATGTCCAATACTTTGCAATATCACTTGGACGGCAATCTAATCAGTTTGTGGGGCTAACTACAAACATGGCGTCGATTCAAACAAAACTATATGTGCTAACATGACTCTGGCAGAAAATGCACATCCTTTAAAGTACCCAAATGACTCTTTCTGTGAGCTGACGGGCGCCGTTGCTGGGAGAAGCAAGAAAGCTCGCCGGCGCTTTGCTTCAGTAATGGATGCTTTAAGGGCGAGTCTGTACTCTGAGGAAACTGAAGGACGGGGACGAGTGAGTGCTCCGGCGGGGAACTCAGCGATTCGCGCCACAGAACTTTCGAGAGCGGGGAGGGAGAAGCCATGTGCCAAACGGCCGGCCAGGTAGGCGTATCCTCCCTCCCTCCCTCTGGAAAGTTCTCTTGCCCGCCCCTCACGATCACACGCTCCGGAGTTCCAGCGCTGTTCGTTCAGCAGACGCTTGGCGTAGCCAAGCCGCCTCTCGACCGAATCTCCGCCGCTCACCCTGTCCGGACTCCAACATGACTGCGGGAGAAGAGAAGACCGAGCAGCAGATCCCCATCGAGGGCGAGGATATCACCCCCAAGAAAGATGGAGGAGTTCTGAAGGTAGGGGCAGCGCATTGCTCGGAGAGGGCAGGGACACGAGGGCCTTAGAACTCCATTAACAACCCTTTGTTTATAAAACAACGTGTGCCAGGGTGTGCTTTTAGGCCAACATTTACTGGGGGCATATGTAATTCCGTCTGAACAATGAGCTGAAATAAAGGGCGATTGCCAGGTGTGTGTGTGTGTGTTTTTTAACGGTTGATTCAAATGCAGGAGCTCGGAGGTGCCTGACACTGACATCCATTGGTTTCGCATTTTCCGCGGCGGGATTTGGTCTGGGGCCTGCTGGGTTAGGTGCCGAGGTGCGGGCAAGCACTTTGGGCGGTGATGGATCGCCGGCCGGCCGGCTGGCCGGGTCTCCCTGCTACAGCGGCGGACCCGCAGAGCGCACGCTGCGGAGTGAGGCTCGTCCAGAACCTTCCACGCCCTCCCTATCGCTTCCTCCTCTGTCCGAAAGGGCGACCCATACTCGCCATACCTGGGACTGTAGAAAGGATTTCTCAGGATAAATAACCAATAAACCTTGGACAGTAATTAAAATTGGTTAACGTTCCGGAATTACATGCGCCACCGAGTTTACGGACGGTTGGGGGAGGAAAGAGATAGCAATAGTCATAGTTTGCTAATTTCGCAACCCTTTTGTAAAGCGTCTCTGTACTATGTTATCTTAAAGATAATAACCCCTTTTGGTTAAGAAGAAAAAAAATGTAGGAATACTCTTGGGAAGCTTCTTTTGAGAGGAACAGAATTGGCGTTTCAAGTCATTTATTAATAAATTATTTATCTTGATTTTGTAGTTTTGTACTTTTTGGCTGTAAGATTGTTTATCCAAGAAAATGTACAAATAAAATGAATGGTTTACTACCCTGGGTACTGGGTATCTCCAATGTTCAGTTTAGATAAAGCATTTTGAGTTATATTCCAGGCTAAACTTCATTGATACTCTCATCAGAAGTAAGGGAGTAGTGCACCCAAACCATCACTCACAGTCATAGAAAAGTACAGCACAGAAACAGGCCCTTTGCCATGTCTAGTCTGTGCTGAACCACTTAAACTGTCTTCCCATCAACCTGGACACAGATCATAGCTGGTCTTACCCCTACTCTCCATGCACCAATCCAAACTTCTTTTAAACATTGAAATTGAGCTCAAATGCAGCACTTGCGCTGACAGCTCGTTCCATACTCTCCACCCTCATAGTGAAGTTTCCCCTCGTGTTTCCTTTAAACTTTTCACCTTTAAACCTTAACCCATAATCTCTGGTTATAGTCCCACCCTACCCCTGGCTAAAAAAAGCCTGCCTGCAGTTATCCTATCTATACCCCTCATAATTTTATATACCTCAATCAAATTTCCCCTCAATCTTCTATGTTCCAAGGAATAAAGTCCTAACCAATTCAATCTTTTCTTATAACTCAGGTCCTCCAATCCTGGCAGCTTCCTTGTAAATTTTCTCTGTATTCTTTCAACCTTACCTACATCTTTACTGTACATGGGTGACCAAAACTGCACCCAATACTCCAAGTTAGGCCTTACCAGTGTCTCATACAGCTTCAACATAACATCCCATCTCCTGTACGCGTTACTTTGATTTATGAAGGCTGATGTGCCAAGAGCTTTCTTAACCCTATTTAGTAACGCCACTTTCAATGAATCATGGACCCATTTTCCCAGGTCCCTTTGTTCTATCACACTCCTCAGTGCCCTGTCATTCATTGTGTAAAATCTACCCTGATCATTCTGACTGAAGTGCAACACTTATCTGCATTAAATTCCATGTACCATTTTTCCTGTGGTAAGCTCTGCTTGTCTTCCTCGCTGTTCAATACACCTAAATCTTGGTGTCATCTGCAAATTTGCTGATCCATTTTATCCAGATCACTGTTATAGATGACAAACAACAACAGGCCCGGCTCTAATCCCTGCGGCATCCCACTAGTCACAGGCCTCCAGTCAGAGAGGCAACCAGCTACTACCAATCTCTGGCTTATCACACAAAGCTAATGTCTAATCCAATTTACTACCTCATCTTGAATGCCAAGCGATTGTGTCTTGACCAATTTTCCGTGAGGGACCTTGTCAAGTGACTGTTAAAGTCCAGGTAGTCAACATCCACCTGCTTTGCCTTCGTCAACATTCCTGGTAACTTCCTCAAAGAACTATAAGATTAATTAGACATGACTTATATATTGGTTAGACATTCCTCTTTAAGTTCTTAATTCCCTAAATGGTTCCTGAAGTCTGCCATGACAGTCTGGAAAATGCCCTCCAAGGATGCTCTAGCACAGAATTTGCCTTCTCTGACCAAGATTTCCAGATGACTACCTATTTAAATTGCACTCAGGCTCACTGCCGTTAATCCAACATGAAAACAATATTGTCTATGTAATTCTTTTATTGGGGAAAGTAGAATAAGATTTTTAAAATAAAAGTTACTGACTGATTCGATAACTATTTTTCAGTTTCTTATTTTAAATTTAGACATTTTTATTGTATCTATCACTTGTTAACTTAAACACCATTCGTAATCTTGAAGACCTTTATCAGATCATTTCCAGATTTCCCCCCTCACAACCGACAATAATCTAATTCTTCTCAGCAATAGTAAAGGAATAGAAATGAGATAGCTGGTCCATATGTACAGATGTCTGTAAGCCAGGCATTCAGGATCTGGAAACAGCCTGTATATGCTTGAACTCTGATTCAAGAGCTACTCGAAACATTGCATTTGTGACCTTATGTAGTTCTGGGCAGAACAAAGTTCTGCAATCTTTATATTCTTATCTCCTTGCAATAGAAGCCATTGCACCATTTGAATTGATTTTATTACTTGTATTTTTCATATACATGGGTAAAAATCTTTACATTACGTCTCCATCTAATTGTGCAATTATGGTCATTTATAATGTTATATACAACAGGAGAGTCAATATAACATTGAAATACAGTTGCATCAGCATGAATTAAGCAATCTGATGGCTTGGTGGAAGAAGCCGTTTCTGGAGACTGTTGGTCCTGGTTTCTATGCTTGCGGTACTGTTCCTCAGATAGTAGCAGCTGGAATAGTTTGTAGTTGGGGTGTCTCGGCTCCCCAATGATCCTTTGGGCCCTTTTTACACACCTGTCTTTGTAAATGTCCTAAATAGTGGGAAGTTCACGTCAACAGATAAGCTGGGTTGTCCACACCACTCTCTGCAGAGTCCTGCAATTGAGGGAAGTACAGTTCCCATACCAGGCAGTGATGCAGCCAATCAAGATGCTTTCAATTGCGCCCCTATAGAAAGTTCTTAGGATTTAGGGGGCCATACCAAACTTCTTCAACTGTTTGAGGTGAAAGAGGCACTGTTGTGCTTTTTTCACCACACAGTTGGTATGTACAGACCACATGAGATCCTCGGTGATGTTCACCCTCTCAGCCCCAGATCCACTGATGTCAATAGGGGTTAGTTAGCCTGTCTCCATTCCTCCTGTAGTCCACAACCAGCTCCCTTGTTTTTGTGACATTGAGGGAGAGGTTGTTTTCTTGACACCACTGTGTCAGGGTGATGACTTCTTCTCTGTAGGCTGCCTCACTATTATTTGAGATTAGGCCCATCAGTGTAGTGTCATCAGCAAATTTAATAAGCAGATTGGAACTGTGGGTGGTGACAGTCATGGGTATACAGAGAGTAAAGGAGGGGGCTTAGTACACAGCCCTGAGGGACGCCTGTGTAGAGGGGCAGAGATGAGGGAGCCCACTCTTACCACCTGCTGGTGATCTGACAGGAAGTCCATGATCCAGCTACACAAGGTAGGGTGAGGGCCAACATCTCTGAGCTTCTTGTTGAACCTGGAGGGAATTATGATGTTGAATACTGTAGTCAAAGAACAGCATTCTCACATATAGCACCCCTTCAGATGTGTAAGGACAGTGTGTAGAGCTGTGGCTTTTGCGTCATCTGTCTTATTTGCTTGCTGTACCCACTTGTCAACGTATACATTTTGTGATCCACCACATTCAGATTTCCTCCATAAATTTGCTACTTTTTGATTTTTTTAAAAAACTGTTTCTACTCTTTCTGCAAAATAAATATCTTGTTGCCACCTTTTTGCTCAATGATTTCACGTTTGCACACTTTTTCTGTAGTCCCCAAATTTCATTTTCCTGAAGTTTTGTATTCAAATCTGGTTTTGTATTCTGTCCTTATTTATAGCTTGTAAATAATTAGTAGATCAGTACTGATCTTTATGATGTTCACTTACAATAGTAATGTCCTAAAAAAATCTGAGTGGCAGGGTAGAGATATGTCTCTATCAAAGGAGTTGTAAGGCACTCCTTCCCTCTGCTAGTCTGCAGGTCACCCTTGGCAAGGTGTAGCACCTTGGGTCACATGAAGCCATTGGAGCAAATTGTAGATGGTCATATGAGCAGCTGGTGCATACAACAATTCTTGGTTATACGACCACTGATGCCAGGCAGACAATCTCTGAAGAGTATTGATAATGGCTGGGGTCACCCATCTTCTAAAGACACTGTCCAGAGAAGACAATGGCAAACCACTTCAGTTGATAATTTGCCAAGAACAATCATGGTAATGAGACATGATCATCTACATAATATGGCACAGCACATGATGATCCTAAAAAATGTTTTGTTCATTCCTTTGTTCCCCCCACCCCCTTAACCAATCATTTGATGTCCCAAAGGTTGGAGGTGTTGTGGATAGTGTGGAGGGCTGTCAGAGGTTACAACGAGACATTGATAGGATGCAAAACTGGGCTGAGAAGTGGCAGATGGAGTTCAACCCAGATAAGTGTGAAGTGATTCATTTTGGTGGGTCAAATATATTGGCAGAATATAGTATTAATGGTAAGACTCTTGACATTGTGGAGGATCAGAGGGATCTTGGGGTCCGAGTCCATAAGATGCTCAAAGCAGCTGCACAGGTTGGCTCTATGGTTAAGAATGCATATGGTGTATTGGCCTTTAGGAGCCGAGAGGTAATGTTGCAGCTATATAGGACCCTGGTCAGACCCCACTTGGAGTACTGTGCATATTTCTGGTCACCTCACTACAGGAAGGATGTGGAAGCCATGGAAAGGGTGCAGAGGAGATTTACAAGGATGTTGCCTGGATTGGGGAGCATGCCTTATGAGAATAGGTTGAGTGAACTTGGCCTTTTCTCCTTTTGGAGCGAAGGAGGATGAGAGGTATTGATCATGTGGATAGTCAGAGGCTTTTTCTCAGGGCTGAAATGGTTGCCACAAGAGGACACAGGTTCAAGGTGCTGGGGAGTAGGTACAGAGGGGATGTCAGGGGTAAGTTTTTACTCAGAGAGTGGTGAGTGCGTGGAATGGGCTGCCGGCAACGGTGGTGGAGGCAGATACGATAAGGTCTTTTAAGGGACTTTTAGATAGGTACATGGAGCTTAGTAAAATAGAGGGCTATAGGTAAGCCTAGTAATTTCTATGGTAGGGACATGTTCGGCAGAACTTTGTGGGCCGAAGGGCCTGTATTGTGCTGTAGGTTTTCTATGTTTCTCCATGCTAATAGATTAGCTCAACCCAAAAGCTATTTCATATCCAGAATAAATGGGCAAAAATTACGGTTGAAATATTACAATAAGTTCGTTTGTACATGATTGATTCTTTCACTTTTTGACATTGTTTCATGAAATCGTTTATCCCCAGGACTGAGGATTTCAATCAACATGAGTTAAGGCTTATCTTAACCAAGTCCATCACTCATATCATCTTCTAATTTGTCATTATTTAGTAGTCCTCTAGTGTGGGGAAGTAATACAGTTAAAAGTTTTGATTAGGGTGTATTGTGTAAGCTTAGAGAGTCTTGCTGCTTGACCAATCTCACGCTCTCTATGGGGAAACGGGAAGGTCTTCTGAAGTTAGAACTGCAGGTGAATGTATTTCATCATTTATAATTGGGGTGGAGAATTATGGAAATGACAGGAAAATTAAATATCTCCAAAGTCTGATACAGTTTTTAAAAAGCTGACGAACTCATCTAGGCCATACTTTACAATTTTTTTCAAAATACTATTTTCTGAAGATTTCCATGCTTTGACAATTTCAATCAAGGTGATGTCCTCAAACCACTTTCTGCTACAATTTGTGAAAGTTATTATTGAGCACAATTAGAAAATCATAAAATTGTCAGATTTGATTTTAAATCATGTCCTAATAAAGTGTACTCTATTAAATTCAAACTTTTAACAATTTAATCTTTTGCTGTAAAAGTTGAAACTATATTCTACCAATAATCTTTCCCTTCTTCTCACAGCTAGTGAAAAGGGAGGGCAAAGAGGATGATACCCCAATGACAGGAGATAAGGTATATGTCCACTATACAGGTGTACTCTTGGATGGAACTAAGTTTGATTCCAGTAGAGACCGGGATGAATATTTCATATTTGATCTTGGAAAAGGTAAGAATATTTGATACAAGTATTGCTTGTATTTTCTTAAATTTAAAACAACAACTGAAATGCCTCAGGCCCACTTACTGAAAACTTGTTTGGATAACCATTGAAAATAAGAATCAGAGTTACCTGATGTTTGGTGAACATCTTTTCAGTTTTGTGTGGAAGATGGGTAACAAACATTTAGCTTCACTGCATGATGGGTTGTGCTTTGGTCTTGAAATAAATTTTAATGTTGTTTGTGTTTAGTTTTAAGCTACAACTTATTCAGTTCTTGATCCAAATAGAATTTAGCAGCAAAAGATACATACAGGATGCAGCAGCCCCAACTGGGTACAGAATTAGAAGGTAGAGTTGCAAGAAAAAGTTTGTGAATCCTTTGCAATTACCTGGCTTTCTGCATTAATCACTTATAAAATGTGGTCTGATTTTCATCAAAGTCGCAGCAATTGACAAGCACAATCTCCCTAAACTAATGACATACAAACAATTGTACTTCTTATCTGTACTGAGTACACCATTTAAACAGTGACAGTCTAGGTTCAAAGAAGTATGTGAACCTCTGGGATAAAGCCTTCTACAAAAACTATTTGGAGTTCTGTGTTCTAATCAATGAGATGAGATTGGAGGTGTGGGTTGTAGCGATATTCTGATAGAGCCTGCTATTCTCAAGAAAGATTTGTTTATGTGCACCGTGCCTCTGTCAAAACAACTTTCAGTGGACCTTAGAAGAATTGTAGAGATGCATGAAGCTGGAAAAGGCTACAAAGGCATTTCTAAAGATTTGAGTGTTCAGTCCACAGTAAAAAAATTGTTTACAAATGGAGGAAGTACAGTCCTATTGCTACTCTCCTTAGGAATGGGCGCCCTGCAAAGATCACTCCAAGAGCATAACTGGAGGAGGTGAAAAAGAACCCAAGGGTGACAGCAAAAGACCTGCAGAAATCTCTAGAACTTGCTCAAGTCTCTGTTCATGAGTCCATTATAAGAAAAACACTGAAGAAAAATAATAGTGTTCATGGTAGGACAAAATGGAGGAAACCAGTGCTCTCCAAAAAAATTGCTGAAGTTGAACTTTTTGGCAGAAATATATACTGTTGTGTTTGAAGGAAAAGGGCACTGTACACAAACATGAAAACCTCATCCCAATTGTGAAGCATGGTGGAAAGAGCATCATGGTTTGGGGTTGCTTTGCTGCCTCAGGGCCTGGAGAGTTTGCAATTGTTGAGGGAACAATGAATTCAAAATTGATTCAAGACATTTTACAGGAAAATGTCCGTCACCTGAAGCTTAATAGAAGTTTGATGAATCAACAATTCAAATGATCTGAAACACAAGAGTAAATCAACAATAGAATGGTTTGAAAAGAAGAAAATCTGTGTTTTGGAATGGCCAAGCCAGAGTCCAGACCAGGGGTAGGTAACCTACGGCCCGCAAGCAAATATTGGGGTAATATGCTTCTCTGGCCCGCGAGCAATTTTTCTCTCTCTCTCTCCCCCCCCCCCCCCCCCCCATCAACCCCACCACTTAATTCTGAGTGTTTCACATGACCACACTGATGGACATGCATGGCATCTTATTACACCTGCCCCAGGTTCCGTTTTGTTCCAAACCAAATACTGGTATATACAAATGACAGGAAGGCAGACTGCCTTATTAATATGTATCAGATACTCTCTCTGCACGCACAAGTTTTCAGATGGGATCATTCAAATTTGTAAACAGAAACAGTGTCACTGTGTTTTAACAAGAAATCCACGCTGAATATCCAGATACTTACATGTGCTACGATACTTGTTGAATAACTCGTGTTTTGAAATAAAATCAAAGAAAAAAAATCAGTTTGTTTTGCTGATTTTCACTTGCATGCAAATAATTTGAAGCTGTTTGCTACTCCATTTGATGTGGAAGTGGACACTACATCAGACATTTTTCAAATGGGATTGATTGAGATGCAATGTGACGACATTGAGATCGAATATTGACACCCAATATTGAGAAGCTTTCAAGGAACAAACAGCATCAAGTTTCACATTGATTTATCGACCGTTTGCATTAAAATTTTCTTTTTTATTATACTTTTACCACCATTCAATGCATCATGTTCATACGTTTTATGTTTGAAGATTCTTTGTGTCCTTTTAATAGATTCAAAAAAATGCCTTGATTGAAATAAATTGCAACTAAACTGAGTTCTTTGATTACTAATTGGCATCCTTGGTTAAACACAAATGATTGTCTAGCATGCATTATTCATTAATTTGAGGCAAAACATAACTAGATGTATTTAAATGGATAACTCCCATATTTCAAGTTTTTTATGGCATTTATCTGGCCCACCATCCGCTCATTAATACACAATCCAGCCCACAGAGGCAAAAAGGTCATTTGGGTTAAAGGTCCAGACCTTAAACCCAAATGAGATGCTGTGGCATGACCTGAAGAGGGCTGTTCATCAAGGTATCCCAGAAATATTGATGAACTGAAACAGTTTTGTATGGAGGAATGGTCTAAAATTTCTCCTCGCCATTGTGCAAGTCTGATCAAGAGCTACAGGAAACATTTGGTGGAGGTTATTACTGCTAAAGGAGTTCCTGCCAGTAAATAAATACAAGGGTTCCCATACTTTTCCAGCCTGGACTGTGAATGATATAACAATGTGTTCAATAAAGACATGAAAAGTACAATTGTTTATTATTAGTTTAGGCAGATTGTTTTTGTCTATTGTGACGGATGAAGATCAGACCACATTTTATGAGTAATTAATGCAGAAAACAAAGGGTTCACAAGCTTTTTTCTTGGAACTATCAGTCCTTCTGGGTATTCTGCACTGTCTTTTGTGGGCCAATTTAAAGGGATATATGTTGCTGACAAATTGATCTAATAGTACCAGACACAGACAAGCTTTGCAGTTCTTGGGCCATAGATGGACTGAGCACTTTCTGAACTTGTCATTCACATTGAATACAAAAAATATCCCAATGCTATTGTTATTCCTCAGTCTGTAGGTATAATTCATGCAGAATAAACTCGGATTGTCCCATTGAGCACCAAAGTGTGGTGTAGCACAGATTATGTGTTGAAATTTACTTGTGCCATATAGTGACCTACCTTGAGTATACTTCAAATCGTAATAGTATTATCAATGATATTTAAAGTAATTATATTTCAATTTTTCTGCAATGTCTTCTCACTCCAGAATTGAGACAGATATTTCCTCTTCTCCAGTTCTCCTCTGTTTTCCATGTGAGTCTGGTAACTACAAGGATGTCTGTTGGCAGTCTATCTGAGCCATGTTCACGGCACTAAAAAGTGCCCACTATGCCAGCATTTACAATAGAAATTTAGTTGGCCAAAGTTTGTTGGCTTCGGAGCTATAGTTTTTCACCATTCGAACTGTAATAAATCTTATCCTTATATGCATGAACTGTGTGCCCAGGATTCACTGACAAATGACGGAGCTCAAATCTGTTGCAATGCACTGCTGCTGGATTCCCCATGAAGTCCTATAGTACACCTAGTATTTAAAGGTCTCTGAATGTCAGGGACACTTTTAAAAACTAGTAAATTCATTGCCTACTTCAATAGAAGGTAAAGCTGGACATGCCTACCTTCATCACTAATGTGGTGGAGAAACTCACTACATTTAAGTTTCTAGGCCAGCTTTTGAATGGTATGGTTGTATTAGAATAGATAAGTGTTTGATGATCAATATGGACATGTTGGACTGATGGATCTGTTTCTATGCTGTATCGTTACAGATTGAAGCTAATAATTCAAGTAATTCATGCCTCCACAGATAAGATAGAATAACAACTTTTGTTCTGTTTGACTAGGTGAAGTTATTAAAGCATGGGATATTGCTGTGGCCACCATGAAGATTGGTGAAGTCTGTCAAATCATCTGCAAACCAGAATATGCCTATGGCTCTGCAGGCAGCCCACCAAAAATTCAACCAAATGCCACTCTTGTATTTGAGGTGCGTCTTCATTTCGACCATTGTTCTCGCCTTTTCATCACAAATGATATCTGAATGTTTGTACCATGAATTTATAAATTTCAGACATCTTGAACGGCATAATAGCGTAATTGAAATATGATTAGCTGAGGAACTGCATCAAATCACCACATGACCTGGCTTGCACTAACAGGATATTATTGTGTGAAGCAGTGATTGTGTAAGATTAAATAGCTGCTCTGTTGAAGTCAAAATGCACTCGATTGAGAAAATAAAGGGTGTGTGAAGTAATAATCATTGCGTGAATTGTTAAAGCATGATGTTGGCCAGGAATCATATTTTAAAAATATTTTCTTTATTATTCTTGATTTAAGATTGAACTTTATGAAATCAAAGCAGAAGATTTAACAGAGAATGAAGATGGTGGAATCACTCGGCGAATCAGAAAGAAGGGAGAAAGTTATTCTAAACCAAATGAAGGAGCCTCGGTTGAGGGTAAAATGCTATATTTTACCCCCATAATATATACCTGACATCTCTTGGTAATTTATCTGAGCACTGCTGTGAAAAGCTAGCATGCAGTAAGGATGGTTCTTGTTGGGTAGTGAAGGGAAAATAATGTTCCATACAAGAAAATGTTGTATCTCTTTTTCCTACTGAAAAATCACACATTCAAATGATTTTTTTCTGAAAGAGTAAGTTTACTTGGCCAAGAATTTATATTTAATGTGAGGAGTGGTATATAGCAGAAGCACTAGGACCAAGCAAATGAAAATGTTTTATTCTTGTGTGGGGCAAATCAATCTTCATTAGTTTCTGATTTTGTTCCCTTAGTGGAAATTGGTGTCTTATTAGTTATATTTAGGTTACATTGAAAAGCTTGTTGCTGGGTATTATGCAAAAATGTGGACTGAGGAAATTCAATATATGCCTTTGAAAGGATTGGATTTTGTTTGCAGAAGGTTTTTTAGTTACTGGGGTAGCTTTAAAGAAGATTCATGTTACATAAACATGGCTAAGTTTGGTATCAGAAGGAATAAAAGCAAATTGAGGAAATATTCGACAGTTCAGGCAACTTTCAACAGAGAGGGAAACAGTTAACCAAGTTGACCTTCCATCAGAACTGAAGGACGAGGCTAGGGTTTCATTATTGTCATGTACCCCGTGACGGGTTAAAGAACCAGCAGAAATGGAAAACGCATCGGAGTCTGGTATTGCTATTAACTAATAGTGTTTATTAGTAACTACGCAGTACAGTACTATAAATGTAGATATCTTAAACAGGTTAGTAATGATACATATATACACACACATAAGTGTGGAAATAGGAATAAAACTAGGCTCTTTCAAACCTAGGGGTGAATGGATATAGTCTTACGATGATGAGGAGAGTTCAGTTCAGTTCGAGGTAGTTAGTTGAATAACATTGGAGAGAGAGAGAGAGAGGTGAGCTGATGCCGTCGATCTTCCCGTTGTCTTCCAAAGTCCTGACTATGACCATAACACGTGTGACCATTATTCATTGATGGAATTATTACCCAGGCAGGGTGGACAAAAATAATTCCCCACCAGTCACACCATTTTACACTGCAAGAGCCACTGTTCGATTTCCCTGAATCGATCCTCCAAAAAACCCCACCTTTCTGTGGGTGCAACAAAACTCGTTCAGTGTCTTCCAGTACATCTTTCTTTTTCTTTAGAACTCCATATTTCTCCATTGTATTTCTAATTCCACTTGGGGATTTCTTGAATTTTATTGTCATCTGTCACAGCACAAATTCACCTTGGCTGATTGCTCTCACTTTATAAATACAGTAACTTCTAGTTAATTGGGCCAACCACTTATTTGGACAATTCTTAAAGAAATTCTAAAAGAATTCTTAAAGAACAAAAACAAATTGAAAAACAGCCAGGATCCTTAGTTTATTATGCCTCTTAAGTGGGACAGGAGAATTTTGTGGAACAGTTTCTAACTTGCATAACATACACAAAATACTGGAGGAACTCAGGTGATCTGGTATCATCTATGGAAATAAATGAACAGTTGACATTTTGGGCTGAGAACCTTATTCAGGACTAGAAGGGAAGTAGGAAGACACCAGAATAAAAGGTGAGGGGAGGGGAAGGAGGACTAGCTAGAAGGTGATGAGGTGAAGCCAGGTGGGTAGGAAGGATGAAGGACTGGAGAAGAAGGAATATGATAGAGAGGAGAGTGGATCATAGGAGAAAGAGAAGTATCAGGAGATCATGGGCAGATGAGAAGACTGGGGAATAGAAGAAGAGGGAGGGAAAAATTACCAGAAGAAATTGATGTTCATGCCATCAGGTTGTAGGCCACCTAGACTGAATGTGAGGTGTTGCTCCTCCACCCTGAGAGTGGCCTCATCATGGCAAAAGAGGACATGTCAGAACAAGAATGAAGGTAGGAATTTAAGTGATTGGCCAAAAGGATATTCTGCTTTTGGCAGATGAAGCGGAGATATTTGCCAAAGCGATTCCTCCAATTTACTTTGGGTCTCACCAATGTAGAGGAGATTGCATTGGGAGTA
This sequence comes from Hemitrygon akajei, assembly GCF_048418815.1. Lineage (NCBI taxonomy): Eukaryota > Metazoa > Chordata > Chondrichthyes > Myliobatiformes > Dasyatidae > Hemitrygon > Hemitrygon akajei. The sequence continues at coordinate 149,051,902 of NC_133133.1, read as the reverse complement.
CTGGATACAATACACCCCACCATACAGTTGGAACAGTTCTACTCTCGACCTGAGATGTCCAGGCCTAGTAGTATGAGTAGTCGTCACAAACTAGTCTTCCTTCGTTACAGCGGATAACCTTGACTTCTGTGCTTTATCATGCCCATTGCTGTCTATGAAGTGTTGTTGAACCGTCTTGACCATTGCTCTTACTGTTGATCTCATCTGCCTGGTCCGCTGGAGATGCTTCACATGCTGGGGCAGGCAAATCTCTATTTCTCTGGGACATTATGCCCACTGGCTACCCTCACCTGATTTAGCCAACCCGTTCAAGTGGTGTACCAGGGTGCAGCATGCAAACAGCTACTTGGAGCAATGGGTGAGAGCTGAGTGTTCTTTGGGGACCAGAGGTGAGTGAGTTGCCCCAGAATGAACAAGACAAGCTCCTTAACCAGAGGTATTACCCCCTCCCTTGTCACCCCACACACGACAGCTTTCACTGGATTCCTTAGTCAATAACAAGAACTGATACAGTTTTATAGTAGCATTGATAGTGTTTTAATTTGTATTTCATTTAAATTCATAATTTGTTACTTTATTAAGCAGTAGTTTGTCCTTTTTGTACGTTTTAAACAATTTCCATGAAACTTTGGCTAATTGGGACAGCCACTTAATTGGGCCTGGTGTATCCAAATTAACCAGAATCCAATGTACTCTAAATTAATGGATTTATGGAACTCAATCGATGCCTTGGCTATCAATCCTTTTTATTGGTAGGATCAACTTGTCTACATAAAGTATGTCTATCTACATATTTGATGACTCTGAAGTTTATCAAATTGTCCCTCAACATTTCTTGCTCTAAGAAGAGCAGTCCTCACTTTTGTATTCTATCTATGTATTTTAGGGACATTGCCTTTAATTTTTGTATGCATCGTCCCTTGGGTCCTTGCACGTTGCCTTAATTAAAATCAGTGTTTAGTATTTTCATACATCAAGGCATTTCATTCACTGGTCTCTTCAATAACTTTAAGATGGAAAGCTCAATTTTAAGTTTTCATTCTTTACAACTGATTTGAGTTCCTTTAATGGCCTTTTCTTTCTCTTTCCATGATTCTGGAGGTTGGTTGCTTGCATTTACCAAATTGCCTATTTAATTTTGCTGACAGTATCACTTGTGTTTTCAGATCATTGTCATTGCACAAGCAACATTTTTTATTATTTTGGCAGTTAATGCTATTAATAGTTCCAATATTAGAAGTACTGAATCTTTATGTTTTTAAAATTCATTATTCATTTATTTACAACTCCAAGGTAAAAAGTTCAGCTATTCATTTTCTCTGTGATCTCAGGCTACAGCTACGAATGTATGTTTGCTCAGAGTTGAAAATTTTTTTAAAATTTATTTTTGCATATTCTTTCTTTCAGTCCATTTGGAAGGCAAATATCAGGGTACTGTCTTTGACAGTCGTGATGTATCATTTATTATTGGAGAAGGTGAAGAAGTTGATATTCCTGCAGGGATTGAGAAGGCATTGCAGGAAATGGAAAAAGGAGAAGAAGCGATTATATCATTAAAGCCAAAGTAAGTTTAAGACCATAAGATATAGGAGCAGAAGCAGGCCATTCAGTGGGCGGATTCAATTCTTTCAGTCATCTCTACTCCCCTGCCTTCTCCTCATACCCTTTGATGACCTGGCTTATCAAGAACCTATCTCTGCCTTAAATGCATCCAATGACTTGGCCTCCACAGCCACTCGTGGCAACAAATTCACGGATTTACAATCCTCTGGCTAAAGTAATTTCTCTGCATCTCTGTTCTAAATGGACGTCCTTAAATCCTGAAGTCGTGGTCTCTAGTCCTCGATTCTCCTACCGTGGGAAATAACTTAGCCATAATCTAATCTGTTCAGGCTTTTTAACATTTGAAATGTTTCTATGAGATCACACTTCGTTCTCCTCAACTCCAGGGATCATAGCCCAAGAGCTGCCAGACATTCCTTATACGGTAAACTTTTCATTCCTGGAATCATTCTCATGAATCTTCTCTGAACCCTTTTCAATGTCAGTATATCCTTTCAAAAATAAGGAGCCCAAAACTGCACACAATACTCCAAGTGTGGTCTCACGAGTGCCTTGTGAGCCTCAACATCACACCCTTGCTCTTACATTCTATACCTCTAGAAATGAATGCCAACATTGCATTCGCCCTCTTCACCACTGACTCAACCTGCAGGTTAACCTTTATGGTATCCTGCACAAGGATTCCCAAGTTCCTTTGCATCTCTGCATTTTGAACTCTCTCCCCATCTAAATAATAGTTTGCCCATTTACTACTTCCACCAAAGTGCATGACCATATACTTTACAACATTGTATTTCATTTGCCAACTTTTTGCCAATTTCCCTAAACTATCTAAGGCTCTCTGTTTCCTCAACACTACCTGCTCCTCCATTATCTTTGTATCATTGGCAAACTTAGCCACAAATCCATTAATACCATAGTCCAGATCATTGATGTACATCGTAAAAAGCAGTGGTCCAAACACTGACCCCTGTGGAACTCCACCAGTAACTGACAGCCAGCTAGAACAGGATCTTGTTATTCCCACTCCCTGTTTTCTGCCAATGCTCTGCCCATGCTAGTAACTCCCCTGTAATTCCATGGACTCTCATCTTGCTAAACAGTCTCATGTGCAGTACCTTGTCAAAGGCCTTCTGAAAACCCAAGTGCACCACACCCACTGCACCTCCTTTGTCTACCCTGTTTGTAATTTCCTCAAAAAATTGCAGTAGATTAGGCAGGATTTTCCTTTCAGGAAACCATGCTGGCTTTGGCCTATCTTGTCATGTGCCTCCGGGTACTCCATAATCTCATCCCTAACAATCGATTCCAACAACTTCCCAGCCACTGATGTCAGGATAATGGGTCTATAGTTTCCTTTCTGCTGCCTCCTATCCTTCTTAAATAGTGGAGTAACATTTGTTTAAATTTCATGGTCCTGAAGACTTTTTTTAATAGTTCTTCCCAAATTATTGTATCACGAAACCTAGATGAAGGGCCAAGATTGTTGGCTTCTCAAGATTTGAAAAGATAGAATGATTATGTAAATTGATAAATAATTAGGTTTTTTTTTTGAGTATAGGTATTAAGTCCCTGATTCACAACAGTGAGAATTCTGAAAAGATGCCATCTTGACCAGAAATAAGCAACAAATAAAAAGTGGTTCTTGCTGGACCTGGAAGATGCCTTTGAAATAAATTTCTTTTTTTCTGAAAAAGAGTTGCAATCACATAATACAATTATTATATCACACAAAGAATGGAAATTGTGTGCACTGCTGGGACCCGATTGAAAACCTGCTTAATTGAGACTAAAATTATTAACATCATACCAATAAGTGAATGTACAGTCCACTGGATTATATCCTCTGAGTATAATTGAAGGAGTTGGTAGTTATATGAAAATTAAGTAATCACTCAAATTGGAAAAAACAATCTATGTGTATAAATTAACATGTTACAGCATTTGATAATTCTTTTGAGTACTTCCCTGATGTAGTGTTGTTCATACAGGTATGGATTTGGAGAAGCAGGGAAACCAAAATTTCACATTCCATCAGATGCATGCTTAGTATATGAAGTTGTGTTGAAGAACTTCGAAAAGGTAAGATTAATGCTTGTACAACAACATATGTATTGGCAGCTCTAAATAGAGATCCTGTCACTGTTAATGACATTGATATTTACCAGATTGTTTTATGAATTATAGTCAAAAGTTTTTATTCTGAAGCAAGGTCAAGTAGATCTTTGAAGCTTTTAACCGGTACTATAGTGACATTGTGTCTCACGTTTTGTTTTAATGAGATTTTAAACCTAAAGTGAAATATCCTGGGGTTGGCTGGTAGAATTCAAGATTCTGTCACTTATAACAAATTAGGGATACGCTGCCAATTGTGTTCTTGCCTAAAGTTAAAGTCTGAATACGTATGAAGAGGATGGATAACCAGCAGAGGAAGGGGATAAATTTAAGTACAATGGATTCTGGTTAATTGGGCCATTGATACCCCTAAAGAACAAAAACTAATCGTAAAAATAGCCGGGATTCCCTTCATTTATTTGAGACACTATGCCACTTAATTGGGCTAGGAGACTGTTGCCAAATTTTCTCTAGCATCAGTCATATTCACTTGTGTGGCTGCTAAACACTACACTGTGTTTAGAGCAGTTTTTAAATAGCATCAGTTACATGTGTCGGCGAGAAATAAGCAGTAAAACAATCTGAAATTTTGAAGTCACTGCAATTTCAAGCATTAAGGCTTAAGAGTTACAAGAAATGGCCGAGAGCGAAAATGAAACAATTTCACTACTTCAAGTTAGGAACAATGAAGAATTTGAAGTATCAACAATCAACTTGAATGCTAAAATGTAAATGAAGATTTGGAGAAACAATTATCAAGTGCATTGTATGAAGACAATCCATTATCTGTGCTGATATGTTCACAGTCAATCAAAAGAACACGACGATTAATTCCTCCTTCATTAACTATTAGGAACTACAGTTTTATAATACCGTAGTAGTATTGATAGTATACTAATTTGTTCTGTAGTTCATTTTGATGCATAATTTGGTACATAGTTAAACAGTAGTTTGTTTTTTTATATAACTTTTTAGCTATTTCCAAAAATACTCGCCTAATTGGTACAGCCACTTAATTGGGCCAAAATGTACTGGTCTTGATGTGTCCCAATTAATGAGAGTCCACTGTATGTTTTTTAGTATAGCTGTTCTTTCAAGATTAGTTGTTCTCTAGTCTCACTTTTTGACATTTCTTCAGGCAAAGGAATCTTGGGAAATGAACATAGATGAGAAGCTGGAGCAGGCTGCCATTGTCAAGGAAAAGGGAACTGCAAATTTCAAGGTAACAACATTGGATCTAAAAACTGGATACTGTATCCTGCTTGTGATAAAGTGTCCATGCACCTTGGTTTACAAAATAGAATCGGAAAGTATCTAATCAACAATAGGCATTTTTTTTCTTCTGCCATTAGTGTTTAGATGTGCATTTTATAATTTCTGGACTCCGTTTATGATACAAAGACCTGAAATTGATGATGAGTGATTTTAAGTGACCTACAATAATCACCCCTCAGACCTTGTATACTGTTTTTTTTTGTTATTTAAAAGTGGTTTGAGGGGGGAAAATGTGAAGAAATTAAATAAAATTGCTTTTCTATTAAATCTATTTTAGAGAGAGACCAGCTGACTGAAATGAATTTAGTTACTTAACAAGCAGTTTTCCCATAAATTGTGGTAAAGATGACCGAAGTAACTAATTTCCAGAGGTGAGGTGAGAATGACTTCCTTTGACATCAGGATAGCAATTTACTCTCCCAAATCTTGAGGCTATGTCCCCTAGTTCTAGTCTCACCCTCCAGTGGAAACAACTTCCCTGCCTCTATCTTATCTATCCCTTTCATAATTGTATATGCTTCTATAAGATCTCCTCTTATTCTTCTGAATTCCAGCAAGTACAGTCTCAGGCAAGTCAATCTCTCCTGGTAGTCTTAACCCCTTCATTCTGGAATCAACCTGGTGAACCTCCTGCACTGCCTCCAAAGCCAGTATATCCATCCTCAAGTAAGGAGACCAGAACTGCATGCAGTACTCCAGATGCGGTCTCACCAATACCCCATACAATTGCAGCATAGCCTTCCTGCTCTTAAATTCAATCTCTGTAGCGAAGAAGGCCAACATTCCATTTGCCTTCTTGATAGCCTGCTGCACCTGAAAATCAACTTTTTGCAATTAATGCACAAGCACTCCCAAGTCCTTCTGCACTGCAGCATGCTGCAATCTGTTACCATTTGGATAAGTCTGCTCTTCCATTTTTCCTTCAAAAGTGAATGACATGTTCCATCTGCCAGACTTGCCCACTCACTGAACTATCTAAATCCGTCTGTAGACTCTCTATATCCTCTGCACATCTTCAAAAGGAAGTGTCTAACCATCCATCCTTAACATTTAATAGTAAAACTATTTGACTCCCTGCCTTCAATGTCACTGAATTCATCACTGTTGCCCAAATACTGTGTTTGCAAGAACAGGTTAGAGAATAGGTATCTGGTGGGAAAGTCACCTTCTAACTCTCCCAAGTCTTTTCCATCATTACAAGAGGCACGTCTGATGTGCGTTGAAACATTTTCTAATTGACTGGATGAGCATTCAAGAAGCTTGACGTCATCCACAACAAAGCAGCCAGCTGGTACCTCTTACATAGCTCAAACACTTGTATCCTCTGACAATGTATATTATCACCTAAATGCAGTGCACTTACACATCTATACTACCCAGTGACTTTCAAACCTGCAGCCTCTACCACCTAAGACAACAGTTGCAGTCACATGGGAACAATACCAGATAAAAATGTTCAAGTATTTATTTGTGTTAAAAGAACTTGGAAGAAAATAGCAATTATGCGCACTTAGCAGTATAAAATCATTCTGGAAAATTGGACACAAAACAAATTACGCTGTTTGGACCAAACATTCAAATTATTTATCAAAGTGTAAAGTATTTAGTACCAATCCAACCCTCTGCCTCTGAGTCTTGCCAGAGTTATTTTGAATTAAACCATTAAAAATTAATTCATTAAATAAATTTATTCCCTTTTGTTAAGAAAAAGTGATAGTTAAATGTAACTTAGATATTCTATTGTAAAGTAGAAAGCAAAATTGGGGGAAAATATTGGCATTCGTAAAACTCATTTTAAATAACTTGCTTCGCCAAACAAAACAATGATTACACTGGAATTTTTTTAATTAATATTTTACATAAGGAATTCCATTGTGAAATTTAGATGTAATGAAATATCATTACTACAGGAAGCAACATTGTAGATCAGAATGGGTAGAGTATACATGTACAAGGTTTGTTGTAGGCTTGCTCCTGGCAGTGGACAAAGGGTCATGTAACAGGAAATTGAGCCCTTCAGCCTGACACATCATGCCTGTCTTTTGTCCATGTTCTCTAATCCTATTTGTCCACTTCAGAGCCATATCCAGTCATGTCTGTTTATTTAAGTGTATGTCTAAATGTCTCGGGTGTTTAAATGTATCTGATTCCACCACCATGACCACTTTGCTAGGGTATTCCAGATATCAACCACTCCCTTTGTAAAGAGAAAAAAATGTACCCCTCGTATCAAGTCAAGTCACTTTTTTTGTCATTTCAACCATAACTGCTGGTACAGTGCATAGTAAAAATGAGACAACGTTTTTCAGGACCATGGTGTTACATGACACAAATCAAAAACTAGACTGAACTACGTTAAAAAAAACAACATAGGGAAAGCTACACTAGACTACAGACCTACACAGGACTGCATAAAGTGCACAAAAACAGTGCCGGCATTACAATAAATAATAAACAAAGACAAAGTATTCCCTTTGGGACAAGTTCCTCATATCTTAAACCTATGCCCTTTTGATTTTCATCCACCAACCATGGGGGGAAAGATTTAGATCGTGTATATATATATATCTCTCTCTGATAATCTTAAGTGCACCAGGTAACCTCTCAACCTGCTTTACTGCAGGAAAACAAGCCCAGTCTTTTCCAATAAAGTCCTCCTTTCCAGACAGGATTTTGGTGAATCTCCTTTGCAAGGTCTCCAGTGCAATCACATCCATCCTATAATGTGACTGGAATGGCACAGCAGTCCAAATGTGATCTAGCTGGTGTTTTGTAAAGTTGAAAATAATGTTTTTACTCTTGTATTCTATGCCTCTACCTCTGAAAGTAATCATACCATATGCCTTTTTCAGCAACCTCAACCTCTGTGGCTTGGACCCATAAAAGTCTCTTGTTTATTAACATCCTTTACTGCCCTACCATTTGATTTTCTCACTTGCTGAGATTACATTGCATCTGCCAATGTTCTACCCAATTTTTAATTTGATCTATATCTTGCTGTAGCCTTAGAAAATCATCTTTGATATCTACAACACCAATCAAGTTCATGTCTTCCACAAATTTACTAATCAGATCTCCTACATTCATATCCAATATAAATTGTACTTTGGATATGTGTACCAGAGTCATATGTGATTTCATAATAGCAAGGGTGACTGTAACTGTAGGGAACAATGTATTTGTTGACTGAGTCAAGTTTGTTTTCAGTCATTTGATACTTTCCCATTGAGTTGATTAACTCACATTGAATTGTCTTACGTATAGTGATAGAAAAGTTTTAGGCAGATGTAAAACAATTCTGTAAAGCAAAGGTGCTTTCAGAATAATGAAATGTAAAGTTTCTAAATATCAAAATAATTACTATAAAAAGCAGTAAACAGCAATAAAACTAAATCAAATTGTTATTTATTGTAATCACCCTTTCCCTTTAAAATTGCATTAATACTCTTAAGTACAGTGTCGTGCAGTTTTTATAAGAAAATTGGTTGGTAGGTTGTTCCAGGTATCTTGGAGAACTTGCCACAGTTCTGCGGACTTTGGCTGTCTCGCTTGTATCTGCTTCTCCAGGTAATCCCAGACAGCCTCGATGATGAGATCAGGGCTTTGTGGAGGCTATAACCATCTGAAACCATATATTAAAAAAAAAGTCCTAGGGTGCCTAAGACTTCTGCACAGTACTGTACATGGATCTCTCAAATGCAATGGATATTTCCTTCATGTAGACACACTACTGTTTCCCTAGCTGTTTAAAATAGTTATTCAAAGACCACCACTGTTTTTAATGTGATGATTTGAAAGAACTGAAGAACGTGGGTATGGATGTGGAGTCAAACATGAGTGAAAGTAGATAAGGTTCAGAGAGGAGATAGTACATTGGATTTTTCAAAGAAAGTCAGCCTGATTCATGACATTCATTACTGATAACTATCTTTTTATTCCAAATTATTATTCCATATTGAATCAGTTGCTGTGGTGGATTTGTTGCTGGTGATAGTTTATTGCTAATGTTTGGATGATCTTCAATTCAGTTTGCAACAGTCGCAATAGAGAGTGGTGGTGGAGAATTCCATGTCAGGAGAAATAAAGCAAACTGAGCATTACTGTGAGACTGGAAGAATCAGAGGTGACCTGAGGGTGGGTGAGAGTTTGATACTTCCTGTGGCTGGGATGCGTAGAAATAGCAAGCAAAAAGTACATCTACCATTTAGAATGCACATGAGAAATAATTTATTTGGGGATTTCTATTTGAATTCTCTATCCAAAAGATAGAAGGCTCAGCTTCTAAATCTATTCCATACAAAAAAACTGGTAGAACTTTAGATGTTAAGGGAATCAAGAAGACTGAACTTGATGCACGAAACTGGTACTGAATTTCTTTTTTAAATCAGTTTATATCTAATTAAATTAATTTTCTTAATTGAGACTGTGACTTCTGGTCTTGGGTTCCCCACTTTAGAAAATATCCTCTCTATGGTCACCTGAGAGGTCTGCTGCTATTGTGTTGTTTTATATTATTAAGTATTGGACGTTGGTACACCCATCCTACCAATTTTAAGTGTAATATGCTATCTGTTACAGAGTGAATAGTATTGTTTCTGATGTGCAAAGGACCTTGGGAGTCCTAGCACAGGATACCCTAAACGTTAACTCGGGTCACCAACCTTTTTTGCACTGCAGACTGGTTTAATATTGACAATATTCTTGCGGACCGGCCGACGGTTTGGTGGGGGTGGTGTTAATCACAACCGGAATATAGGTGATAAGTCAATTGTAAGTGGCTAATACACTCAATTTTATTTCTAAAAGATTTTATCTAATGAATTTAATATTAAACACACAGCGCATATTTTCCTCGCATGAATATAGTGATAAGTCAGTTATGTCATTTATATGTCAATAGCATCATAACATTTTAAGTAATGTCTGGATAGTAAACACACAGCATGTATTTTCCTCATATGAACATATAATAACCTTGGCCAGGTGTGGCTGGTCGTGGGTGGGGTGAGAGGACAAGGTCAGGGCCTGAGGTCCCTGTGCTGGGGCCGCGATGGTCACAGTCCGGAGAGAGCGACTGACTGAGTGAGGAGTGTGACAGGGCACGTGCCCACCTTCCTTGTAGGTAGGTAGGATCTATTGGCCAACAAAAGTTTGGCTCAAGGGATGACTTTCAGTAGATCGCAGCAAGGTAGCTGCTCTGCTGCTTACAAAACCCTGAGCCCGAATTAGGTCGTCTGCAAATATTTTAGCACCGGGTTCCCCACGAACATTCGGTGCGGTAAACAGGTTTAGAGGTGGCGCCCATCTGTCCGCGCTCCAGACCAGTAGCAACAGCACTTCAGGCCAGCCGCACAAAGCAGCCGGTTACCCAAGACCAACCAGTGATCCCTGGCGCGAGAGTATCACTACCTTTAGGCAACTGATTACCTTGCATGCGTTCAAGTTCGACAGTGGGCATGACAGGGAATGAGGAAAGGTGCAGCTGGCTCACATCATTTCATATCACCAAATCATACTGTTTCCTCACAGCCTGTTAACACATGTTTTGCAGCCCTGTGGTTGGGGACCACTGGGTTAACTTGTAGGTTGAGTCAGTAGTAAGGAAGGCAAATGCAATACTTATACTTTACTTTATTGTCACCAAACAATTGATACTAGAGCGTACAATCATCACAGTGATATTTGTTTCTGTGCTTCGCGCTCCCTGAAGTACAAATCAAAGTAAATATAATAAAAATTTAAATTATAAATCATAATTAGAAAAGGGAAAGTAAGGTAGTGCAAGTTGGGTCCAGATATTTGGAAGGTACGGCCCAGATGCGGGTCAGGATCTGTTCAGCAGTCATATCACAGTTGGAAAGAAGCTGTTCCCAAATCTGGCCGTACAAATCTTCATGCTCCTGAACCTTCTCCCAGAGGGAAGTGGGACAAAAAGTGTGTTGGCTGGGTGGGTCTTGTCCTTGATTATCCTGGCAGCACTGCTCCAACAGCGTGTGGGGTAAAGTGAGTCCAAGGATGGAAGATTGGTTTGTGTGATGTGCTGGGCTAGGTTCACGATCTTCTGCAGCTTCTTCCGGTCTTGGACAGGACAACTTCCATACCAGGTTGTGATGCACCCTGGAAGAATGCTTTCTACGGTGCACCTATAAAAATTACTGAGGGTTTTAGAGGACGGGCCAAATTTCTTCAGCTTTCTCAGGAAGTAAAGGCGCTGGTGGGCCTTCTTGGCAGTGGACTGTGCTTGGTTAGACGAAGTCAGGTCATTTGTGATATTCACTCTGAGGAACTTAAAGCTTTTGACCTGTTCCACCTGCGTACCACCAATGTAGATGGGGTTGTGCGGTCCGCTACCCCTTCTAAAGTCAACAACCAATTCCTTTGTCTTGCTGACATTGATGGATAGGTTATTGTCTTCACACCATGCCACCAGGTTCTTAATTTCCTCTCTGTACTCGGACTCATCATTACCCAGGATGAGGCCTACAATTGTGGTGTCATCAGCAAACTTATATATTCAGTTTGATGGAAACTTGGCTACACAATCATGGGTGTACAGTGAGTACAGCAGGGCGCTGAGTACACAGCCTTGTGGGGCACCGGTGCTCAGAGTGATTGTAGAGGAGAGCTTGTCCCCTATTTTTACAGCATGGGTCCTGTCTGTGAGGAAGTTGAAGATCCAGCTGCAGATCTGAGTGCTAAGTCCCAGGTTCCGGAGCTTAGGATCAGTTTATTTGGAATGATTGTATTAAAGGCAGAGCTGTAGTCGATGAAAAGGAGCCTTACATAGCATTCATTTCAAGAGGGCGAAAGAATAAAGGCAATGCTGAGCTAATAATGCTGAGGTTTTATAAGGCATTGATCAGCACTTGGAATATGATGAGCTGTTTTGGGCTCTTTATCTGAGAAAGAATATGCTAGCATTGGAGAGGAGGTTCGCAAGAATTATCCTGGGAATTCAAGGGTTAATGTATGAGGAGCATTTCATGGTTCTGGGCCTGTATTTATTGAAGGTTAGAAGAATGGAGTGGGGGGAATCCTATTGAAAACTATTGAATATTGAGAGGCCTAGATAGAGTGAACATGGAGAGGATGTGTCCTATAATGGGGAGAGTAGGACCAGAGGGCACAGCCTCAGAATAGAAGGACATTCCCATTCCTTATTCCCAATAGAAAGAAATGTCCAGAGGAATTTCTTTAGCCAGAATGTGGTGAATCTGTGGAAATTCATTGCCATAGACAGCTTGGAAGCCAGATCATTGGGCATATTTAAAGTAGAAGTTGATAGGTCTTGAAGGGTGTCAAAGATTACATGGAGATGGAAGGGAAATGGAGTTGAGGGGGATAATAAATCAGCCATGAGGAAACGGCAGAATAGAATCGATGGTCTCAATGGCCTAATTCTGCTCCCATGCCTTATGGTCCTCTAAACCATGCATTTGCAAGTATCAAAATTTGTAAAATGAGTGCAAGTAAAAGCTTGGAAAATGTGATTTCATTGTGATGGCATACATTCAAGGATGCAAGATATTGATACAAGTGTTGCCAACTTCCTTTGTTGTTAGAACATTCAAAATGATTCTTCTGACGTACTATGGTATCAGTAGAGTTGGGAATCTCCATGGTCTGAGTATTTTTTTCAATATAATGTTTGCCATCTAAGTAATAAATACTGTGAATTCTGAAGCTGGCATTCTGCAACAGTTGTCTTTTGAAAGAAAGATCTTAAAGCTGAGTATCTAGGAGACAGTTGAAACCTTCACAGTCACAATTGTAAAGGAAAATGTTTATAAGAAACATTCATTAGTGAAATCAATGTGTGATTCTAAATCTATAAAATGCAAATGAAGTAAATAAAATAGACTGGTTTCTTTTTGGTGTTAATATGTACCTTGAACGTTAATCTTTAATTTTCCACTTTTAATGTTACATGTTCTTTCTGTTACCAGTGTGGCAAGTACAAGCAGGCTACCGTACATTACAAGAAAATTGTATCTTGGTTGGAACACGAAAGTGGACTGTCTGAGGAATTATTAAAGCAATCCAATGCACTGAGGCTAGCAGCACATCTTAACCTTGCTATGTGCTACATCAAAATGGATGAGAATTTACAAGCTGTAGAGAATTGTGAAAAGGTGTGTAATGCTCCTAATGGAAACCAGCAACCCTTCAAAATAAATCAAAGATGTAGTTGGTAGATTAACTGGCCTTTGCAAATTGCCCCTGGCGTTGATGGGCAGAAGGTAATTGGGGGCTGTGGGAGTTTATGGAGTATATAGTATTAATATAAATGTGTGCTTCATGTTTGGTGTGAATATTGGCCCTACTTCCATGCTGTATGACTTTAAAATGGTGGGATAGAGAGCCATGTATCCAGAATGCAGAATGAGTAGGAGCATTAAATTTCAAAGATATTGACTGGGAAAAATCGGCTTCAATGAGACAAATTTGAATACTTGATTATTCAGTGAAGTTCACAAAGAAAAGAGGATCTATAATACAAAGGACATTAGAATGTCAGAAAAGTAAGCAGAAGTACTAATGGCATCCTAGACTTGATATATAGATATCTTTGTTAGAAGGATTGACAGGCATGCAGCAGTTTAACAGGGCTTCAGTAATTGTGAGTTACTTCAGCACCATTACTCAGAATATGCAGTTGCAGGAAAATAATTGAACCTTTTGCAATTGCCAGGTTTTCTGCATTAATTACTCAAAAGTGTGGTCTGATTGTCATCCAAGTCAGAGTAATACACCAACACAATCTGCCTAAACTAATAACACACAACTGATTGTACTACTTCTCATCGACACAGAGTATACCATGTAAACAACCACAGTCTAGGTTTCAAAAAGTATGTGAACCTCTGAGGTAATGCTTTCTACAAAAACTGTTTGGAGCTAGGTGTTCCAATCATTGAAATGAGATTGGAGGTGTGGGTTGTAGAGGTGCCATACCCTTTAGAAAAGCCACATAGTCAGGTTACTGACAGAGCTGCTCTTAAGAAAGATTTGTTTTTATGCATCATGCCTCAATCAAAACAACTGTTAGAGGACCTTAGAGGAATATAGAAATGCATGAAGCTGGAAAAGGCTACAAAAGCACTTTTAAAGACCCAAGTGTTAATCAGTCCACAGTAAGAGAAATTGTCTACAAATGGAGGAAATTCAGTACTGTTGCTACTCTCCCTAGGAGTGGGCAACCTACAAAGATCACACCCAAGAGCATGAGGTGCCGTGCTGAAGGAAGAGAAAAAAAGAACCCATGGGTAACAGAAAAGGACCTGCAGAAATATCTAGAACCGGCTAAAGTTTTTGATCATTTGTCCACTATAAGAAAAACACAACAAGAATGGTGTTATGGAAGGGCACCACTGAGGAAACCACTGCTCTCCAAAAGAAACATTGCTGCATGTCTTGAGTTTGCAAAAGACCACGTGGCTGTTCCACAACACTTCTGGAATAATGTTCTATGGAGTAAATCAACAACAGAATTGTTTAAAAAGAAGAAAATTTGTGGTTTGGAATGGCCAAGTCAGAGTCCATACCTTAACCCAATTGAGAAGCTGTGGCATGACCTGAAGAGGGCTGTTCTTGCAAGGTATCCCAGAAATATTGATGAATCAAAGCAGTTTTATGTTCAAACAATTTCCTCAATGGTCTACAATTCCTCCTCACCGTTGTGCAAGTTTGATCAGTGGCTACAGGAAATGTTTGGTGGAGGTTATTACTGCTAAAGAAGGTTCTACAATACAAGGGTGCACATACTACTTCTAGCCTGGACTGTGAATGATTAAACAATGTGTTCAATAAAGACATAAAAAGTACAATTGTTAGTGTGTTATTAGTTCAGGCAGATTGTATTTGTATTATTGTGACTTAGATGAAGATCATACCACATTTTACGAGTAATAATTGCAGAAAACTATGTAATTGCAAATGGTTCACAAATTTTTTCTTGCAACTGTATGCAATACTCTGGGAAACATGCATCGCAATTTTTTACCAGAATAATACTTGAATTGTTAAGGGTAAACCCCAGAGGTACAAAAATTGAATTTCATTGAAATAAAGAAGGTTATGAGTGATCGTTACATTTCTGCTCATCAGTGAATCATAGGACAAAAATTAGAGCCAGCTCATCCAAAAGTGAAGTTAAGTAATACTTCTGTAACGCAAAGATGGTGGTAAGAAATTTTGAATTCTCTTCATAAGTGCTAATATTGTTCAATAGTTAATTTTAAAGCTGCTTTGGGTGGAATTTTTTTTTGTAAGCAAATGCATTAATTGTTTGGCCGTGTATATTTAGGGCTTGTAGGTTTGCCTTTTTTGTAGATACTACATAGTTATTTGAACGGATAACAGGATAGTAAGGCTATTCTTAAAATGCACATATGACTGCTTTTATTTCAGGCATTAGAGCTAGATGCAAACAATGAAAAGGCTCTTTTTAGAATGGGCGAGGCAAGACTTGCTATGAGTGATTACGAACTGGCAAAAGCAAACTTCCAGAAGATTGTGCAGCTCTACCCCAACAAAGCAGCCAAAATGCAAATTGGAATCTGTCAGAAGAAAATAAAAGAACAGTTGGATCGAGAGAAAAAGATCTATGCTAAAATGTTCCCAAAATTTACAAGTACTGATGCTAAGGTAAGTACTGTTAACAGATGCAAGTCATTTAAAGGGGAAGAGTACAATAAATAAAGCATTGCACATAAATCCTATAAATGTTAACTGCAAAAGGAAAATGTAAAGTGAGCATTCCATCCTTTGAATGAACTTGTAATCCCTTCTCTTACTTGATATGCACTAGGTAACATTGAAATGTGCATTTAACTATTTCAAATAATATTTAAACTTTCTAACTTTATTTCTTCCCCTGGCACAAGTTTTCTGAATGATGTATGTTTATATTTTAATAGCAGGAAGTTCCCAAAACAAAATCTGAAAAGGATGCTGCAGTGGAGGAAGAGAATAAGGAGAACCTAGATGAAGGAGGCAAAGGAGAACCCATGGAGACAGACACCAACCACAAGTCCCAAGAATTGGATGCTTCGGCATGAGTATGATGTGGAGTTTGAAGCTGCATTACTTCTTTGATTGTTTTAAGGCTTGAAATAGTACAGTATCCTGTGTGTATAATATATGCACCAGTAAAAAATTCAGCTTACCTACTTACCTGAGTCACTCAAGGTATTTAAAAACAAAATGACAGCACGTGCTGGCATTGAATAAGATTAAATTGGCTCAGTCGTCTTTTCAATGGCCTAACTTTGGTGCACTGCTATATCATAGACGCTGAATGAGAGAAATCTACTCAGGAGCATTTAAGAAATGGAAACTAGAATAAGTAATTGGTAACTGTGTGTAAATTGTTTAACTTGAAAATAAATTGATTCTTTATTTGCAAGATATCCTGCATTCACCCAATGATGTCTTGTCTACTGCAGTAAGTTTATTCTGCTTATACAGTGAACCCCCAAAAATAACATTGTAACACGTTCTTGCAACTTGGATAATGTTTTTGGTGCTGTTATTGTTGTGTTACTGAGGTGCACTTGATTATTTTAATTGACAAATCTTGTTTTTCTGTCTGTAACTTATACATTTTCTATCATCGGGTAATGCAGCTTTTTTTATACAGTTACTGTATTCCACAGAATGACACCATTTATTGTTAAATATTGATAGTTATTCATTGTTCCTCTTAAAAGTAAGTTGTGGAGGAGAAGGCCATCATTTATTACAATTATTTCAGTCCAGTTGGTCTATGTTCTGTTTTGCACAACCCAAGCCTTTTACTTCTGAATTTCATCTCATCTTATCAGTGTCTCTTCCTGTCCATTTCTTCCTTATAGATCTACTTGGTAAAATGCAGTCAAAACTTACATGATGACAGATTCAGCATTCTATTTAACATTAATAAAAAGGTTGTTCTTCAATTTCTTAGTGAGCTTATTCATGGGTATCTTCTGTATTCTAGATTTTCCCATATAGAAGCATTTTTTTCCATGTAAACCCATCTTGAAAAGTCATAATTTTAAAGACTTTATTAGGATACCCATCAATTTACTGATTAAGAATAAAATTATCATTCTATTTCTTTCCTTTAATTCCAGAAGTCCTTTAATTCTGGTATCATTTACACACCTTTGCAGTACTTCTATATCAGTATCCTTTTTGAGGAAGAATAGTGCATGTCTTCTCTTTTCAAATGTTAATGAGGAAAAAGATTACCACATGTGTTTCAGAATGATCCAAAAGAACTTCCTTTAGTAGTTTTTCATTTAAACATCATTACCTCTGAAATCTGAACATCCTTCTCATCGTTGATTGTTGAGTGCCCTCACAATTGACTAAACACTTGCTTAATAGGCTCCAACTATGGGTTCTTCAGATAACATCTTGAGTGTCACTGGTAAGTCAAGGTCTAAATGATTTCTGATTTTTATGATGGATCCTGATTTGTGTTTTTGTCTTCTCTTGGTCCTTGTGAGTTAACAATGTAAACTGTTGTCCTACATTTTAAGATGCACTATCTCCATGACAGCCTCAAGATTTTCATTGCTGTACATAGTCTTATTCTGTTAAGGAAATACGGGATTAAATGTTGTGTGATAAGTTGATATGGAAATTTGGTGTTCTCTTGCCTTTTATTTTGCGACAGCTTTCTATCTCAGTTTTTTTCCCTAAAGTTTTCAACACTCCCAATCTAGCCCAAAGACAATGGTTTTAAAACCATCAAGATTTTTCCAGAACCACCCGTCCAAAATGAAAGACTTAATTATGTTGTGAATTTAGTTCTTCAACAAAAATTTTGATGCAAGATTATATATAACAAGTAAAAAAGAATTGGATGTATTTCCTGCTTTACACTATTGTCAAAAATTTGAATTACTTTTTACACATAGAAATATTATTAACTTCACTTTTAAATTTTCAGTTCAAAATAAAACATGAAAAACTTTAACTTTGCTTTAAAAACACATTCTAGAATTTAAACAGTTACATTCCCACTTTTTATGATTTCAATAACATGTCAAAACTTTTCTGCCACATTCAGAACTTCTCTTTGCCAGAGGATTTTATTTGAAGGACCATTTATTCAGAGAACATAATTTTAAAAAGGAGGATATGTTTCATATTCTATGCAATACAGTAATGTATGTCTTGACTGCTTGACTTCTCTGGTGAAAAAACATTGTAAATGATCTGAATCCAATATCATGCTTTTCAGCTTGATGTACAGCCAAAAGGTGATTGTATGTAAATATTCTTATTGGTTTGAGGATAGCATAGGAGTAAATCCAATAATAAAAATGTAGGGATGTAATGCTCACTGTGCTGTGCTGAAATTGGGTTTTTGATATATGTGTGATTTTGGATTCTTAGTTCAACTTTCCCTTCAAACTCCAATAATACTGGGCAACAAACTTTTTTCAAAAGTGTTGCTTCCTCAGGTTTTTTTTATTTTTGGTTATGATTGCTTGAAGCTGAATACAAATAAAATTTCAGACTACTTGTATCACGTAGGAATTTGAAGAAACAAGATATTAATTTCTATTGATTTTAATTGCATAATGGTGCTGATGCTTTGCAATAGTTGAACTAAGCTAAAAAGTTTTTGTTTGTACTCAGTGTCTGATGCTTCTTGCTGAAGTGTCCAACAATAATCGGCCAACATTGAAGGATTCCAGTTGCCATGATGCAATTTCTCCATGACCTCAATGTCTGGTGAAACCTTTTACCATGCTCGTCACTGACAGCACCAAGATTTACAGGGAAGTCTAAATGGGAATGCTAAAAATTATTCTTTTATAACATGTTGCATTTCATGGTTTTGTATGCTTGAAGCATGTTGTCCACTAGCTGCACATAGTTTAGTGCTCTGTTGTTGCCAAGAAAATTTTCAACACCCTTGAACACCTTCTTTCCATACGATCTTCTCTGACCCCACTAGAAGTTCTTCAAACTGTCTGTTGTTGATGACCTGTTAGATTTGTGGACCAACAAAAATGCCTTCCTTAATCTTGGCATCAGTTATTCTGGGGAACATCTGACTTTTTAAGGCGATTTAAATTCTCTTCCACGTCGTTGTCCTTCGATCCCCGGCGTCGAACTTTCCCACGAAGAATTTTATGAAATATAACGGCTTAAAGGCACTGACCTTCCTTCCACACTATTCTCAAATCCTTTCTGGTCAAACCCAGGGATTAACAGCAAGAATAGTCAACGGAATCCTTCCGAATGAGGATCAAATAAGGTCGAAACCCATCCACCATTGAAAATCGATTCTCCTCGATCTTTAACTTCCAAACTCCGATATTCACTCTCCACCAGCAGTATTGTAAGAAACTGCTGGCAATGACCTTTTAAACTTTAGGCATTATATAAAACTTCATTTTTCAACTAAACTGCGTCATAACATTAAATCACGCAGTGACATGAAGTCAGCTTGGCAAACCCAGCCACGAACTGCCCCACCCCACAGGGTGGGTCTTCCTTTTATAACCTGTAAAAAAAAACCTGTCACATGACCTCTACTGGCGGGAAAATGACGTCACTCCACCATCACAAGACCATTACCTCAAGTCCAGTATAGCTTCAACCCCAGTCACGTGACAAGGGTACCACTGTCACGGGTACGTAACACTAGCCCCAAAGATAACAGTATTGCAGCTGTTGCAACAATGATGAGGCATTTTGCTATCACAAATACTTTATTATAATGAGTATATGGAACTTAGAAAGTTAGAGGGCAATGGTAACTAGGTAATTTATAAAGTATGTGTTTGGCACAGTATTGTGGGCCAAAGGACCTGTATTGTGCTGTAGGTTTTCTATGTTACACATGTTATGCGTGTAGAGAATGTGCATCAATGTGATGACAAACAGATATACTGTACATGTAAGCGTAATGCATCGAAGGGTATGTACTTGATGTTTTTATTGCCTTCCTATCACCTGTCCAGCCATGCAGCATCCACCCTGCCTAAGCATAGCTGGACAAGATAGAACATTTTTCAGCTTATGTTGTGGACATCTCTGTTGTCCTGAAAAGGAAAGCTGCATTCTGGGAACACATGCAGCAGAGACAAAGGAACCGAGAAAAGGGAATAGCATTTTTACAGGTGATGGGTGGGAAGAGGTCAAGATACCTGTGGGAATCAGTTGGCAGATAGCTTGTCTCCAAAGATCAAGGTGCTGGAAATGGACCAAGTAAATTTAACGGCAGGATGGAAGATGCAATTGAGCTCAGCATTGGTGCATGAAGCAGCGCCAATGTAGTGCAGAAAGTTGGGGGACATAACCAGAGAAGGCTTGGGGCATGCTATGTTGCTATTCAAAAGGCAGGCATAGCTGAGGCCAATGCAGGTGCCCATGGCTACATCTTCCATTTTGTAGAAAGTGGAAGAAACTGGGGGGAAAATTGTGGAGTGTGAGGACCAGTTCCGCCAAACTGAGGAGGGTGGTGGTGGAGGGGAACTGTTCAGGTCTCTTCGAGAAAGAAGCAGAGAACTTTAAGGCCTTCTTTATGGGGGATCAAAGTGTATAAGGGACAGGACATCCATGGTGGGAATGAGATAATCAGGACCAGGGAATTGAAAGTAGTTGAGATCCACTACCACTTCCCCCAAAATCTTTTCACCATCTTCAAGGCATGTGGGAGGAGTATTTGCATGAATGAATAGTGCAAACAGTACTGAAAAGGTTAGTTTATTTCAGGACAAATTATTCTACAGCCATCGCTCATGCATTCAGTCATTATTACCATTACATCGTGATCAGTGAGTATTATTTACAGATTGTACTGTAACAACTTGCCAGTGTAATGTACATGCTGCAACAACATGTACTAAATCCACGTCTACCATCTCGGACAGTAGTCGAGGTCTCTGGATCTATACTACCTGCACTTTGGAAGTAGGCCACCAATCTTTTAACTTACCTAAATGCATTATGAAATAACCTATGTTGTCCACAGTAAAAAGTAATTCAAATTAAAGGCCTTAGGACTTCCAATTGTCATCAATGACCTATCAAACAGAACATTTCAGCACAATACAGGCTTCTTCCCCTCTGCCATCCAATTCCTAAATGGACATTGAACCCATGAGCACTAAATCACTTTTTAAAATATATATTATTTCTGTTATTGCACAATTTTTAATCTATTCAATGTACATATACTGTAATTGATTTACTTATTTAGTTTTACTTTTTTTCTTGTATATTATGTATTGCATTGAATCGCTGCTGCTAAGTTAACAAATTTCATGACACGCCAGTGATAATAAACCTAATTCTGATTCTTCCGTTCATGATGTTGTGCTGACCTCTTAACCTGCTCTTAGATCAATTTATCCCTCCCTTCATACATATCGCTCCATTTTTCTGTTACCTGTGCATCAATCTAAGTGTTTCTTAATTATTGGAGTTTGAGCAAGAATAGAATTTATATAACATTTATTGTTATGGCCTGGTGGAAAGCTGAAAATCAATCCCTTTAACCATTTCAAAGTGAATGGGTTCTGCTTTCATTACTATTGCTGCGAGGAGTTTGAGATACTTGAGTTGGAAAACTTTCTAGAATCACACTTCTGCTTTTATCTCCTTCCTCATGATAAAAATTGCAGGAAAACAAACAGCTGTAAGCTTTTAAATTTGCAGTACAAAGAGAGTATTTGATCCCATTTTCTGCCAAGAGGACATTTGTCATTTCAGTATGTTAAGTACTCAACAAGTAGAAGAAAACCATCAACTTTTATCCTCTCATTCGCATTAATCATTTGTTCTGCATTTCAGTAAATTAAATCATGGTTATAATCAGAATCAGGTTTATTATCACAGGACATACAAAAAAGCTGGATGAACTCAGCAGGTCGGGCAGCATCCGTTGAAAGAAACAGTCAACGTTTTGGGTCGAGAACCTTCGTCAGGACGGCAACAGATGCTGCCCGACCTGCTGAGTTCATCCAGCTTTTTTGTATGTGTTTATTTGACCACAGCATCTGCAGTGTACTTTGTGTTTATTATCACAGGCATTTGTCATGAAATTTGTTAACTTAGCAGCAGCAGTTCAATGCAATATATAATATAGAAGAAAAATAAAACAATAATGAATAACTTACAGTCTACATATATTGAATAGATTATAATCATGCAAAAAACAAATAATTGTATATTAAAAAAGTGAGGTCGTGTTCATTTAGGAAACGGATGGGAGAGGGGAAGAAGCTGTTCCTGAATCGCTGAGTGTGTGCCTTCAGGCTTCTGTATCTCCTACCTGATGGTAACAGTGAGAAAAGGGCATGCCCTGGGTGCTGGAAGTCCTTAATAATGGACGTTGCCTTTCTGAGACACTGCTCTTTGAAGATATCCTGGGTACTTTGTAGGCTATTGCCCAAGATGGAGCCAACTAAATTTATGACCCTCTGCAGCTTCTTTCAGCCCCACCTCCCCCCATACCAGTGATCCAGACAGTGACAGGGTTTCATTTAAGTGCATCAAACTGCACCTTATAAAGAATAATTCCAAAGAAAGTGCAGGTCTATTCTTAATACAGAACATGTTTATCCATTTACTTATAGCCTCCTACCTGCCGGCATGAACATTCAACTCACAGACCTCTGCTGATACCCCTTACCCCATCCCTATCTATAATTTTAGTTTGGTTCTTTTTTTCTCTCTCTTTTTTCCCCCCTCACTATAATCTCCCCCCAGCCCTACCTTTCTTTCTCTTTTATTTCCCATAATTCTCCACCTTCCCCCAGCCCATTTCCCTCCAGCCTATCACTTCCCAGCTCTCTACTGCATCCCTCCCCCCACTTCTTATACCCCACCTCGACCATCCCATATTACTTCGCTCCTGATGAAGGGTTTCGGCCCAAAATGTCATCACTACCTCCTCCCATAGATGCTGTCTGGCCTGCTGAGTTCTGCCAGCATTTTGTGTTTTTATTTACTTGCTATGTACATTCCCTCTTCCTAGGTGGCAGGCTTGTCCAGTTTGTAACGTTTATTTACTTGTTTGTTTGTTTGTTTATTTTACCATGCAGCAAGGAATAGGCCGCTCCAGCCCTGCAAGCCACACTACCCCAGCAACCCCTGACATCCCCAGTTTGACCTGTAAATCTCTGCAAATAAAATGAAGTGGGGCATTTTATATAAAACGAAACCCTTAACACATTTTATTGAACTGCAAAACCTACACACAAAAGCACATAATCACGTCATCACATCAGACCAGACTCTTAAGCAAAACACCAACTCCAATGTTGATGGTTGTGAATCATGTACATTTCTCCCAATTACGTTACCCAACACAGGCTCCCCTGCCCCCCCCACCACCACCCAGAATTCACTAGAACGGGCTTTGCAAGCCTACCTAGAGTTCGGATGAACCACCCGGCTTGGGAATTGTGTTTCATGAGTGGAGGAACCACGAGTGTCGCTGGCTCGTCCAGCGGTGCGTTGACATACTCATGGTCATGTTGTGACGCCAGCAGAATACTCCAAGTCTTGGTGGGCCAGTTTAAGGTGATCTACTGAAATATGTTCAGGTTTACCCCTCTTATCTATGATAAACATCTTTTCTCCCCATTCCAAAATGCAGAACGGGCCATCGTAAGGGGGCCATAGGAGATGTTGGTGTGCATCATGGTGGATGAAAACAAATGAGGTGGAATGTAGGTCGAAAGGAACTCAAGAATATTGTACAATATGATAGTAGATAGGAATAGGTAAAAAAGGAATTTAATGTACTGATGAGGGTGGATTGCTGTTGAGAGGCCGACCAGGCAGTCGTGTCAGGAATTAAATCCCATGGCACTCATAATGGCTACCTGTGTACCAACTCAGCCGCAGGTCCTCTTTTGGAGCAATTCTTAGCCCTAGCAGGACCAAGGGGAGCTGATCATGCCAACACTCATCAATCAGGAAAGCCCTCAGAGCATCCTTTAAGGAGTGGTGAAACTGCTCTCATAGGCCATTGGACTGCAGGTGATACATCGTGGTGTGATGTATCCTAATGCCGAGATTGTAGTCTATCGTAGCCTAGAGGTCTGAAATGAATTGTGGACCATGGTCAGAGGAAATATCAGATGGGGTGCCAAGCCCAGCAACCCAGGTGCAGATGAATGCCCAAGCCAGGTCTGCAGCCATTGGCGATGCTAGAGGGACGACCTCTGGCCATCTGGTGGTACGGTCTACAATGGTAAGAAGGTGTGTGAAACTGCAGGAAGGGGGAAGAGGACCAACAAGGTCCACATTGATATGGTCAAACCATTGCTCAGGCACCTCAAAAGGCCTGAACATGTCTGTTAATTTTTGCTCACTGGAAGTCCTCACAAGCTGCAGTCCAATCACACATGTCCTTTGAGGCCATACCAAGCAAACATTAGTGCAACCAGTTTCTTTGAGGTCTTCTGGCCTGGGTGTGAGAGGCCATGTATGGAGTCGAAAACAGTCTGTCTCCAGTTTGCAGGCACAATGGGGCGAGGGTGACCGGTTGAGATATCACAGAGGAGAGAATCCACAGTTTCCTCTAACTTGATGTCAGCCAGTCACAGGCCCATGACTGCTATTCAGTAAGCCTGGGCCTCTGGGTCAGTAACTTGGTTGGCTGCCATGTGAGCATAATCAACCCCTGTGTGTACAGCCTCAACGGCTGACTGTGAGAGGAAATCAACTACAGCATTAAATTTTCCCCTGATATGTTGCATACGCGTTGTGAACTTGTTTAGGTAGGCCAGGTGGCATTGCTGCCATGCAGACCAAGGATCTGATATTTTGGTCATCACGTGCACAAGGGGTTTGTGGTCAATGAATGCTACGAAAATGACGGATAGCCAGATAGAGACCAAGAAGCTTACGGTCAAACATGCTGTACTTCTTTTCAGGGGATGGAGCTGCCAACTGAAGAAGTTGTGCGGTTACCACACCCCTCCGACCAGCTGTTCATGCACAGCACCCACAACATAGTCTGAGGCATCAGTCGTAATGGCTATGGGTGTGTTGGTGAGCAGGTGCACCAGTAAGGTCACGTTAGAGAGAGCTCGTTTGGAATCACCAAATGCATTGGCATGTCCGCTGTTGTAAGAATTATACAGGGCAGCGTAAGTTCAGCAGCTGGTGGAATGAAATGGTGATAGAAACTCACCATGCCTAAAAACTCCTGTAGTTTTTTGGTAGTGCAGAGCAGTGAGAAATCCATAATAGCAGCTCCCTTTGATGGGATGATTGTCGTACCTTCTGCGGAGATGCCATGGCCAAAAAAGTCAATGGTTGACAACCTAAACTGGCATTTAGCAGGTTAATAATCAACTCGTGTTGGCTTAAGCACTCAAAGTGTGTGGAAATGAGATACATGTTCAGATTTGGATGCATTGGCAACAAGTATCAGACACATTGGCAACAAATAAACACAAAGAAAACCTGAGTCTTTTAATAGAGAATCCATCTGCCGTTGGAAAGTCTGTGCTGCATTTTTCAGTCCAAACGGGATACACAGAAACTCAAAAAGGCCAAATAGGATAATCACAGCTGTTTTGGGATGACCTCTAAGCACACAGGTACTGATGGTAGCCCCTAACTAGATTGATTTTAGAAAAAATTAACTTTTCAGCTGAATGTGCCAAAAAGTCTTGAATGTGTGAGACTAGGTAATGATCGGGGGTGGTGGCCTTAAGGTGTCAGTACTCACTACATGGGCAGCAACCACTATCACACTCAGGGACTATCTGGAGGGATGAAGCCCAGGGGCTATTCAACTGGTGTACAATTCCAAGTCTCTCTATGTTGGCAAACTCAGTCTTTGTGGTTGCCAGCTTTTCTGTGTCCAGTCTTTGTGCACGGGCATGGACTGGCAGGCAGTTGTGGGAATGTGGGCTTGGTGACATCTGGGAATTTGAGCAGCAATCGAGTAATCTCACATGCGCTTGACATAGTCGTCGTGGGGAACTTAGTGGGGGAGGAGGGAAATGACCCAAAGTTCTTGACATCAACAAGCTGGCAGTTCTTAAGATCAACTAAAGGTCCTTGGTCACACAGGAAATCTGCACCGAGCAGAGGTCTAGCCACTTTGGCCAGGACAAAGTCCCGTGTGTAATGTTGCCCACTGAAGCAGAGCGTCATGCGTCGTGTCCCAGAAGTCTGGATCTTGCTGCCAGCCAGGTTTCATTGCTCTTTGCCTTCTCATTAATTGGCGATGCTGGCAGCACAATTACTTGAAGATCTGAGTCACACTAAAATGTTGCCCCGGGAGGGCATTTGTAATCAACAGTAGATGCTCCAGCAGCTAGAACCCACAGTGTTCACAGACCTTGATGCACCGGCACTGGTAAAGCTGCAAGATGATTGATACTTCCTAGCATTCATACCAAAGCAAGCATGGTAAAAATACAGGCCCAGCATCATGTGTTTTGCAGCCACAAAAGTCTTTATGTTGGGGGCCTTGCTGACCGGGCTTACTGAGGTAGAGAAAGGAGGAGGAATGATGCACCCCTGCACAGCTGAGTGTAGACTATCAGCCATTTTAGCAAGCTCCCCGTAGTCCTTCAGGGGTGCATTAGCAAGGGCTATGCGAGCTTCATCAGGCATTTGCTGCATGAAGAGTTCTTTAAAAATAAAATAAGGATGGTGATTCCCCAGGAGAGACAGCATGTGGTCCATTAACTCTCAAGGCTTCCCATCACCAAGACTGGGTAAGAACAGCAACTGATCGGCACGTGCAGACTCCGATAGTCCAAAAGTCTGTAAAAGGTGAGTTTTTCAGCAATCGATATTTATCATCTTCAGTCGAGTGTTCAAGCAGATCCACCACTCTCACTGTCGTGGTATTGCTGAGCAACACTACCACATCGAAATATTCGGTGTTGTTGGTAGCAATTTCTCACAGGGAGAACTGGGCCACTGCTAGTATGAACCAAGTTCCCCAAACTCTGGCAGGTTCAAAGCAACTGCGTTGGCCAATATATTTAGGAACTCCGAAATCATCCTAGAGGAATGGGGTCACCAATGCAGGTCTCCACAAATAAAACGAAGTGAGTCATTTTATGTTTAACAAAATCCATAACACATTTTATTGAACTTCAAAACCTATACACAAACGTGCGCTGAAAACCTTTTACGTAATTACATCATCACGTCAGACCAACTCAACTCAACGTTAATGGTTGTGAGTTAGGTACATTTCTCCCAATTACATTACCCTACAAACCTAATTATGGGACAATTTACAATGACCAATTAACCTATCTGGTACGTCTTTGAACTGAGGGAGTAAACCCGATGAAAACCTATGCATTCCACAGGGAAGGCAGACAGACTCCTTACAGATGACTCTGGAACTTAACTTCAAACTCAATGCTCTAAGCTCTTGCAAGGCACCCTACATTATCTGCCTCATATCAAAAATTGTGTAACACTTTACATTTTCTACTGTGCAGATAATATTTAAAGTGGAAAAGTGCAGATGCTGAAAATTTGAAATGAAATAAAAAATACTGCATCCACATCATGACACCAGATTCAGTTATTTTCCCCAAGCCATGAGGCTGACCAACACTTCCACCCATTAATTCAACCCACCACCACTACTTTATCATTTTCTGGCAGAGTCATCTTATGTGCAGATGCCCCATACCTAGCATAACTTTATGTACATACAATCAGTTTATGTATATAAGCTATTCTTATGTATTAATAGGTATGTTTTTATTGTGTTCTTTATGCTTCTTGTGTTTTTATATGTTGCATCACATTCAGAGTAACAATCATTTCATTCTCCTTTACAATTGCCTACTGTAGAATGACAATAAACAATCTTGAATCTTGAAATACTCAGCTAGTCAGACAGCATTAGTGGAGAGGTAAATACAGGCCAGTAAGTTTAACGTCAGTAATAGGAAAATTATTTTCCAAGATTCTGAGGGGGCAGAATTAATCTACCCTTTGAAAAGACAGAGATTGATCAGAAATAGTCATCATGGATTCCTTGGGTGATTCACAGTGTCTGACTAATCACATTTTTGACGAGGTACCTGAATATATTAATAAGAGATGTATTGTTGAGACATGGAATTTATAAAGATTTTGACAAAGCACTACATGGAGGCTAATCCATAGTATTGAAGGAAAGTTGGCAAACTGGATCCAAAATTGACTTGATCAATCGAAAACGAAGATGATACTAGAGGGTTGTATTTGTTACTGAAAGCCAGTGATCAGCTGGACCCTTGCTGTTTGTAATATACATTAATGACTTAGATATAAATGCAGAAGGTATGAATAGAATGTTTGCAGGTGATTTAAAAATTAGTAACATGTAGCTGGCCAAAGAAAGCCATAGGCTTTTGGTGGATGCTGGTTGGTAACTATTCTCCTGAAATAGAAATGGAGAAATCATGAAAGAGAAGAAAGAGTTGAAGGTAGAGCATATGGAAGTAAGACAACACAGACAAAATGATGGAGGAACTGAACAAGTCAGGCAGCAGCAATGGAGGGGAGTCTTGATGAAGAGTCTGGGTCCAAAACACTGATGTTTATTCCCTTCTATAGATGCTGCCTGACTTGCTGAGTTCCTCCACCATTTTGTGTGTGTTGCTCAAGATTACCAGCATCTGCAGGATCTCTTGGGTATATGGAAGCAAGAGCTGTCTGCCACATGGAAAAACTTAACCAGGCCTTTGTCAACCAGCTCTTCCCAGTGGCCAAAGAGCTGCTCCCTGAATCACAGTGTAATTCTGAACACCTAATGAATATTTTCACCACGTGCCAACTAAAATAGAAAGATTGAGGAGTTAAAAGACCCACCTTCTCGCCACTCCCCTAGAGAACAATGTATTCAAATTCAAAGGGGAAATTCAAGGGAAACTCCTCAGGTCATTTTCCTGTCATTCAAAATTTTAAGATTTAGACTCTTGTTAAGTACTCAAGGAATTGAAGAAGTGCTGTGTAAATGGAATTGAGGTACACCCTATCCTCGTTATATGCATCTTCAGACAATGTGGATTCACAGTTATGCGAGGAACCTATTTCTACCAGTGTCTCCTTATATGCATCCAAAACTCACAGGAGGAGCACTGCTTTCCCGCCAATACAAGTCAGGTGCGTGTGCCTCACTATCTCACTTCCGCCAGTCTCGCATTGGTTTTGGCAAGGTGTGGATGTGCGATCTTGTGCTCTTAAACTTTTGTTGGTTTTACCTACGGTGCAGTGATTTTGTGCTTGAAATATTTAACTGTTCCTCCTAAGCATCTGATGTCATGTCCTGGGTCATCAGCTGAGCGGCAGAGAACTGCTTTAACACTTGAAAAAAAGTTGGAAATTATAAACAGTGCAGCATCAGGTGAAGGTAACACAGCTCTGGGACGCTACTGCCGAGAACAGAATCTTGCCTTTAAAGTTATTTTGTTGCTTGACAATGCGCCAGCCCATCATAAACACTTGGACACCATTCATCCTAACATAACAGTGTGTTTCCTGCCGCCTAGCACAATATCGCTGATTCAACCACTCGACCAAGGTGTGATCCACATTCAAGGCATTTTTTTTTTTTTGCAGTGAACTTTCTCTCAGATGCTGCAAGCAACAGACAATTTTGAAAATCCCAGGAGTTTACCAACGGTGGAAGTCGGAACACTTGGCACAAATGGCGATGGACATGGACCCAAGTTTAGAACGGAGTCAGCATTTCAGTCATTCCCTGCTGTCAACCCTTCTTCCCTACAAGCAGATTTATGCTGAAAAACAAAATTTCTGCCAAGCAAACAACCCTCACCACTTTCTTCAAACCGGCAGTCCTAAGAGTTCTGAGTCTTCCTTCACTCCTTGCTGTGCTTGATATGATCCTGATGACCAGAACCATCCACCTTATCCATGTAAAGCTGCCCAACACCACAACAACCACTCATTTCCCAGAGCGAACACACCTGACACTGTTGGTGAGTACTGTACACCCTAGTATGTTAACTTTCTATGATTTATTAATTTGAATATTACCTTAAATTGATTAAATATAATATGAATGTTGCCTTGTGGTACCGCTTTTCTGTCGTATTGGTTTGAAAATGTGAATAAATTACAGATAAAAGATATTTAGGAAGCCCTCTGGAATGCATCCCTGTTTTCTCCACTTAAATAATTATTCACATTATGCGTCGACTGCGTGGAATGTATTCCCCGCATATAACGAGGATAGGGTGTACATAACATTCCTGAATTAATGAATGGCAGAAAATGTTCAAATACCATCTCCCTACATTCCTATTAAGTTTCATTTTAGACTAACTTACATTGAAATAGTACTTTAAACACTTTTTCTTTCCACCAGGTTTTTTTTTCAGGTTTCTGCCTCTGCACTGGCTTTCCTGTAGCAATGATCTGGAGATCACTAGATGGAAAGCTGAAAGAATTCAAGGAGCAAAACACGCGTATTTGATTTACAGATTTTGTTCTGAGTTTGAGGAGATGACTAGTTTCTTTGCGCTATGATGGTTGATAGAAAATGTTTAAAAGGCAGTTCCATTATTTCTCTGCAATCATTTTGAAAGTTTTGTTCAGCTTAAGATAAGTATCAGATAGAAATTCCTGATCTGCACCCTGCCCACATTCCTCCTTAATATTTTAGGCTTCATGACAAACTTGATTCTCTTTTACAAAAACAGAAAATACTGCAAACGCTCACAGGTCAGAAATAGTTAATGTTTCTGTCGGTTCCCTTTTCATTGTTGTTCATATTGCACTAAGAGATTTAATGAAAACATTTGTGGGATTTTAATAAAATTGTGGGCAATATTGATAAAACCTAGGGGCTCATTGATAAAAAGAATGAGATCATATTTCCTTTTTTTGGTGTTTTCACTGTAGTGTATCTTCTTGAGAGATTTAGGATGGGATCCTGCTCACTGGTGTCCCTTCAGTCAGCTGCTGCGATGGCAAAACCAACCTTGATCTTTGCACAACTCACTGGCAGAGTGCTCTGGCACAGTGTGCTTATAGAACACAGTCACAGAGTGCACTGAAAATGTGCAAATAGAGTTCAATTGCAGAGTGCACTGGTAAAATGCACTGGAAAGCATTCAGGTGGAGCCCACTGGTGGAGCACTCTTTGCAGCAAAGTACCTGATACTTTGGATTTTAATTATGCTCAGTGGACAGGCTGAGGGGATCCAAACAGTGTTTGCCAGAGTGAAGGCTCACAATGAGAGCGCAGCATTTCCCAGCATGTAAGTTGTGGGTGATTGGGAACCACAATTCTGGATATTGCAAAAGAAAATGGCGTTGTATTTCCATTTGAGAAAAAAAATTCTGCTAATGCTGGCTGCTGGATAGCAGGGTGACAATTCAGAGGGTTTGGAGAAGTTGAAGAAGGATTTGGCCATCTAGACCCGGGTTTCATCAGCCTGTATGTCAAACATAGTAGTGTTTCCAGATGAGAAGTACTTTATAGAAACAGTAGGCATCAAGCATTGAGGATACTGTGGAGGTAATAGTGTAGAAGTGGGAAGAGAAAACGTGAGGGGCAATTCTGTGGCTAATAATAGCACCAGGCAAGTGCAGTCCCTTCTTGTTTGACCATGTAAGAGACATTGATCTACCTGTCAATAGCTGCTGACAAACTGAGCATTAGGTAACACTGATCACAGCAGCTGTGCTGATGTCTTGGTACTGTGGCTCAGTGAGAAACTGGTTGAAGGAATTCAGGTCTAGAATTCCTGAAAAAATGAGCACAGATCTGAATAGGGGTGGAAGATTAGAAGTAAATGATTAATTTGAAAATACAAGTGGTGTCTGGGTGGATTATTAGTGGAAGGGTGTGATGATAACAGCACAGAACAGGAAGGGACTGTGTCTGAGGACCACTATCAGCCATTACCAAAACCAGAATGAGAAGGTGGGTCATCAGCAGTCCTGATGAAGGGTCTCAGCTTGATATGTTGACTGTTTATTTCCCCTCCATAGATGCTGCCTGACTTTCTGTGTTTCTCTAGCACTTGGTGTGTATTCCTCAAGATTTCCAGCATCTGTAGCATCTCTTGTGATTATAATCTGCAGTTTGGCTGAATCAAAGAAACACCATGCAGAGAAAATAGGAAAGAAATTAGAGAATGGTACAAGTCCAGATACACATTTATTTTTGTCTTATTTTTCCTTTATAGCAGCCATTTCCAACTGACCTTATTGCAGGGTAAGTACCTTACATAGTAAGATTTTACACATGGTCTCTCTACTGGTTTTCAGGATGGTAACAAGTGCAGATTGCAGTGGCAAACTTCACTCTCTGCTTGCAAGTTCTGTTCAGGGAAAGGCTGTTCTACCATATTATTTCAGTGTTTAACATCCCACATGTAGGGCAAAAGTAGAGATGGGGAAAGCAAGATATGCAGCCATTATGCTTCACTTCTGTGGCCCATGAGCTGCCCCTGATACTTCATCAGTCAGTTATTCTCCTTTTTGAAAGAAAATATCAGGTTGTATTGGATGACAAAACTGATCTATATGATTGTGAAAGCAGCATAGATATCTCCAATGATAACTTTGACTTACCTCATGTTTATGTGATCCAAAGATACGCTCTTGAAAACCAAAAGGAAAGCATCCAAAGTCACTCTGATTAATTGAATTCTTCCTCCTGAAAGGATGGCATGCACCTACACGCAGTCAAAAGGATTATTTTGTCAGACTGCACTGAAGTAGTGCTTCAAGGGAGCTGTTAAGTGTGTTTATGTCCCAGGCAGAACAAAGCCTTAGATCATCTTTGCTTGAGCTGGCAGGATGTCAGCCATGCAGATAGCTTATCGAGCAGGTACATCAATGCAGGACCACCAGCACAGGTCTATATGCATGTAGGAGCAGGATAGAGGGTGGGGAACATGGACTGCTCCTCAGTGTGACAATGAGAACATATTTACTTCCAGAAAATGGGGAAAAAATGAATAAGGTTAAATACTTTAATATGGAAAGGAGCCCAAACAGCACTGATGTAACTCACGATTGCACACTAGGAGCATCTGAAATCTGGGAAGGCTTCAATGCATTTAAAACAAATCTTGATTTCTGGGTAATTAATGCTAGATTAAAGAAGTAGGTTAAAAAAGTAGAAAGTCCTGGAAACATTTGTTACATTTAGATGACATTGATATGTTATAATTGAAAGTTTAGACACTTAAAAGTAAGGTATATCTTTATATTGGCTTGTTTCAAAGTCTCATTTCATCTCAATGCACTTCACAGCCAATGAAAATCTTTTGTCATATAATTATTATTATATTTCAGGAAATATTACAGCCAGTCTACCCACAACCATCAGAGTTAATGACTAGACAATCTGTCTTAATGAGGTAGATTGTAAGATAATTTTAATATTTTAGTTACTGAATATTGTCATGTCAAATTTTTAATAGAAAATACTCTTTAACACAAACTGGCCAATTAATTGTTTAATATTATTTCCTCCAAATAATCCAAGCCAAATCTTAAGGATTGTAACATGTGACAGTTAGATAGTGCTGTTGGTGTAGTTAGTTCTTTCTCTCTTCATTAGTTTGATAAAGCATTCAGATTATTGGCTATCCTCTACCATCTCAGAAGCACTGATATAGGGATTGAAGTTCAGAGAAGAAAAAGAATATACGGAAGATAGGACATCATAGAAATGAAAAAGGTAATACAAAGGAACGGTGAAATAATAGTCATTGAGTGTATGTGTCTGATGTGGAGGTTCATTGTACAAGATGGCTACAACATGTATGCAACCAAAGACCTAAAAGGAAGATATCTTGTGTACTGTTGTGCCACTGAAATGGAAAATATTGCAACTCATGGCTACTCAATGATATACAAATATATATCTAGAAACATACTATGACTAAAGCTTGCAATTGCTTTGTGGACATGCAGTGAATGATAAGTGCAGATCTGTTAATATATGAATGAATATAACCATCACTATGCGTTACGTGTTCGGTAATCACTATTATACCTTTTTTAAAGAAATTACAGATTTGGATGAAGTGATAATTGAATCACAATTAGGTTTATTATCATTGACCCGTTGTGATGTGTATTGTTTTGTGGCAGCAGTACAGTGAAATACATTAAAAATCACTATTAGTTGCAATAAGAAATATTTTAAAAAATCAATAAATAGTGCAAAAAGAACAAAATAGTGAGGTTGTGTTCACGGGCTGTTCAGAAATCTGATGGCGGAAGAGAAGTTGTTCCTAAAATGTTGAGTGTGCATCTTTAGGTTCCTGTACCTCCTCCCTGATGAAAAGAGTGCATGTCTTGGATGGTGAGGGTCTTTAATGATAAATGTCACCTTCTTGAGGAATCCTGACCGCACAGCTTTGATATAAATAGGTAACTTGACCCATAACCTTTTCCAAAGATTACCACAAGGTTCTATGATATCTCAACCTCTCTTTTCATTGGACTCAGTCTTTGCCCTTTGGCCTGTTTTGAAGGTCTTTGTAACTTGCTCACCGATATTCAAAGGTTTGTGGCTCTAACCTAGTTGTCACATCTTATGAGAAGCCATGGCCTGAACATTTACAGCCCTGACAGACGGAGAAGTGAAACTAGACCAGCTCCTCTGAGGAAAGAAACTCTGAAGGATTAATGGGGATGTCTGATGCTGGAATCCTCAAAGACAAGTCAGAATAAGTGATAATATGTCAGAAAACTTGCAACAGAAGCCCCAAAGAAGCAGACTTGCCACACATCCCAGAAAGCTGATCCTGAAATCCAATTAACTGTACAGAAAGGAATATTATGGTGATCAATCAAATGGTACTTATGAACAGCCAAGGTATCTGATGGGTACCAGAACTTTGCTGTTCCATTTATGGAGAATGTGAGGCTAGTCTTGAGGACAATTGGTTTATTGATCATTACAGAATGTTTCTCTGGTGCTTCCCGCTCGCTTCACCTTTTCCTAACCATGATTCCCCTCTCCTTGCCCCCTTCCCACTCTCAGCCCACAACAGAGACCCATATCAGAATCAGGTTTATCAAATGTCATGAAATTCTTTTTTTTTTTGTGGCAGCAGTAGAGTGCAATACATAAAATTACTATAGTACTATTGAAAAGTCTTAGGCACCCTAGCCATATAAATGCGCCTGAGACTTTTGCATGGTACTATATTACAGTTTTAACAGATCTTCTTATTACTTTTGGTAGGTCAACACTATTTGTTTGGAGCCACCCAGGATGACAGCTTTCAAAGAAAAATCACTTCTGCCTCTATTATTACTTAATTTTAATTGAACAGTTGTTGTTGTTGTTACTTGGAAGCCATTGCTTTCTATTCCCTGCACTCATTCAAGCCTACACTCACTCATTTTCCCTTTCAATGGCAGACATACATAGAACTTATTTAAAATTTGCTTCATAAGTGTGTGTCACAACTTTGAGTGGAACATGCAGCCAAGGTTCAACACAGTCAGAAAGAGTTTGCGTACCCTGCAACAAATTTTCTTCCATACATCCCTTTTATAATATCTACAGTAAAGTAATAGGTCTACGTTTATTTTGGTTAGTTATCTCAAATATTTCTACTATTTACAGTGAGGACTTACTGGCCTCAAGTAAATATTTGTACTGATGCCACATCTGTTCAGTGAATAAAGCAATCACCCGTATGCTATTACCGCACGCATAAGATTAGAGATAGACTAGAACGAGATCATATCTCTGGTTTTCAGCACACAGTCTGATAACTCAGAGAATATCCATTAGCTAAATATTTCTACTACACAGACCCTATCCTAATGATCACATATATGTCTGTGCACTGGCTTGAGTGATTGCACATATTTGTATGAGCTTAATGCAAAAAAACAGAAACTGAAATGATGAATATATATTTTTCTATTAATAATTTCATGTGGCAAAGTGAACAAAGGAATAGTGATCACCTCTTGAGGAGGAGTATCAATAGCCCTTTCCAAGTAATAACCAGACCCAGACAATATACCTCCTGAAATACTTTTGGGGTAAAAGCTTTCATCTCATGCAATGATTGCAAATTATTAAAAATCCCATCATGGTATATCACAAGAGCTATAAGGATCACATAAACTGACCCAAATCAGTTAGATCAAATCTTCTATCAGAAATTCTATAGGTGCAGGTCAGTGGGATTAGGCAGAAAAATGGTTTGGCACAGCCAAGAAGGGCCAAAGGCCTGTGTCTGTGCTGTAATGTTCTATGGTTCTATGGTAAATGTTTTAAAATTGTTCCTGACAAGAAAGTCACTATTAAGTTAATTACGAAAAATTTTTGTTAAAGAATTTTATTCCATACTATTATGATCAAAATAATAAGAAAGATCCCAAACACATTTGAACACACAGTGCTGAAGTTTTCAATTGAAATCATATATGCCAAATAAGCCAAGTATAAAGTCACACTTTAGAGTTTTGAGCTGACATCAGTGTTTCAGAGAGAGCATTCAGCATATAAATGACAAAAGAAATCTCCCTTTAATCCTGTTCCTCTTTTGTTGCTTGCAAGCTCTGTGTACGTAGAAGAGAGCTATTACAAAGGCAAGAGTTCCTTATTAACAGTTTTCAGACGTCATTTTCCTGGTTATTAATATTGGAAGTGCCATTGAGAGAAAACAACAACCAAAAGTCAGAAGCTCTAAGGGTGAACAGCAGTGAAGGGATGGAGAATTGAGCAACAGATTGGAAATGAATGCTGGAGATTGAGGAGCAGGGAAACTGTAATGAGAAAATCTAGCTGTGGAAAAGTGATGAAATCACATCATTGTAAGATGGGAAAGGAGGATAGAACAAAGGGCATTAAATAAAAAAGGGGGTTTTGAACCAGAGAATGATAATGGATAGAATGGCTGCCAGTGCAAATGGACAAGAATGAGTGGCGTTGTATGAGAAAGAATTTTAAGTTGCAAATCAATTTTCACACTCTTTTTTCATTTCAAATCAATGACCACAAAGAATAAAGTGCTAAAATGAACAAGGATGCATATTTAAGGGTTGTTTTCTAGACTCCAAAACCATTCACTGATTTATTTCCAGGATATTTTTCTTTCCTCCTTTAGGGTGTGCATTGTACAGCTCAAGCCAAGTCACCCACCTCTTTCAGGCACAATTTTCTCCAGACTGCCTTCTACAACCTTGTCCAGGAAATTCACTTCAGTTCCCCTTTATCCATTACTATATGAACATAAAATGCTGAGATACAGAAATAGGAAAGGGCCATTTGACCCCTTATGCCTGTTCCCCCATTCAAGATCATTGCTATTCATTTATCCCATTGCCACTTAGCTACACTAACGTTATACTCCTTAATTCCTTTAATATCTAAAAATGTATAAATATCTATCTTCAATAGATCAAGGTTTGAACCTCCAAAAACTCACAGCCCTATGGGTGAAAAACGTATTATTTTCTATGAACTTTGTTTTGCAGATGTGACCCCTGATTCTAGACAGCATAGCCAGAGCAAACATTGTTTTTGCAGGTACCCTGTTAAGCCCTCTAAGAACATGTACATTTCAATGAACAAGAACATAGATTATAGAACACTACAGCACAGTTAGGGCCTTTGGGACCATGATGTTTTGCTGATCTTCTAATCTACTCTTAAGATCAATTTAACTCTCCTACATAGCCAAGCAATTAACCTCCTACATAACCTTACATTTTTCTATCACATATATGCCCAACTAAGGGATTCTTAAATGTCCCTAATGTATCAGGCTCAACCACCACCCCAGCCGGGCATTCCATGCACCCACCACTTTCTGTATAAAGAACTTATCTCTGACAATCCCCTTACACTTTCGTCCAATCGCTTTAAAATTATGTCTCTCTGTATTAGCCATATGCTATATCCTCCCTGCGAAAAAATCTCTGGCTATCCACTCGATCTATGCCTTTAGTGAGTGTGAACATGTTGGGCATAATGCCTTGTTTCTATGCTGTATGCATCTATGATTCTACAATCTTTGGCTCATGTTAGGTCAAAATGGATAAAGGTAGTACTGAGAACATCAAGGCTGTGCATTGGGACCAGTGGTGGAAGAAGTGCAAAATCTCACAAGGTAGGGACATGTCTGGCACAACTTTGTGGGCCGAAGGGCCTGTATTATGCTGTAGATTTTCTATGTTCTAGGTACCCACCCACCCACCCTGTCCACAGGAATACTTGGTTCCCACATTAGTTTCAATCACTATCTCAGAATACACAAAACCAGAATGGAA
This sequence comes from Hemitrygon akajei, assembly GCF_048418815.1. Taxonomy (NCBI): domain Eukaryota; kingdom Metazoa; phylum Chordata; class Chondrichthyes; order Myliobatiformes; family Dasyatidae; genus Hemitrygon; species Hemitrygon akajei. Next base: position 149,013,718 of record NC_133133.1, on the reverse strand, counting down.
ACAATTCTTGATCCTGATGCACTGTCCTAGAGAAAGAGGGGATGTTTATAGACAGGTTCCACTTGCACAGTTAGCTGTCTAGAAAATGGAAAGAGTTTGCCAGTTCATCGTGAGGTACTAGCAAGTATTAGTTTCAGCCTTACCCAAACCTTTCTCTTGTGCTAATCCTGATCCCAATTTTCTCACCTTGTGTAATTGTTAGTTAAACAGTAACAAATTGTAATTGTTTTATACATTCTGTACAACACAAAGCTTGAAGGACCGTTCAGTCCTGAAGAAGGGTTTTGGCCTGAAACGCCAGCTGTTTATTCAATACCATTAATGCTGCTGAGTTCCTTCTGCCTTTTGTGCATGCATCACAAAGTTTGTGTTGATTCTCACATTATTTATTTTCTCACTATAAAACAGACAATTTTCTCCTGATACTGGCTTCATGAAAAAGCCTAGTTAGTGTTAACTACACAAATTATTCTTCAATTGTACACAAAGCAAAGTTCTGTTAGGGCTTCTCTCTCCTCTTCCAGTTTCATTTGTACAGATTTTGCCCTGAGGGAAGAGAAAAAAAAAATCGATGCTTCAGTTCACAAAGTCACAGTGCGTAGTCTGCATTAGAGTCCCCAAGGAAGTTTTGTTTAAGTGACTTTTCCATTTGATGAAGATGAAGGAACTTTCAGCATTCTGGCCATTCTATTTCCATCTTTTGATCTACAATCCTCAGACATGCTCTGGTGTGATGAGAATAATTAAAGCTGTGCAAAAACAACTTGGCACATTTTATTGCAGTGGAAAGAATCTTCCAAATTGAAGTCTGGCAGGTAATTTTGCCCAGCCGATGAAACCTTTTGGATACAGTGGTTATATTATATCAAATAGCTGTTAGTTGCTTAGCTCACCAAATTCACTGAAGGGTGAAGGAGATTTGGACTCTCCGTCACTATTGCCTTCTCTCCTTGGCATAGAGCATGGAAGCTTATGGAACTCTGCAGCCCTTGAAGGCAAGGCTTTCTCCTTAACCTTTGATGGATTTAGTAACTCTTGAAGGTGCTTGATATAGCTGATAGCAGCCCTTAAGGTCTCTACTTTGCTGAGTCTTTTGTCTGCAAAATCCTCAGGGAGGTGCTCTCTGAGGCGTGCATACCCTTCATTGACGTAGCGTACCCTCTGCCTTTCCCTTTCATTGCGTTTCCTGATAAAGGCTGGTTCGAAAGAATAATCGGTGATTCCCAAATGGCTGTGTACAGGTAGGTAAGGCAGTCTGCTGGCATAGGCTTCATGGAGTGTGCCTTCAAAGTACGCAGTGTCAACAGGAAAGGCTAGTGGTAACCCCTCTGAAAAAGGCACCCCAAAGTAGTCATGTACCCTGGCCAAGGGCATCCCGATTGGTCTTGGGTAAGGGATTCTTTCAAATACTGCTCTTTGCTGATCACTATCCATTTTAAATTCTGATGTTTAAACACAGCAGTATACTTTCCCTTGTATTTTCTAATAAAGATTCTATGAAGGTGGTAGTACGAAATCTTCAATTTCAGTTTTTGAAAACTACTTCAGGTCACATTAGATAAATGCTGAGTTGCAGAGAGAATACTAATTGTTCTGTGTGTCCTTGGTGGAATACCCTGTTCCAAATTGGAAATAAAAGAGTATATATTACAATGAAACATTCAAACTGACTTTCACTGAATTATGTTAGTACCTCACATAGTCAGAGAACTGATTATTATCATGTGCATATTATAACATTTTTGTACAAGTAGTTTTTTTACACATATTGCATAGAATGGCACTGTAGAAGTAGGAAGATATAACAAGGACAAATAACTATTAAAATGGTTACCAAGAATGCAGAAGAAACTGGAGGATTTAGAGTGTGATGTGAATAATAACTTAAAATATGCCCTAAAATCTAAAGTTTTAACCATATTCTGTCAAGTAGGAACTCTTTAGGTTGGGGAAAGGTCAGTTAAAATGAACGAGAAAATTAGCTGTTGACCATACAACCCTAAACCAGACAAGTTGGATCCTTCTTAATATATGTCGTTTGAATCTCAGTGATAAAACTCTTTGCAAACTTAACCCCAAGTACACAATTCTTTGTCCAGACAATCCTATGGGAAATAGGAACTGAGGGTGAAAAAGACTCACAAGACTATTCTTTAAAAAAAGATGTTTCTCAGTGACACAGAAATGGGCCCCCACAAAGAACCACTTAATTAACCCTTTCATCATAATGACTCTGATCACAATCACCTTGGATCACCCACATGCTAGCAATCATTCCTGGAACCCTGTACGTGGTCTTTTACTCTCCAAATTAACAGTTGTTGCTTGCTATCCTCCTCAATGTTCCTGGCAAGTTTCACCACAAATTCATGCTTTGAAATTTCACTAGATCTCACCTTTGAAAGCAACTAGACTACCTTACCTCCACAATCCCACTGGAGAGTTATAAATTATCCCACTGCCACTGCAGTATATTCCTTGATAACCTGCTGTAAGTCACCATTTTGTTCACTTAACGAAGTGATAATTTCTATCATCCTTACCTGTCAATCTTCAAGAATTATATACAGTATATATGACTAAAATGAAAATGATATCAGATATCAGAGTGGTGGCTTTTGACTCCTCAGTAACTCACTCAGAAGTGTCTGAAACTGAGCTTGTATCAAGAAAACAATTATTCACAACATGAGTTCAAAGCAAAATCTGATGTCGATTTTGAGCAGATTTTTGTTGTCTTGAAATGTCATAAAATCAATATAATAGGTTAAATGATTTAACTAGTTACATTTACTGAAACAGGTATTCAGGAACTGAAAGGATTGAGATTACTCTGTGCCAGCATGGGAGACAAATAAAGATAAAAGTGGGAGATGTAAGTCAACATAATATATTAATGGGAATTAACTATGTGGCCCTCCGTTGGTCGAGATCGACCATGGATGTTACGTTTAAGCTATCTATGTTGTTGGTGCAGCGCCGTCTGTGGCTGACAAGATCAATGCAAGAGTAACAGTCTCTGATACAAAGGTTGCATCTATAAATGGTCTCTGCTCTGCTGGAGATGCAGCATGCCTTTCTATGGGCCCCAGTTGTCTTCTGGCACTTACTGGAATTTTTCCTCGCCTGACTTGTTTCTGGTGCAGTCGGTTTTAAGTTCCTTCCAGGACTCAATGTTGATGTCCAGAGCCTTCACGCTCAGTTGTGGACGGCCAGCTTTCTCTTGCCTGAAGCCAGCTCACTGTAGAGAACACGAGGAAATCTGCAGATGCTGGAAATTCAAGCAACACACACAAAATGCTGGTGGAACACAGCAGGCCAGGCAGCATCTATAGGAGGAGGCACAGTCGACGTTTTGGGCTGAGTCCTGATGAAGGGTCTCGGCCCAAAACGTCGACAGTGCTTCTTCCTATAGATGCTGCCTGGCCTGCTGTGTTCCACCAGCATTTTGTGTGTGTCACTGTAGAGAATGTCTTTTGGGATGTGGCCATCCTGCATGTGGCAAACATGGCCCAGCCTACACTGCCTGAGCAGGGTGTACACAGTAGGGAGGCCTGTACGAGGGAGAACCTCAGTACCGGGTACTCTGTATTTCCAGAAGATGCCCAAGATGTGACAAAGGCACCTTAAATGGAAACTGCAGAGATTTCTCTCCTACTTAGAGTATGTTGGCCAGGTCTCGCTGCTGACCAGCAGTGTGATGGTGACACAAGCACTGTGCACTGTCACCTTTGTCTTGACTGAGAGCTTGGAGCTCTCCCCAGCTTGGCAGGTTGTTGGTTTTTACGTCCAAGGAGAGGTTGTCACTGATGATGGACCCCTGTGAACTGATGAACAACATCCAGTTTGTAGTTACTAACAGTAATGACTAGTGGTTCCTCCATTGGCCTGAAGTGACTGGTTTTAAGGCAACAATAATCTACCTTTGCCCCTTCTCCTGTTAGTAGAAATGATTCCTCCAGGCTTAGTAGCTAAACCACATGTGAAGACCAGGAGCTGGACTTGATTGTCAGAGGCTATTTGACATGCATGCTAATGGGAGCATTTAATAGTGGAAGCTTATCCCTACTATCCATCTCTCCCCCATGACAACCTTGGGAATTAAACAATAGAGATAAAGATTATTATGATAATTACTTCAGTTCTGAAGATGAAAGGATTGAAATAAATTGTTGAAAAGTGGAACAAAATAAGAATGGAACCAAAATTAAGAGTTGTTCTTTATTCATAAATTAGTAAAGATATATTAACCATTATCGATTTAGTACAATATTATGCTTTTATGCAAGTTTTCAAAAGTAAGTATAGGTTTGAAAAAGTAAATAACATCAAAGATTACCGGGGAAATTGTGGACAATAAAGGAAAAGTTCTGAGAAAAATAAAAGGGGAACGATTCAAAGGTGTATGACAGAATCAGAAGAATTAAGAAAAGAGTAAGGAGAAAGAATGAGTAAGCAAGCAAACAATAAGAATCTACATTAAAAAAGCAAGAGGCAAATTTTAAAAGTTGGTAGAAGGATGAAAAACATTTTAAAATGGTTACACAATAAATTAGTATATAAGCAAAGGGAGTATCTTTAAGAGAAAGCACAACATTTACGGCTTTTAAAAATGGAAGTGAATTTTTGCGTACAATCTTGCTTACCTCCCTGGCTGTAAGATTTTATCATCATTTTTACAATTTGCCACAGTCTCTCCAGTTGCACGCTCTTGAATGAAGCAGTGAGCTCAAGCTTCTCTGCTGTCTTAGGACTTACAATGTCTTTTAATGATTCCCTGGAGTTTAAGCATCTACTCAAGTCCTTTCCTCCTGGCTTCTGTTAAGAAAAGCTTTGCCAAGGAAAAGCAAGCAGTTGGATTTTTCTGAATACACTGAGGGTTGTTTTGGATTTCTGCCTTTTGGGATTGGATAACTCTGCTTGGATCAAAGACTGCACAGATTCTGTCGAGTACTGCCTCTTTTCATGCAGACACTTGGATTGTTTGAATAGCGATGATTGAAATAACTCAATACAACATAGATCAGAGATCAAATTTCATTCAGAGATTGGGCGCACAGTAGCGCAGCCAGTCATGCTGTTGGCTCATAGCTCCTGTGTCCTTGGTTCAGTCCTGTCCTCTGGTGCGGTCTGTGTGTTATTTGCACATTCTCCCTGTGACTGGGTTTCCCTTGTGTGCTCTGATTTCCACCCATATCTGAAAAATGTGCTGATTGACAGCTTAAATAACTCCTGAAAATTATCCCAAGTGTAGGTGCATGGCAGGTGTTGATGGACATACAAAAGAGAATTCGCCACACAGAAATATGTGGGGAAAGAGGATTGACATTGAGGAGCTTGTTCTAAGAGCCAACACATACTCAGCGGGCTGAATGGAGTCCTTCTATATTGTTGGGAAATGTGAAGTGAATAGGAAGGCAGAGAACTTGAAAATTAGTTACAGTTAGAAATACAGCAATATCATATCACACAAGTAAACATATTCAGCTAAACACAATGGATCAGAGAGGAGATGTGGATAGAGCAATGTCGCATAGATAAAAATATTAAAATAGAAAGTGATAGCCAAAGTAATTAACGATAGACTAGGTGGGTGGCTGGTAGAAAAAGATTAGTAGATAATGATTCCATGGGAGATTGTTTATAAATTTTATCTGATTACGTTCACCTTGTTGAATGATGTTTAATGTGTCATAAGACTCACAGAATTATAAAGCTATCTCAGGACAATTCAGTATTAACAATTATACACATCTCTGAAGCAATTAATGATCTAAAGTTCCACAATTTACAACACAAAAGCACTGCTGATATGTAATGGTCATTATATACAAAAAAAATCTCTTGCCTAATGTGGTGAACTACATATACCTGTCTGGACATGCCCCTCTGCTGACTGCTCCTGTGGCTCCTCCCACAGACCCCTGTATAAAGGCGGTTGGAGGCACTGCTCCTCCCTCAGTCTCCAGGATGTTGTATGGTGGTCTCTTGCTACTAATCGTGGTCTCTTGCAGCTAATAAAAGCCTATTGTTTGCCTCCCGTCTCCGAGAGTTATTGATGGCGCATCACCTGTGCTGTGGATCTTTTCTATTTTTTTTCATTAACTGTACTAGGATAACGTATATTTCAGACTCAAGAACCCAGAGGACCATGAGCCAGTCCTCATTGGGGGATCAGAGAAGAAGAGAGTCAGCAACTTTAAGTTCCTTGTGTTATCACTTCAGAGCATTTATTCTGGGCCCAGTATTCAAGTGCATTTATGAAGAAAGCATGGCAGTGCCTCTACTTCCTCAGGAGTTTGCAAAGATTCAGCATGACATCTAAAACTTCAACTTCTATAGATGCACGGTATAGGGTATATTAACTGGATGCATCACAGCCTGATATGGAAACACCAATGCCCTTGAATGGAAAAGCCTACAAAATGTAGTGGATATGGCCCAGTCCATCACAGGAAAAGCCCTCCACACCTACATGGAGTGTTGTTGCAGGAAAGCAGCATCCATTGTCAGGGACCCCACCAGAAAGGTCATTCTCTCTTCTTGCTGCAGTCATAAGGAAGAAGGTAAAGGAGCCTTAGGATCCACACCACCTGTTCTAGGAACAAATATTACCACTCAACCATCAGGCTCTTGAACCAAAGGGGATAACCTCACCTGATGATAGTCCTGTCATTGAACTGTTCCCATAACCTATGGACTCACTTTCAATGACCTTTCATCTCATGTTCTCGATATTTATTGCTTATTTATTATTAACCCATTTTAAAAAGTTTGTCCATCCAGGACAAACCTAAGTGTGATGGCAGATGATCTTTTGACGCCCTTTTCTCCTGGGACCCAGCTGGCATTGAGATGAGGGTGGATGTTCCCAGATATAAGCTGCTGCCTGTGGTTTGCATGGTAAGGCATCTGTTGTACACCTCTGCCATGGCCTTGAGCACTATAATGATATAATGCATGAAATGTAGAGGAGGAAGTGGAATAAAAAAGGCCGCTGTGTCTTAGTCCATGACCCTCAGTTCAGTCCACCGAACACGTCAACTATACTAGCAATAATACCTCTGGGTGTGAAGTGAACTGGATTTGTAGAATTTTATTTTTCATTTACCTGGTATCAAAACTGTGTGTCCTTATATTTAGCATTTATGCCTTCTTTGATCAGATGCTTTGTGACAAAGTTTGCAGATGATACAAAGGTGGAGGAGTAGGTAGTGCTGAGCTGAGGAAGCAATGCGATTGCAGAAGGACTGAGACAAATTGGAAGAATGGGCAAAAAAGTGGCAGATGGAATACAGTGTTGGGAAATGTATGATAATGCATTTTGGCAAAAGGAACATTAGTATGGACTATTATCTAAATGAGGAGAAAATTCAAACATCAGAGGAGTGAAGGGATTTAGGATTCCTCATGCAAGACTCCCAGAAGGTTAAATTACAGGTTGAGTCTTTGATAAAGAAGGTAAATGCAATGTTGGCATTTATTTCAAGGGGCATAAAATATAAAAGCAAAGAGATAATGCTGAGGCTTTATAAGACACTAGTCAAGCCATGCTTGGACTATTGTCAAGAGTTTTGGGCCCCATATCTCAGAAAGGATGTTTCCTGTGGTGGGGGTGTCCAGAACTAGAGGGCACAGCCATAAAATTGATGGACGTCCCTTTAAAACAGAGGTAAGGAGGAATTTTTTTTAGCCAGAGTGTTGTGAATCTGTAGAATGCTCTGCAACAGACAGCTGTGGAGGCCAAGTCAGTGAGTATATTTAAAGCAAAAATTGATAGTTTCCTGATCAGTCAGGGTATCAAAGGTTATGGTGAGAAGGCAGGAGTATGGGGTTGAGTGGGATCTGTGATCCACCATGCTGGAATGGTGGAGCAGGCTCGATGGGCTGAATGCCTAATTCTGCTCCTATGTCTTATTATATCTTTATTTTTTATTTGCACAGTTTGTTGCAGTTTGCACACTAGTTGTATGCCCAATTGATGTGGGTTTTTTTATTGATTCTATTACGTTTATTATATTTATTGAGTATGTCTGCAAGAAAATGAATCTTAGGGTTGTAAATGGCAACATATATGTACTTTGATAATAAATTTACTTTTGAACTTTTCCTTTATTATTTTTTTCAAATCTAGGTACTGACATATTCTTCTTTTCCCTTCTTAGGGTCATAGAGTCAGAGAACCATGGAAACAGGCCCTTCAGCCCAACTGGTCCATGCTGATCAAAATGCACCATCCAAGCTAGTTCCATTCATTAAAATCTGTCCAATCATGTACCTGTGTCTTTTAAAAGTTAATATTATAGCTATCTTAATTACTTCCTCTGGCAGCTCATTGCACATAGATATCACACTTCATGTAAAAAAAAGTTGCTCCATATTTCCCTGTTAAATCTTCCACTCAAATCCTAAACCTATGCCTTCGAGTTCTTGATTCCTTGACCTTGGGAATAAGACTGAGTGCATTTGCCCCTCATGATTTTATAAACCTCTGTAAGACCACCTCCCAGTCTCCAATACTTCAAGGAATAAAGTCCAACCTCCCCTTATAAGTTAGAACCTGATCTCATGGCAACATCCTTGTAAGTATTTTCTGCACTCTTTCCAGTTTATAACCTCTTTCCTAGAGCAGGGTGACCAAAACTGAAAATACTCCAAGGGGTCTCACCAATAAACTGTACAACTACAGATGATTTGTCAACTTTTATATTCAGTGGCCTGACTTATGAAGACCAGCGTGCCAAAAACCTTCTTCAACACCCTGTCTACCTGTGACTCAACTATCAGTGAACCCTGTACTTGTATTCCAAGGTTCCTCTGCAACACTTCCCCAAGGCCATGTCATTTACTGTGAAACTCCTATCTAGATTTGTCTTTTCAAAATGAAATACCTCACAATTATCCGAATTAAACTCCATTTGCCATACCTTGGCCCACTTGTTCAACTGATCAAGGTCACCCTGTGATTTTTGAGAACCTTCTTCGTTGTCCACTCTACCACTTACTTCAGTGTCACCTGCCAACTTACTAACCATGCATTGTGCATCCTTATCCAAATTGTTGATATACTGTACGCTCAGTGGCCACTTTGTTAGTTACAGGAGTGTACCTAATAAATTGGCTACAGGAGAAAGCCCAAGTGTGGTCCTCTCTTGCTGGAGCCCATCCACTTCAAGGTTCAATATGTTGTGCATTCAGAGATGTTCTTGTGCACACCACTTGTAATGTGTAGTTATTTGATTTACTGTTACCTTTGTGTTAGCCCTTCCCACCATTGAGCACATCTACACAGTGCACCGTCACAGGGAAGCAGCATCCATTATGAAGGGCCCCCACCATTCAGGCCATGCTCTCTTCTCACTGCTGCCATCAGAAAGTTACAGGAGCCTCAGGACCTGCACCATCAGGTTCAGGAACAGCTATTGCCCCTCATCCATCAGGCTCTTGAACTAGAATCGATAATTTCATTCACCCTAACACTGAACTGTTCCCACAACCTATGGACTCACTCTCAATGACTCTTCATCTCATTTTCTCGATTTTTGTTGCTTTATTGAGATAAAGCTTCCAAACATCCCATCTCCCCATCACCCTCATCCAAAAGCATCTTGACTGGTTTCCAATTTGCCTCAAGATACGTTGTTCAGGAGCCTGGGACCATACTGCTGAAACCATGGTGCAGAAAAATAAGTATATAGAAATGGATTGCTGATAACACCAAACATAGGAAGCTACACAAGAAAAAGTGAAAATGTTTTATCTGTTTACAAAGGCAAAAGAATATGGATGCTGGAAATCCAAAGTAACAATAAATGGTGGAAGAGCTTGGGTTAGGTGTTACGTCTATAATATTTCATTAATATTGTAAATATGTTGCTTGATTAAATAGTCTTTGATTATTATTATTTTCTTTTTGTATTTGTACAGTTTGCTGTCTTTGCACATTGGTGGTCCATCTTGTTATGTGAAATCTTTCATTGAATCTAATGTGTTTCTTTGTATTTACTGTGAATGCCCACAAGAAAGTAAATCTCAGATTGTATATGATGACATATACATTATGTGTTTTGATAATAAATTTACTTTGAACCAGTCTGGCCATTCTCCTTTGACCTCTCTCATTAACAAGGTGTTTTCACCCACAAAACAGCCACTGACTGGGCTTTTTTGTTGTTTTCTGCACCAGTCTTTGTAAACTCTAGATACTGTTGTGTGTGAATATCCCAAATCAGTAGTTTCTGAGATACTCAAACCACCCTGTCTGGCACCAACAGTTATTTCACGGCCAAAGTTATTTCGATCACATTTCTTACCCATTCTGATGTTTGGTCTATTTATTTATTTAGAAATACAGTGCAGAATAGGCTCTTCCAGCTCAATGAGTCATGCCACCCAACAACCCATTGATTTAACCCTAGCCTAATCAGGGGACAATTTACAATGACCAATTAACCCACTAGCTGGTATGTCTTTGGACTGTGGGAGGAAACCCATGCGCACTTGGAAGCAACGTACAAACTTGCTTACAGAGGATGCCGGAATTGAACTCCAAACTCTATTTGTACTATCTTGCACAGTACTGCTGCCACTTAACAACAAATTTCAGCAACAAAAGCCTGATTTTGATTCTAAGTCAGGCGTGGTACTATTGATAGAATCCTACTGTGGTAGAAAATGACTTGTCTGGTGCCCTTGCCTGACCACAATCCAAAGCTACTTCAAAGCAGGGCACTTTGCAAGTATCTGGGATGTGAATAAAACAAGCACTCCAATAAAAAGCAAAAAAAAAGCCGCAGATGTTAGAAGTGTGAAATAAAAAACAGGGAGTGCTGCAATTAGTCAGCAAGTTAGACAGCAACTGTGATGAGAGAAATCAAACCAATCAGAACCAAAGAAGAGGACAGCTACCTGAAACTCCGTTCTTCTCGTTCTGCAGATGCTGCCTGACTTGCTGAGTGTTTATATGGTTTCGGGCAATTCTAACAATTCAACAACCTCTTCTTTTTATTGCAGCTTACTGTGCAGTAACATGTTTCCCTTCCTTTCACTGTCTCCAGCCGTGGGGTAGGGTATCTTACGGGCGTTGCCCCAGTTCCTCTACCGTGAAAGGATCGCAGCCTCTGCCGTGGCCAGAAGGGAGCAGTGGGGGGCGCCGGTTGCTCGCGGTAATGGCGCATGCGCAGCCGGGCGCCGTTGGCCGGCGGTGGACACGAGCCGCGCGCGCTGACAGGTCAGTGACAAACGTTCGATGGGAACAACAAAGGGCGGCGAGCGGCGGAGCGCGAGCGGCACTCGGAGGCCGGCCGCGCGGCCCGAGCGGCACCGCTGACCCGCTCGCTCGCTCGCCACCCTACCCCGTTGCAACCGGCCGCTCCCGGCAGGCGGCGGTCCCGCTTCCACTGCATTCCCCCTCAGATGTTGCAGTGTAACAGGCCGGGGACTGGGATTCACGGCACCGCGTACACTGACCACAAACTCGGCACCACACCAGTCCCGAGCAACGGCTCCACACACACGGGCTGCTAGAGCGCGGGTGTCTCTTACGGCAGCACAAATGCACCGATTCTGCACTGGCTGTCCCTGCAGCAACTCTTTCAGGCCTATGTTGACATCGACTCTTAGCATGGGCTGTGTTGCACTGATACGCTGCACGATCGATGCTGCAGCAACTCTCTCTGCAAGGCCAAGTTTACACTGACTGCAAGTTGTGTCCACGTTGACTTTGCACGAACTCTTTGCAAGGCCTTTATGTGCACGAGTCAGGAAGGGCTGTGCTTTCACTTTATTTACAGCTCTGCAAGGACTATGTTTCTTCCGACCCTGCGCAGCTTGTGCCAACTCTAACAGCATAGTCTGTGGTAGTTCGGTTGACTCTGCGAGGGATGTATTTCTATCAACTGTATAGCCTAGGCCTACGTTCTCTCCGCGAACTTTATTTACATCAAGTCCGCACGGGCTGTACTTGCACAATCTGTGTGAGCCGTATGGTACTGTCTGTAGGGGCTGTTTCTACACAAACTGCTCGGCCAATGTCTACTGACCTTTAATGCTCTTCACAGTGATTCGGTATGGACTACAACAACTCTGCACTGGCTGTATCTGCGTAATTCCGTATGGACAGTTCACAAATACGGCACCAATTGTAACTGTACTGATAGCATCAGATGTGTTTTCATCAAATTTGTATGAATGATGGCCACACTGATGCTATACAGCTTATACCAACTCTACAGTGTCTCTACACTGGCTCTGAGCGTGTTATAAACTGATTCTATGGCTATACCTATAATGCCTCTGCGTGGACTATTTTTACACTGTCTGCATTGACTCAGTACACATTGTGACTATATGGACTGTGTGAATATTGACTTGGCATGAACTCAGCTCATACTGTATCTATGCCAAAACTGCATGGCCTGTGTCCACACCAGCTAAACAGGCTGTATTCAAACTCTGCATAGGCAATAGGAACACTGAATCTGTACTGACTGGAGCCTACACCAACACTGCATGGATTGTACCCAAATGGACCTCAACAACAATGAACCTGCATGGATGGTTCAGATCTTGAACAGGCTCTGTTCGTATTGGCACTGATTCTCCACGAGCTTGTGACTATACTGACTTTCCACGATGTACATATGTGGCCACCAAACTCATCCCATGTTTGCTCTGTGTATGTTCTGTGCCATCTCTGCAGAGTCTGAATGGACTGAGCACCTCCTGAACCTCTTTTAGTAAGATTATCATTGGCTGAGTTTGATTTTTTTTTTGTGTGGGTATACTTTTGTTGATTGCTGTGATCTGCAGTCTGAAAAGCCACAATATAGCCCTAATATAATGTGGATTGCCAGACTGAATGAGTTTCTTGGTTTAATCTGCTCAGTATGTGCTAAGTAGTGGTTATTTTGTATAATATTATTTGTATACTTGCTGAGCTTCAACAGGCTAAATTTTTGCAAGCTTTGGAATGGGTACATCTAGGTGGTACTGGACCCACCAAGTCCCATTCTTCTCTCTCCTGCCAAGATCGGGTGGGAAAGTCTAGGGCTAAGGAATAAAGTGATACTGTAAGCCTTCAAGAGTGAAGTTGGAAAAGATTTCTGCACTCCATTTGTGATGAGAATTAGGAAACATCTTCTGAAAATGAGCTATCTTCTACTTGATCATCTGTTAATTTTATACATATGAGTGAAATATTACAGACAAAACAATCATTTAAAGAAATGGAAGTATCTGGTGTTAGGTCACAGATCAGTTATTGACTCTTGAATGTTGTTACTGGCCAGAGGTAAATGGTGTATTCCTGTTCTCATCAGTGCAGAAGGCAGTCTTCATGCACTGTTATCTCTGCTGTTATCCAAAGACTCATTCTTAGCTCTCCTATGTGTCAAAATCATTCAAAAACCCAGGTTCCCATGTGTGCTGACAGCACCCTGCTCTACCTTGTTGTCACCTCTCATGACCCCACCACAGTCTCTAAATTGTCATGCTGCTTATCTGACCTCTAATACTGGAAGAGCATTTTCTCTAAGAATTGGGAAGAATGGAGCCATTGCGTTTCATCCCTGTCACGAACTCTGTTCTTACGGACTGGTAATTGTGATGAACAGCATCTGACTATTTTCCAAATTTAACTTAGATGTGAATTTAATCTATTGCATCAGTGAAGACTGACTACTTACACTTGTGTGACATTATGTGACTCATCTCATTTCAGCTGATTTTGAAATCTCCATCCATGCCCTTGCCAGACATGACTATTGCTGTGCACTTCTGAGCAGCCTCCTTCATTCTACCCTCCATGCACTTGAGATTAACTAAAGCTTAGCCATCCATATTTCAACCCATAATAAGGCCCTTTCACCCACTATCTCTGGTGATCACTGATCCACATTGCAGTCTTCATTTTAAAATTCTCATCCGTGTTTTCAAGCCTTCCCTAGCTTTGTAAGCTTCAGATTTTAGATACCTGCATTTTCACCTCTTGATCTCCATTGAATTTAATCACTCCTTGGTCAGTGGCTTTGCCTTCATCTGGCAAAGCAATAAAGTCTAGTATTTCCTCTTTACACCTCTCTTCTCTTTTCCTCTCACTTCTTAAAATGTAGCTCTTTGACCAAGTAGACTGCCTTTAAAAAGTATTCACCCCCCCCCCCCATTGAAAGTTTTCATGTTTTGTTGTTTTACAACATTGAATCACAGTGGATTTAATTTGGCTTTTTTTTGACACTGATCAACAGAAAAAGACTTTGTGTCAAAGTGAACACAGGTCTCTACAAAGTGATCTAAATTAATTACAAATATACAACCACAAAATAATTGATTGCATAAGTCACTGTATAGTAGATGCACCATCAGCAGTAAGCTTTGCACATCTGGACACTGCAATTTTCCCCCCTTTATAAAACTGCTCAAGCTCTGTCAGATTGCATGGGGATTGTGAGTGAACAGCCCTTTTCAATTCCAGCCACAAATTCTCAATTGGATTGAGGTCTGGACTCTGACTTGGCCACTCCAGAACATTAATTTTGTTGTTTTTAAGACATTGCTATGTAGCTTTGGTTTTATGCTTGAGGTCATTATCTTGCTGGAAAACAAATATCCAAGTTGCAGTTGTCTTACAGTCTGCATCAGAATTTCCTTGTATTTTGCTGCATTCATTTCACCCTCTATCTTCACATGCCTTCCAGGGAAACTTCCCAGCATGATGCAGCCATCACCATACTTCACAGTAGGGATCGTGTGTTTTTGATGATGTGCAGTGTTTGGCTTATGCCAAACATGGTGTTTAGTCTGATGGCCAAAATGCTCAAGTTTGGTTTTATCAGACCTCAGAACGTTCTTCCAGCTGACTTCAGAGTCTCCCACATGCCTTCTGGCAAACTCTGACCAAGATTTCATGTGAGATTTTTTTCAACAGTGGCTTTCTCTTTGCCACTCTCCCATAAAGCTGCGACTGGTGAAGCACCCAGACAACTGTTGTTGTATGCACAGTCTCTCCCATCTCAGCCACTAAAGCTTGTAACTCCTCCCTAGTTGTCATAGGTCTCTTGGTGGCCTCAATCACTAGTCCCCTTCTTGCACAATCACTGTTTTTGAGGATGGCCTGCTCTAGGCAGATTTATAGCTGTGGCATATTCTTTCCATTTATTGGTGATTGACTTAAATGTACTCCATTTAAGTTACCTGGAAATGTTCTTGTATCCATCTCTTGACTTGTGCTTTTCAATAATCTTTTTACAGAGATACTTGGAGTGTTCTTTTGTCTTCATAGTGTAGTTTTTGCCAGGATACTGACTCACCAGCAACTGGACCTTCCTGATACAGGTGTATTTTTACTACAATCAATTGAAACACCTTGACTGCACACTGGTCTCTGAAAACATATCTAACTAATTAGCTGGGTTCTAAAACTAATTGGCTGCACTAGTGATGATTTGGTGTGTCATATTAAAGGGTGAATACTTACGCAATCAATTATTTTGTGTTTTATATTAACTTTGTACTAACTAACTTGATCACTTTGTAGAGTTCTGTTTTCATTTTGACACGAAAGAGTCTTTTTCTGTTGATCAGTGTCAAAAAAGTCAAATTAAATCCACTGTGATTCAGTGTTGTAAAACATGAAAACTTCTGGGGGGAGGGAGGTTGAATACTTTCTATAGGCACTGTATATGGTTATCTGTCCTAGTCATATTCACAATCAATTTTTGCTTAAAACTGCTTTGTAAAGTGCATTGCTACATTTTGCAGAAGAGTACCCTTGTTGGATCTGTGTTTGACTTGAATTTGCCGTGGGTGTGATTATGTGGGGATAGTGTGAGCAGAAATAGAGGGGATGTATTTGCATTGCACTAGACTGGGTTATGTGCATTGATATCCACACAGTTATAACTATAATTTCTGCTTATTTGTTATAATAGCTGATATTTTTCTGCTTTCTGCATTGGGAACAGATGGATGATTCAACCGTGAAAACCTTTTGGGACAGAGTAAGAAAGATTTATTCAGGTATATCCCTGTTTTTATTTTGGCATCAGAGAAAACTTTTTTTTACCTTCTCAAAGTGTGTACTCTGCTGAATTTTCTATTTGATATTTTTATTGATAACTCATTAAGTGAGTGAATATGCTAAATCACAGAGCTAAATCACAGGGGTTGAAAGGGATGTTATTTAAAGCTATGGGAAATGGACATGGAACAATTTTTGTGCATTTAGCTCATTTGACCCTGTTTTTGGACAAAGGAGTATTAAAAGTACTGAATTAGAATCAATACAATTCAAAAAGAGGATGCATTTTCTGGAATTTAATACTCAGCAAATGGATGCAGAAATACACTGTAGGAGCAGAAAACTGGTTTCATCCTGATCTATGATGTGGATGCAGTTGTTGTGCAAAAATTATAGTTGGCAAAACATCTCGTTACAAATGTAGGTTAATCTAATTTACTTAGAAGAATCAGAATCAAAATCCAGTTCAATATCACCAGCATATGTCGTGAAATTTGATAACTTTGTGGCAGCAATACTAGACATGGTAAGTACAGAAAGAAAATTGAATTACAGCAATTGTGTGTGTATATGTAAGTGTGTGTGTGTGTATGTGTATATATATATATATATATATAAAAAAAGCTAAATTAAATAAGAAGTGCAAAAATAGAAAAAAATAGTGAGGTAATGTTCATGGGTTCAATGTCCATTTAGAAATTGAACTGCAAAAAGAAAAAAACTGTTCCTTATCGCTGAGTGTGTGCCATCAGGCTTCTATACCTCCTTCCTGATTATAACAATGAGAAGAGGGCACGAGCTGGGTGGTGGGGATCCTTAATGATGGACGCTGCCTTTCTGAGGCACCACTCCTTGAAGCTTGAAGGCTAGTACCCAAGATGGAGCTGGCTAATTTTACAGCTCTGCAGCTTACTTCCATCCCCTGCACCCCCTCACCCCCCCCCATGCAGTCAATTATTATACTCTCCACAGTACATCTGTGGAAATTTGCGAGTGGTTTTGGTGACATACCAAATCTCTTTGAACTCCTAATGAAATATAGCTGCTGTCTTGCCTTCTTTATAGCTGAATGGAGAAGTTGGGACCAAGTTAGTAGAAAAAGATACTGTAAGTGCCTTGTTTTCTTCATCAGGTGTACCTAAGTACTGCTTCCTGGGTAATTTGATGGAGAGGAAGTGTCAGAGAAGGAATGTGGTTCATTTTAGACTGTGGTCACCAGTCACATGTTCATTCTGAATTTTTCAGCATGAATGACATCAACCTGAGTCCTGTGGGCATGGATCAACTGAGTGCTTCTTCTGTTAGCAGTAACTTGCCCGTAACCGCAAGTCACCTGGGCATGAGTTCACCCACTCACAACTCTCTCCCAACTCCAGGTAGGAAATGCTGGTCTAAACTTGGGATAATTCAGAGTAATGGCAAATATTTTCTACCATCTGTTGGACAGCAGTCAGTCTGTCCCCCGTGATGTTCAGTGAACTAATGAATACCAGACGTGGTTTCTTCCCTTGTATTGCCACTTATTTTTTTTGTATGATAATCTTACTAATTAAAGCCATTAAGTAAACAAGTTTGGCTCCTCTCAGCCTCTTTCCTTCCATTTCAATTCTGGAATTGGGATTTTGTGGGTAGTTGGCATCATTGTAGGATCGTAATGCTATTTCCTTAACTTAGTTTATGTCTTTTTGAGCCAGCATGATTTACTAGTCTTAAGCCAGTTTGCAGAATTGCAGCTGTGCAGTCAATTATCTCTCCATAATTTGTGTCAGGCCTTATTTGAGTGTCCAGTGTAAATTCCAGAGGTCCAGTGTAGATTTGATCCTCAGGCTCTTTGAACATGAGAAGCTAGTAGAGCCAAAAGAACTACATTAATCCATTTAGTTATTTAATTTGATACTAAAACACAAAGTGCCCCTTTGCTGACCAATTCATTTACAGTCGGATTCTGGAATGTGTATCTCTTTTACAAATTTGATAATCACCGGGTTTATGAAAAGTCTCTGGTCCAGTTGTTAAAATCCTGTGTTAGGGATGGTCATGATTCACAACAGTTCCAAGTAAGTTTCATGGTGGTGCTGAGAGAACAAAGACAAGGCCACTGTTTTCATAATGCATTGAGAAACTGAGAACCGCAAGCACTGTCAAAGCTGAATTAGCAAATCACCCACTGGAGCGTCTTTGCCTTTTACCCAAGACTGGATTGGATTGAAGATTATTAACTAGGTACAGGAATTTCACCTGTCCTTGAGTGTAGGGTAAGGGATTTAAGGAGGTCTCAGGTTCTCTCAAATCTTTAAGCTTTGAATGCTCCCCATTTAACCCCGTGACCAATAGGTGTGGATTGAGATATAAGAGATAAACTATGTTTGAAGAAACAGAAGGAAGGATCTAGAAACTAAACAGAAAATGCTGTAATTACTTAGCAGATCACTGAATCATAGAATTGTACAGCGCAGAAACAGATACTTCAGCCCACCATGTTCTACCTTACAGTCTCATTTACACATGTTATGTTTGGTGATTCAGTTGCTTGCTTAGATGCTTCTTAGGTCAGGCATATGTGAAGAGAATGTATTCTAACTGGGATCTATGGCTTCTGAATAATTTCAGTGTCATCATGTCCTCCAGAATTATGATCTGGATCATTATTTTGAAACTGAACATCCCAAATGCGTTTTATAAGATTCAGTGATTTCCCCCAGTAATTTGGAACTATTTCTGGGGTTCCATTCTCATTTGAATCAATGGCATGATGTCATCTCCTTTATTGTGGGGTATCACAGCAGTCAAGAGAAAAATTATTACAGATTGTGATAGCCATTTGTGGTAGGAAAGGAATTGTCGATGATTCTATCAGAACTCTGCATCAGGTCCTTTGAAGGCAGTGCATGCTGCCACGTATTTATAGTTAGCTTACTCTTGCTCGGGCGTGACATTTAGTTATGTTACGCTCCACATTAAGTGTTTAAATCACATTTGCTTGTTTTAATTAATTTCTTGGTCTTTCAATTGTAGGAATGCCAGTGGCAATACCAAACCTTAGTCCTTCCTTGGGCACTCTCCCGTCCGCCTTGTCGTTAATGCTTCCGATGAGCATTGGAGAACGTGGAGTAATGTGCAGCATTCCAGACCGGAATTATACTTTACCACCACCTCCTTATCCACACTTGGAGAACAGCTACTTCCGGCATATTTTACCGGGTAAGTGAAGACCTAACTGCAAAAGGGAAGCATTTAGCTTAAGATTACTTCTCATTTTGACAAGCTGTCAAGGTTAGACTGTGTTCCAGTGATTGATATTCTCAATACAGTTCTCCATGCCTGTTGTCCGTTAGCCCTGTCCTTTCAGGTGCACTGCTAACTCTCAACATCTGCCATACTTCTGTATGTTATTGTTTATCACTGGTGTGTGCTCTTCATATATATTTACAACCACTTTGTTATCCATCCATATTTCAGTGCTGTGTTTCACATTTTCATTTCACTTTTACAGTTTCTTTCACATCTCTTTCCCCTTTCTAAGCTGCCACTTTCACATTCCTTTCATTGTGCTGTTTCTCGCTGTGTTGAAGTCCCCCTTTTGTGAGTTTTCTGTAGAGTACTTAAAGATCAAATATATTGGAGAAAGTAATATCTCAATAAAACCCAGTAACTCATCTTGCTGGAGTCTTCAGTGTTCTCATGGGTCTGAAACAGGTCATACCTGCCAGAGCTATTACAGTGACTAACTGTACAAGAATGTTCATGAGACACAGGAACTATTTCCTTTGACTCCTCATCTAAGAACTCTGGAACAAGTAGTCCAGCTACTCCTGTGTCTCATGAACATTCTTGTACAGTTAGTCACTGTAATAGCTCTGGCAGGTATGACCTGTTTCAGACCCATGAGAACACTGAAGGCTCCAGCAAGATGAGTTACTGGGTTTTATTGAGATATTACTTTCTCCAATATATTTGATCTTTAAGTACTCTATAGTGAGATGCTGAAGATGTTCTATAGGTCAGTTGTGGAGAGCGCCCTCTTCTTTGTGGTGGCGTGTTGGGGAGGAAGCATTAAGAAGAGGGACGCCTCACGTCTTAATAAGCTGGTAAGGAAGGCGGGCTCTGTCGTGGGCAAAGTACTGGTGAGTTTAACATCGGTAGCTGAGCGAAGGGCGCTGAGTAGGCTACGGTCAATTATGGATAACTCTGAACATCCTCTACATAGCACCATCCAGAGACAGAGAAGCAGTTTCAGCGACAGGTTACTATCGATGCAATGCTCCTCAGACAGGATGAAGAGGTCAATACTCCCCAATGCCATTAGGCTTTACAATTCTACCACCAGGACTTAAGAACTTTTTAAAAGCTATTATTAATGCTTTTTGAGACGGTGATTTAGATGCATATCATTTTTTTTTTACTGAGTTAAGTATTGTATGTAATTAGTTTTGCTACAACAAGTGTATGGGACATTGGAAAAAAAGTTGAATTTCCCCATGGGGATGAATAAAGTATCTATCTATCTATCTATCTATCTAGAAAAACTCACAAAAGGAGGACTTCATTATGCAGGTGGATAGGGAAAATCAGGTTGGTGCTGGATTACAGGAGGGGGAGTATCTAGAGTGCCTATGAGGTGGCTTTTTGGAGTAACTCGCCGTAGAGCCCAGCAGAGGATCAGATATTCTGGATTGGGATGAACCAGGATTAGAGAGTTTAAGGTAAAAGAGGCAAATGATCATAATATGATCTAATTCACTCTGAATTTTGAGAAGAAAAAGCAAAATTCAGATATATCAGTATTACAGTGGAGTAAAGGGAATTACAGAGGCATGACAGCTAGGTTGGCTAGAATTGATTGGAAAAGAACACTGGCAGGGAAGGCAGCAGAGCAGCAATGGGTGGTGTTTCTGGAAACAACTTGGAAGGCACAGGTTATATACATCCTAAAAAGGAAAAAATATTCTAAAGGAAAGATGACACCACCATGGCCAACATAAAACCAAAGAGAGGGTATTTAATGGAGCAAAAATTAGTGGGAAGTTAGAGGATTGGGAAGCTTTTAAAAACCAATAGAAAGCAACTAAAAATGGTATTAAGAAGGTAAAGATGGAAGTTATTAAGAAGGTAAGCTAGCCAGTAATATTAATGATACCAGAAGTGTCTTCAGATACATAAAGTGTAAACGAGAGGCGAGAGTGGATACCAGACCACTGGAAACAATGCTGGAGAGGTAGTAATGGGGGACAATGAAATGGCGGACGACCTGAATAACTATTTTGCATCGGTCTTCACGGTGGAAGACACTAGCAGTGTGGGGGAAGTTCCAAGTGTCAGGGGGCATGAAATATGTGAAGTTACCATAACTAGAGGGAAGGTTCTTGGGAAACTGAAAGGTCTGAAGGGAGATAAGTCACCTGGACCAGATGGTGTACACACTAGAATTCTGAAAGAGGGCAGCTGAAGAGATTGGCGGCATTAGTAACAATCTTTCAAGAATCAATAGATTCTGGAATGATTTGGAAGACGAAATTTGCAAATATTACTCCACTCTTCAAGAGGGAGAAAGGCAGAGGAAAGAGAACTATAGGCCAGTTAGTTTGAGCTCGGTGGTTTGGAAGTGTTGGAGTTAATTACTAAGGATGAAGTCTCTGGAAACTTAGAGGCACATTATAAAATAGGCTGTAGTCAGCATGATTTCCTCAAGAGAAAATCTTGCCTGACAAATCTGTTGGAATTCTTTGAAGAAATAACGAGCAGGATAGACAAAGGAGAACTGGTTGATGTTGGGTACTTGGATTTTCAGAAGGCCTTTGATGAGGTGCCACACATGAGGTTGCTTAGCAAGCTACGAGCCCATGGTATTACAGAAAAGATTCTAGCATGGATAAAGTAGTGGCTGATTGGCAGGAGCCAAGTGTGGGAATAAAGGGAGCCTTTTCTGACTGGCTGCCGATGACTAGTGGTGTTCCACAGGGGTCTGTATTGAGACCGATTCTTTTTACGTTATATGTCAGTGATTTGGATGATGGAATTGATGGTTTTGTTGCAAAATTTTCAGATGATATGAAGATGGGCGGAGGGACTGGTAGTTTTGAGGAAGTAGAGAAGCTACAGAAGGACTTGGACAGTTTGGAAATGGGCAGATGGAATACAATATAGGGAAGTGTATGGTCATGTACTTTGGGAGAAGAAATGAAAAGGGTGACTATTTTCTAAATGTAGAGAAAATACAAAATGCAGAGGCACAAAGGGACTAAAGGTTCATTTTCAGGTTGAGTTTGTGGTGAGGAAGGCAAATATAAAAGCGATGGTGTAATGTTCAGACTTTATAAAGCACTGGTGAGGCTTCACTTGGAGTGTTGTGAGCAGGTGTGGGCCACTTATCTCAGAAAGGATTTACTGAAACTGGAGAGGGTTCAAAGGAGGTTCATGAAAATAATTCCAGAATAGACTGGCTTTTCATTTGAAGAGGAACTGATGGCTCTGGGCCTGTATTCGCAAGAAGAATGAGGGGTGACCTCATTGAGACCTATCAAATGGTGAAAGGCCTTGATAGAGTGGATGTGGAGACTATGTTTACTCTGGTGGGAGTGTCTAAGACCAGAGGTCACAGCCTCAGAATATAGGGGCATCCTTTTAGAATGGAGGTGCGGAGGAATTTCTTTAACCGGAGAGTAGTGAATCTGTGGGATTCTTTACCACAGGCTGCTGTGGAGGCCAAGTCTTTATGTATATTTAAGGCAGAGGTTGATAGATTTTTGATTTGTCAGGGCATGAAAGGATATGGATTGGGTCAGCCATGATGAAATGGTGGAACAGACTCAATGGGTCAAATGGCCTAATTCTGCTCCTGTACCTTATGGTCTTATCTTAGGCACATGAATAACAAGCATTTCAAATTACTTTCCACTTTTCTGTTTTCACGCAGAAATTCTGTTCCTATCAATTCCACTTTGTTTACTTAAATGTTTAGTGGGGAGACATAGATTGATCTGAAATGAATGTTTTTCGCTTTCCCACTAGTTTAAATTTGTATCCTTCTTGCAGGTATTTTGTCCTATTTGGCTGACCGACCACCTCCCCAATACATTCACCCCACAGCGATCAGTGTAGATGGCAGCCCTGGACTGTCTGTCTCCAGCAACCCACCTAGCCTGGATCATTATGAATCCAGTGGTGGAGTGAGTTTGGAGTCTGGCATCGTCTCAATTGACTCAAGACAAGTAGGAACTCATAGTTCCCAAAATCTGCACCAGAACAGCAACCCAGAGGTCCCATTGGATGCCAGTATCTCTATGGAAACAGTTTCCAGAGTAAACAGCCCCATCTCAGCGGAGGGAATGAGTGAAGAGATGACAATAAGTGGGGTCACAGGAGAGCCACAGACATTGCCCTCTGGGTCTAGAAGCCATGAAACAATAACTGTGGAATCAGTGCAGAATAACTTGGAGCCAGAGGCAGTAGTAGGACAGAATACAGTGATTCCAATTCATGCAAACTCTCTGGAGTTGCCAGTTGTCATGGAACCAGAGCCAATGACTGGCCGGGTAAACAACATGTCTGAGAATTCTTTGACTGACTCCATCCATCCTGCCGCACTGAACCCAAACCCAGGAGGAGTGGCTCTTCCTTCCTCTCACTCCTTATCTTCACTCGAGCCGGTACCTCTACACGGATCCAGCCTTGGACTGGACACAGTCTCTGTTTCCACCATTACAACCGATGTCTCCATGAGTTCCAACCAGGTTGATGTGTCTGCAGAAAACCTTACATTTGTGTCAGGATCTCTGCAGATAGAGGACTCCAGTTCCAATAAAGAAAACCTCACGGATTCTTTCACAATCTGTAAGTTTTTTTGTCAGCGTCATTGTTTGTGAAATTAAATGGCTATGGAAATTGTAATGTGCTTCAAATGTTACACTGACATGCTGCTCCAGAGGTTCTCATTCCACCTTAGTGTGAGATTTCCTGACTGCTATGCTCTGTGAACTATTGAAGTGTGATAGAATGAACCTGTGAGTATAAAAACATTTTGCTCACAAGATCCTGCTAATGCAGAGAGCAAAGTACCTACTTAAAGAAGGAGCTGCTTGGAAGGAAATAATGGCCAGGCTCCTGCCGTGTGTTGCTCATTTGTGCAGAACGATTGTGTGCAAGCAGGAACAAAATGTGCATTGTTTACCACTTAACATCACTGAACGCCCAGTACCCTCTGTGCTTTTTGCACACCATATGCACAGAGGAACAAGAGCAAAAACCTAGACAGAAGTACATGATTGTAAGCCTGAAGTTATTGAAAACTCTGCTGTCGATTCCCTATGTCCCGTTCATTCATTGCCACAGTGCTTGCAAGACCAATGCTGGCTCCTGAAGAAGCAACACCTAATTTTGGTATTAGGACTCTTGTTTACAAATCCCATCATCATCTTGTCCCTTGCTGTGTTATTTTCTGCAGCCACCTAACCTCAAAGATCTTTCTTCTCCATTGATTTGGGGTCACTTACTTATTCCAGAATTAATTGTTGCATCATTGACATCCAGCTGCCAAGATGCCAGTTCTGTAATAACTCTACCTCTTTTAAGATATAACTTCTATGGTTGTGTTTTTGATTATCTGCTGTAATATTCCCCATGTGGTATGGTATTGATAACACATTCATGGATAGCCATCGTTTCAGTATTATTTTCAATTTATTTATTTTTATTTAGAGATACAGCATAGTAACAGGCCCTTCTGGCTCAGCAAGCCCATGCTGCCCAATTACACTCATGTGACCAATTAACCTACTAAGCAGTCTGCCTTTAGCTGGCTGGTGGTGTATTGGCGTCCCACCAGAGCAAGGCTAGTTGTCCTGGGTTCGAATCTGGCTAGCTCCTTGCACACTTTACATATGTAGTTGGTTGTGCGCCGAGCTAGCAACTCAGCCTTGTTTAAAAAAAACATGCAATAAATGCTAAAGAAATGGCAAGGTTGCCACCCGATGCGCCAGAAGGCGCGGAAAGGCACACAACAATAGTATGTTTTTGGGATGTGGGCGGAAACCCATGCAATCACAAGGAGAACATACAAATCCTTTACAAGCAGTGGCAGGAATTGAACCAGGGTTGCTGGCAGTGTTAAATGTTACATGAACTACTGCATTATGATATTAAAGGTGGTAAAAGTTGATTTTGTTATTGGTTTGTCTTGCTAGGTCACAGGTTGGTTGTGACTATGGCTTTGGGAGCTGGCTGCATTATCCAAAAGCTTTTAATAGGGTCGCTTGAATGTGTGGTTTTGGTGTAACTCTCCTTCTTCCTGTTCTTCAGGGTGTACTCTGTGTGATCGGGCTTACCCCACAGACTGTCCCGAACATGGAGCCATGACTTTCATTCCAGACACTCCAGTTAACAGCCGAGCCAGACTCTCGATTCCAAGGCAGCTGACCCTCAGGCAGTCCATTACTGGGGAAGATGTTGGTGTGTGGGAGGTTTTGTTTCATTATCTGTAAAATAAGATTCTTCTGGGATTTTGTGGTAAAAATTATTTTTTAGGCTGGTATAGGATATAGTAATGGTCTTGCAAGTAGATATGTTAATAACATGGCATTCATACACTATTAGGAACTCAGTGGGCCAGGCAGCATCTAGGAAAAGAGCACAGTCAATGTTTTGGGCCGACACCCTTTGGCCCAAAATGTCGACTGTACTCTTTTCCTAGATGCTGCCTGACCTGCTGAATTCCTCCAGCATTTTGTGGGTGTTGCTTGGATTTCCAGCATCTACAGATTTTCTCTTACTCATACGCTGTTGTTTATTTTAGTTTGAGAGTATTGCACTTACGTTTTTCATGAAAATTAAACTCTGGTCCTTTTAACAGCATCATTTAAAAATGCATCCACTTAACCTACCTCTAGTATATGTTAAATCTATTGGTTAATTTATAAAACATCCTCTAAATCAGCCATTATTCCACACCAATACCAGCTGGTTTATATATTCTCCTGCTTTCCATCCTTCTCAGTCCTGGCTAATCTTCAGTTATTTCATTGTTCTATAAATCTACGTCCTATATTTTTATCTATCCTAGAATTATAAATTATAATGTGCTTCAGTTGTTTAATTGGCTTGCTGATTCCAGCTTAGTCCAAGCCCCCTTGGCAGTGATGTTCTATCATAGACCAAAGTGTCATGTGTCATAGAAGGGCCTTGCACTCCAAACCTGTTATAAAAGTGTTTTGTTCAAAAGATCCATCAGGACCAGCAGAAAACTTTATTGTTAACACTGTTCGATCATGCTGATTGTCTTAATTTAAATCTTTATTTGTTGTCTTAAAGGACAGATTGATTGAATTAATGAGATTGGCCCATCACACTGACTGAATCTCGCTGAAATTGACCCTGTACACAGACTTTTTCATTAAGATGGCTCTAGAATTTGCATAACTCACAGAAATATTTTAAGATAAAACTTTGTTTTAATTATTGTTGCAAGGTTGTTCAGTCAGAAATATATACCTTAAAATACAAAATGTAAGCATTGAAGTACAAAAAAAAACAAAATGTGCATTAAAAAGTAATAGTGCAAAATACAGATGTGAAATGAAACCATATACTTAGGAGGAGGAATTGTAGAGTCTTATAGCCACAGGGAGAAAGGATCTCCTGTGGCATTCAGTTGTGCACTTAGGTAGAATCAAACTGTTAGTAAAGGTTCTCCTCTGTTTGTCCAGTATGCCATGGAGGGGGTGAGAGGGATTGTCCATAATGCTCCGTAGCTTCTGCAGCATCCTCCCCTCAGACACGACCACCAGGGAATCCAGTTCCAAACTGTTAATTTGAGAAATTGATTTCCCTGGCACATTGACAGTGTTTCACTGAGATTTCCCAAGGGTACTGACTGTGTCTGTTCACAGAACTTGACCTGGAGATTAGACTGTGACTCACTGATTTGCACCTTGCCCATTCACTGCACTTGCTGTAATACTCAGACAATTCACTAAAATAATCACCATTTGATTACTCCAACAGCCTCTGACTAAATTACTGAGACTGTATCAGCAAACTGTTTAGGTTAGTTAGTTGCGGAGTGCTGAATGTGTTTTATATCGTTTGTCCCAGCTGACTCATTGTACCTGATCTTTGGTAGGTGTGTGGAGTCAAGAAGCAATCCCTGTACGCACCTGTTTTGGACCTTTGATTGGACAGCAGATTAACCTGATGGAAATCACTGACTGGTCAAGTAAAAGCAGCACCAATATCTGGAAAGTTAGTATGACTGAAATATACCACGAAAACAAATCTTTGTTCTTGATTGCATTTTAAAAGCTTGGTGCTGAAAGATTAGAGCAATATATCCTTTTGTCTGAAATAAGCTACTGATCAATTGGGAATCAATGTGACTAATCAAATTTCAGATTAATAATTAAAATTGTATTAACAAATGGTGTCATTGGATGTGCCCTTGATTTGTACAATGTGTGTAATTTTTCTTGTCCATTAGGTAACTTACCTAGGAAAAAGAGTTCAAGAAGACAGGAGAGCTAGTCAAGTAAAAAGCAATCATTCTGAACAACAGCATAACATTAATGAACAAAGTAAATAAAATGCTTAGTTCTTAGGTCAGAGATAAAATAGGAAATGTAGGAAACTTATAGGAGGTCAAGCAGCTTCTATATCGAAACACAAAGAGGCATCTTTCAGGCTGATGACCGGTAACTCTTCTCTCTCCTTGTCCAACTTGCAAAGTATGTCCAGAATTTTCAAAGGTACATATAATGTCAGAGAAATGTGTACAATATGCGTACTGAAGTGCTTTTCCTTCACAACCTTACACAAAATTTAATTTCAAATTTCCAATATCTGTTTTCTTTTCAGATATCTAACAACCTTAATATATTATATTTTTTAGCCTTGAATGAAGCCCAGATGGGCTCCTTTTAGACCGGCATTTTGAGTACTGCATGTACGAAGGCAAAAGGGAAACAGAAAATAGCTAAAAAGGCTAATCCTAGTCTCAGAGGATATGGATACATGTACTATAATGGTCAAGGGAACAAACCTGCATAAAGCAAGATTATAACTGAAGTCAGAAGCATTGACATATAAGTGCTATCTCAAATGGTCACACAGGGACTGTGATTGGGTGGACAGATCAGCGTTTTTAATGTGATTTTGACTTGTCAACAATGATTAAATAGATGAGCTGAATGAATGTGCACAAAGTTCTGAGTTTAGATGGTGCTGTATCCTCTGATAAATGTAGTAATATAGTTAAGTTTATGTATTATGCTTGATTGTTCTGAATCTGAATCTCATTTTTTTGCTACACTTGGGTAAGATTTTGTTAAAGTCTAATTTGTCCTTGCACAGTCCATTGAAAAGGTCCTGCATGCTCTGCCATTTATTTGTTTTTTAATCCAGATATTTCGCAATTATGTTCTGGAATTCCAAATAGTCACAGCAGATGAGAACATCTGTAACTGGATGATGTTTGTGCACAGAGCCAGGTGAGTTAATTTGAGCCAGGCATATGGATTGTAAGGATGTGAGCTGCGTTACGCTCAAAGGATAATACACTGGCTAGGCTATGGCAGCCTTGAGTTAAACTCCAGTGCTTGAATATTCTTGCTCTTCTATTAAAATTGTTTCTGACATCAGAAAATGATATGGAAAAATTACCCATTTGTAACTGTATGTTCAGGATAACGGTTTACAAAAATGGGAAGACTATCAAAAAAATTAAAACTATTCAGTGATATAATGTATAAATGTATTGTGGGTGTAAACATTGAAACATTATCATTAGTTACTGCATGTCTTTTAGGACTCGTGAGGAGCAAAATTTGGTGGCTTATCCTCATAATGGGAAGATTTATTTCTGTACATCCAGGGAGATTCCCCCTGACCATGAACTACTCTTTTACTACAGTAGGGATTACTCAAGGCAACTGGGTGAGACTTCCATTTCCTTTGAGTTAGATTTATATTTGTCAATTATTTTGGGTATTTTGACAAACGATTTTAACATTTTTATGGCTGTTTAACCTCTGTTCACTCCCGTCACAAATTTAAGTTTCATGATACAGTTAAATAATGACAATGATAATTCAAAATCTTAAACAAAGCTGGAACATCTCTGGGAGCTGCCCTATCTACCTGGCTATCCTGTGTTCAAGTGGTCAGGGAGTTAGGTGTTTGTTTTAGAACATCTGAAATGAAAACTTTATTGGCACTGCATTCACCCCGTTGATCACAGTAAACATAAAGAAAATCAAAACATTCAGTATATAATAACAATTGCTAATGCTCATTGTTTTATGGGTAACAGGTCAACTGCCTGAATACACTGAAATTTAAGAATCCAATTTAAAGTTATTAAACTAGAGATTAAAATTAGGAAGAATGTGATATGTCCTGCAAGTTTTTAAAATACTTTTCTGTATTTTTAAAATTTTTCTTCAATTTGCAAATTTTTTTCTTGTTTGTCTATCATCAATTATTCTCTGATTTAATACATACAAAAGCTGGGAAACTTATCTGAAGTAGGATAATTTTTAATGTTATATATATCTACTGTGCAAATAAAGTTTCCCATTTCACAATTATTTCCCTGTAAGTGCAGAATACACATGCCTTTGAAAACGAACAAGTAGTCTGTCTAATGAGGACTGAAATTAGGCACCAGAAAATGGGTCAGCCAGTACTGCTGCTGCCTTGTAGCTCCAGCAGCCCTGGTTCAGTCCTTACTTTTAGTGATCTCAGTGGAGCCTGCATTCTTTGTGTGTCTATGTGAGTTTCCCCTTAATGTTCGAGCTTCCTCCCAGATGTGCTGGTTAATATGGTGAGGGAGGGGGAAAAAGAAATATTGCAGGGAAATAAATTGGGGAATGGGTTTGATGCAGCTGCTCTGAGAGCTGACCATGGACCTGAGGGGGCCAAATGACCACCTTTAGTAAGAAAATGAATTACTGAAGTCAAAATTACATCATAAAGCACCACATTGTATTATGGAGGAAACTTTGAGCTACTGGTCCACGATACATTGGTACCTTTAATTAAGATTACTATAACAACAAATCCTTGCTTTCCCTGTTTCCTACATAAGATGACAAAAGGCACTTATGGTTCTACTCTGAAATATATTCACTGACTTTAAGGAATGGAATGTGTACATTTATTTTGTTGAAGGGGTTCCTGAGCATCCGGATGTGCACATGTGTCATTGTGGGAAGGCTTATGGGACGTATAGTGAACTGAAGTTGCATCTAAGCAGCCATGGACAGAATCGGGAGAGGAAGTGGAAGTGCTCCATCTGCCCAAGAGCTTTTACCTCCTCTACCAAACTGAATGTTCATATGATGGGGCACATGGGGATGAAGCCACACAAATGTGAATTCTGCAGCAAGGCTTTCAGTGATCCCAGCAACCTGCGAACCCATCTCAAAATCCACACAGGTATTTTACCTATTTGCAACTGAGCTATTTACTAAATTTTTCTTTGGGCTGTACAGCTTGTTAGGGATTTTTTTTTCTTAGCATTTTCTGTGTGCTTAGTAAAATCTGGGAAGTTATTGAGCATTTTTTAAAGACAATATTCATTTCTGTCCAGCTTCTTCAGCTGGGAACTAAATTACTTTTTTGTGTCTAGATGTAAAATTCTGCTCCATATTGAGAATAGAAATCAGCTGTCAGATGTTGGAAATGAATATTAGCTATCGAAACCATTTGCACAGTTACAAGTTTGACATAACTGCAACTTTCTGGAGTTCATTATGTGATATTGCAACACGGATAGTTGATATATGTGATTTCACTTTCAATTTTTTTTTATTGATTTAAAAGAATAAGGATACAAGTCAGAGGAGAAGTTATCTTAAATACATATTTCAATAAAAGTACAAACAAAAAAACACTACACTGTCAAAATCATGTATAGTATAATATTGAGCTAATATTAAAAAAAGAACAACTCCTCTTAACAATTCATAGAAAAAAGACTCAAAATATGTGATTGCTTTGAGCACACAGTCTGTGCTGACACTACAACAATGCATTGTTGGTGTTGCTGTGCAGTTACCTGTTTTGATGGCTCAAATGGAATTTAAAAGGTTCTTTACTATTAATAAAGGATGAGACACGGTTCTAATGCTTTGACCACCATTTCCCTCTGAACTAACATCATAATCACCAAATATGCTTACAACAGTTGTATAGATAGCTACAGAACTATTGTGCAATTTATTGTTGATATTCTAGGTTCTGAAAAATATAAGGCACAATAACTTATTTTAACACTGAAAATATTCCAAGACATAAATTTTACAAATGCAATAATGTTGAGTGCAAAATGGAGATATTAAAAATGGTAACTAAAATTCATCTGATGAAACAAGTATTTGATGAGGGTCACAAAGGAGATGAGACAGTTATAGGGAGGACATTGCAGAAACCAGGATTCAGCAGTGGAAGAAACGTACAAGAAATAAAATGTCAAAAGAATAGATGAGTTATACTGGTGAGTGGGGTTAGAAAGGCTGGAAGTTTCACTAACCGGGATGGTAAAGGGTATTCAGGTGCTTAAGCACTAAAGAGAATTATATTTAAGGCCCTGGTAAAGTAGGTCTCACTATAATTCAGCAAGGTTGGTGTCAATATACAAACTGGACCAGACCAATACTAGGTGGTAGATCAGGCTGAGTTTAAGCTTGGAAGCAGAGACCAGCCAGATGAATGGATTAGTTAAGTCTTAATCAACCACACAATGGAAAAATGTTTCAGCATCCAAATAAGAATTCTTTCCTTAAAACTGAATATAAATGGATAACAATGAAAATACATGCACTGCAATGAAGTGTCTGAACAAATTTAAATAATTTACCTTTTTACCAGGTCAGAAAAACTATCGCTGTGAAATGTGTGACAAGTCCTTTACGCAGAAGGCTCACCTGGCCTCGCACATGATTATCCACACAGGAGAGAAGAACCTGAAGTGTGATTACTGTGAAAAAATGTTCATGCGGAGGCAAGATCTCCGTCAACATGTGGTGACCCATACACAGTAGGTTATCATTTGTGGAAGACCTATCTTATTTTTCTTTAAAGAACGCCATAGGATCTTCCTTGTCAATTAAGTATACAGATGCAGTTTAATATCTCATCAAAAGGCAGCAGCTATGAAAATTCAATATTCCTTTAACATGCACTTAAAGGTCAGCTTATATGCTCATCTCCAGAATGAGGCTTGGATACAGAGCTTCTGACTCTGAGCCAAGATAGGTCGTTACCCTAGGATCATCTTGCATGGTTGAATCAAAAGGCAACAGATTGCAAAGGTTTTAAATATTAGCTTTATTTGTCACATGTACATCGAAACATAGAGTGAAATGCAACACTTGCATCATCATTTGTGATGTATTGGGGCAGCCCTCCTGTGTTGCCTTGCTTCCGGTGCCTACATAGCATGCCTACAACTTCCAAACCTTAATGCATACGTCTTTGTTTTGGGATGTGGGAGGAAACCGGAGCACCTGGAGGATGGTCATGGGAAGAAGATACAAACTACAGACTACGGCAGGAATTGAACACCAATTTTCCGATTGCTGCACTGTAAAGCAATGCACTAACCACGCTACTTGGGGGTCATATAGGAATACTACTCAAATCTAAGTTACCCATGCAAGTTGATAGTAGCTTCCAGCAATTCAGATGCCTCTGGATGATAGTAGGCTTCTTTGACTTTTGTTGCAGGTTAGAACTGAGATGTATTTCTTTGGAATTACATTTGTGCATGACATTCATTCAAAAGCACTGAATTTTATTGAAAATTTTTAACCTAGTCTTCACATTTCCATGTAGAGAGCGACAGATCAAGTGTCCAAATTGTGACAAACTCTTCTGGAGGACAACCCACTTAAAGAAACATCTGAATTCTCATGAAGGAAGAAGGGATTTCATTTGTGAAAAGTGTTCAAAAGCATTCTTAACAAAGTATCATTTGACTAGACACCTTAAAATTTGCAAAGGCTCCAAGACATGCCTGCCCATACAAGATCTAGAGGAAGAGGATGATGATGAAGTAGATAGTGAAGAAGAATTGTTACAGGCCGGCAGTGGGACTTGCCGTTTAACCAATGAAGATTACACCACAGAAGACAGTTCTCAATAATACAAGTACTGCAAATTACTTTAGTGATTGTCCCAACAAGATGCATGAAGCATAGCTGGGGATAGAACTTTGAAAATACGTGTGCCCTTCTAAGCAGAAACCTGTTCTTGAATTTATTGCCGTTTTCATTGCTGTAAGAGGTTAATGGCTGCTCAGATTTCAGTGTTGTAAATGATTGGCATAATGGAATCTAGAATCCAACTTTTTTACTTGGATCAAATGCAAGATTGTCACGCCATATGGAGCAACAGGAAATGTTGCAATAATAATGTAACAATGGTGGGCAGCTTGAAAGTCTGCATCTGAGCATCTGTTTGCTCCATATTCACTAGCATGTTAAGTGAGATTCTAAAATGAGGACTTCCCATTCACAGTTTAAACATCAAAATTTTATAAAATATTTTGCCAATCCTATCCCATATAAATAATATAGTGAATCATACAGCTCATTGACAAATGATTGAAGACAGCTCGGTGACAGTATTTTGCCTTATTGACTGAGTAGCTATTTACCAACTTATAACATCTTGTTTCCAATTAATACCAATGTCCAGAAAAAGTGAAGTTTCATCAACATGCAATGTAAATTGCAAACTTTTAACACTGCTTCAAGGTATTAAATGTATTAGCTGAGATTGTTTGTTTCCCCTAGACTGCATAGTCCAGTGTAATAAAACTCAGCAGAGGACAGTTATGCCTGTATACACTTACAGCTTTGTCAAGAACTAATAATATTACAAAAATTAATTTATCTTCAAAACTTTTCCATGTAGACTAGATGCAAACATACACAAAAGTAACTGATAGGACGAAGACACATGTTTTCTGCTGTTCTGTAATTAAAAAGCAAAGCTCAGACTTTTAACTCTGGCTCTCAGCTTTGGGTAGCCACCACATACCTCTTTGTGATACTGGAATGATTTTTAAATGTTTTTTGTACAATAACAGGTAAAGCTATGGATAAACAGATAAAAGGTTGTTAGCCAGAATGTATATTGTTGACATCTGCACCTATGTATATTTGTAAATGTTTGTAACATTATCCTTTACATTCCAATTAAACTGTAATATATAAAATATTAATTGAAGTGATAGTATTGTTCATGCTACAGGCAAAAGATATAATGTAGAATTTCAACTTTGGGTTCAGAAGCTGATTAATCCAAACAAAATATTCAGTTTATATGATGAAGTTGTTGCTTTCTATACACTTTAACAGATTTCAGTTTCTCGGGTAATTTGCAAACTGCTGTATCAAGTCTTGATTTTATATATTTTGTGATTGTGTGTAATATTGTAGTTGCTCCTAGAGAGTTCAGAGCTAAATAATTCAAAATTGAAGTAGCAATAAGAAAGCTGAGCTCACAACTGATAATGTAATGAAGTAGCATGGGATTTGTCTACTCATCTAATTTCATGCTCTTCAGTAACCAGAAATATTAAAATCTTATACAGGTACCTCAGCTGGTACTCTCTACTTCATGAGCCTAATCCAAACTGACTAAAATTTAAACACGCCTTTGGTTAGACTCATGAAACATTGTTAAAGTGCTTTTTCAGAGACTCCTAGCCAAAATTGGAGTTTTTAGAATTGAAATGAAATTTGGTGAAACTGATTTGAGTGGCCTGAAGCAGAACAAACAGGGGAAAGATCCAAAATGGCAGCATGAATAATTGTGCCATTATGCATCTGTGTTGGGAACCCTACTACTCGATGAAATATTTAAATCTACTCAGCTTTTTTTCTCCAGTCCTGCTGATGGGTTTTGGCCCAAAACGTCGATTGTACTCTTTTCCTAGACGCTGCATAGCCTGCTGAGTTCCTCCAGCATTTTCTGTGTGTTGCTTGGATTTCCAGCATCCGCAGATTTTCTCGTTCGTTTTTTAGTTTGATGACCATTTATTGGAACTGAGTGAAGTTAGCAACCAAGAATATTTTAAATTGCAGAAAAGGGGATGGGAGGGCATAACTATCCTGACTGTGCCCTCTCTCATAACACCTCCTGTAAGGAAACCATTAAATTTTCTTAATTTGTCTAGCAGTGGTATTTTTTTACACTTGCGCTTCCAAGATGTTGTTGACAACACTTTTCAGCTGTGTTCCATTTTATTTTTCAGAATTCTGCTCTCATTGCTTTTGTCTTATATTTCATCCATCAGTCTCCACATTTCAATGGTTATGCTCTGTAATTTCTATCACTGGGCAAATCATTCCCTCCCATATCATCATTCTTTCACCTCAACTAACAAACACTCCCTTCTCATGACACCACAGCAGATAGTAAGTCTCTCTTTTTACTTCCCCTTCTGGAAGTATCAAATTACACAATATTTTAATAGATTAAGTAAATAGGCAAAATCTTCAAAGGGATTTGACCATTCAAAAATGAAGTATTCAATTTACAGCTTAAAAATTGAACTTTGTATATTCTAATATGTTGAAAATCTGAAAGTGAGATTTCAATGATTAAAGTATCTATTACAGTATAGGTACAGAATATGATAGGATACTGCACAGCAAGAAAACCACATTAAGGAGGTTATGCCATGGGCATGTTACTTAAAAATCTAATTAGCTTAAGTATGATGAGCATTTAACATGACATCTGGAGGGCTTTGGAAGGAGTGTAATGTAGACTAGAACTGCTGTGATCTGGCCAGGTTGTTCCAATATACTTACAATACTGGCATCCATCTGGCCCAGACACGTCCTGTACACGAACAGTAGGGCAGGTCCAATCCTAATTACCTGTTTACACTAATGGCAGTCATCAAAGTGGCTCTACCATTTATTCACCAAAATATGTTCACTGAAGCTCAGTTTGAATACTTCCAGGTATATTATTCAAGTTCTTACTACAACTTTGGACCAAATAGCAGAATTCCAGAGGCAAGGGCAATTGTATTTATTTTTCACTTATTCATTTTGCAGGATCTGAGCATCACCAACAAGACCAGATTAACTGCCCATCTGTGAGATATCTCATAAAGGAGATGATGGGCATTCTTGAACTGCACAATCCTGATGAGTAGGGAGTTCCAGGATTTAGAGCCAGTGAAGAAAGAGTGGATTGTGTACAAATTGGAAGGGATTGTGCAGGTAAGTGAAGCCCTTGTTCATGGTCGTAGAGGCTACAAACTTGGGTAATTCTGGCAGAATAGCTGAGGTGAGTTATTGCATTGCATTTTGTAAATGGAACTAATTCCAGACACTGTATACTGATGGAGGAAGTAATGCACATTGAGAAAATCTGATGGTTGCCATTTAAATTAACGACTAGGGCTCAAGAATTACTTTGAATTAAGTTAAAAGAGGGATTAGACAACTTAGCATCTTATTAGTGTTTAAAAAAAGTCAAGATGTGACTGATAAAAGTTTTGATAGTTTTATATAGAAACTGAGCAGGACTTATGGGCTGAAGACCTGGATTATCAGTTTTATTGTATTGCAGTATACACTCAGTAGCTACTTAAGTACACCAGCTCATTAATGCAAATATCTAAAGAGCTAATCATATGGCAGCAACTCCATGCATGAAAGCATGCAAATAATGGTAGAGGTTCATTTGTTGAAAAAGGATCTAGTGCTTTCCCAGCGTATATGACAAAAACTCTTCTTGGGCTTACCTGTACCCAGCTTAAAGCCCAAGAAGAGTTTATTCAGGTTCATTTGTTGTTCAGACCAAAAATCAGAATGGGGAAGAAATGTGATCAGGTGACTTTGACTGTGAAATGATTGTCGATGCCAGATGGGCTGGTATTGAGGATCTTAGAAACTGCTGGGATTTTCTCCATACATAACAGTCTTGCGAGTTTACAAACAATGGTGCAAAAAAAAAAAATCCATTAAGCAGCAGTTCTGTGGGAGAAACTGCCTTGTTAATGTCAGAGGAGAATGGCCAGACTGGTTGAAGCTGACAGGAAGTCATGAGTAACTCAAATAACCCCAGAGCATCTCTGAACACACAACAGGTCAAACCTTGAAGTGAATGTGCTTCAGCAACAGAAAACTATGAACATATTCAGTAGCCACTTTATTAGGTACAGGAGGTATCCAATAAAGTAGCCACCGAGTATGGATAAGGTTTAAAATAAAGCTGTTGATGAAAGCATGACAACTTTTTAAAGGCTATGTAAGGAATGGTAGGGATAGAGCTCCTGTGCACTTCACTGCTAATGGAGCATCCAGTCAAAAGGCACAAACTGCTGTGTTCTGGGAGAATCAAAAGTAATTGGTCAACCATTGCCTCTTCAAACCTATATTCCAAGTCTCTGACAGCTTTGGTTGCTAAGCGCACAGAATTATTTGCAACGCTGCTGTTCTTCTAGACTCGTGCCTCACCTGGACAATTTTCTTTCTCTGGAATCAGTAAATGTGTTAATAAGTCTATATGCCTCCAAGATTTTACCCATAACATGCAATCTGCCATGACTTTAGCTCTTGCTGGGTCATTTGAAATCGGCTTTTAAAAAAAGAGACTTCTAAATGTAGGTATTTTAAGTACTTAGGACTGTGTACATGTAATAAGTTCTTTCACAGTTTAAAAAATTCAGTTTACTGAATTTTATTCAATACACATCCCTACTGAAGAGATGGTTTCTGATTTTCATATTTAGTCATTCCTGAAATTTGGAAGTGGACGTAGTTAAATTTGTCCTATTACATTTCATTTCACAATTAATGAGATTGATGATTAATGATTATGGTTCAAAGTTTGTAAAACAAGAGCACAGCTCCGGTGGTTTACAAGATGAAAGAGTTCCTAGTTAACTTACAAGAGCAGTTTTTTTAAATTATGAAATCAATACTTGCACTGAAGCAAATGATTTCATTCTTACTCATAATATGTACAAAAAAATAACAATTTTCCATTCCATCAACTAAATAAAGGGATCTTGTAATCTTTAAAAAAGTAGAGAATACCAAGTTTTAGTACTGTACAGGTAATACATTTATTCCAATTTAATTTACAATAAAGGTGATTTCTTCAAGTGTCAGGTGAATTCCTCCAGAAATTCAGTGAAGAAGACACTGAAAGAAAAACAAAAACATAATTTCCAAGCTTTTAAAGTGCAAATGTTTACAAGTAAAAGCCACCTATAGCCTCTCCATTTAATGGGAAATAGTAACATTGAGGAAGCATACAACATAGAAAGTCTTGGGATTTGTTTCCAGAACCGTGCAGCTATACATTCTTAAATCAAGGCAGAGTTAGAAACGCTACACATTTTACAGGTGATGGTCTATGAATGAAAATAATTTAGACTGCTGTATATTTACATCTTGTTGGAATGAGAGTTAATTTGTTTATGAGAATTAAATCAAATTTTATAGTGATGCTTGCCAATCAAATTTTCCCAGCAGTCAGCATCTTGGTCCATACATGAAAAATATTCATAAGGGAGGTGGTACTGATGACCTGCTTGCTCTCTTGAAATCAATCTATTATTTCAATGTTTTTTTTTAAAAATAACTTAAAACTGTATGCAGGTAATAGCTGTGTATGTAAATAGAAAATTAGGCACAAGACCAATCTCTAAGATAATTTACCTAGATTTTTGTGATTTGGCCAAAGGAGGAAGCAAATACAATTTAGATTCAAGATACTTTTACTGAGAGGGGAAAGTAGGCACTATTAACAATTCTATGTGGATGATTTATTTAAAGTCTGGAAATATTACTGTGCCACAGGGAAGGATGTAGATTTAAGTAAAATCAACTTGTTTACTCATAATGAAAGCCATTAATAATTCTTCAGCTCTACAAGCACAAACTATCAATGCATTGAACTTACCTTTTTTTTTAAAAAGAAAGACATTCAAGTCATTCCTCATCAATTGGAGGAATGCCCAACTCCTCATCAGTCCACTCAGAGGGATCAGGATAAGGAAAGTGACCCTATAAACAACAAAATACCAGCTTTTAATTGTGGATAGTGGAGATGATTTCTTGAAGCAACTTCTAGTTAAATCAACATGTAATAAATCAAGGAAGTACAGAGGCTTATTTTTTGAAATCTTGTTTAACTCTGCTGAAATTTAGCCATTATCAGCAAATCACACTTTAATAAACTGCCTTTATGTACTGTGGTTCCAAATTAAACTATTTACTATAATAGGTTTTTTACAACAAATGTGTCTTGCAGTAACATTAGTCAGTACATTGTTTTAAACTTTGGGTAACAATTTATGTCATTAGTCAAAGTCAAGTTTTACCTTGACTTTATATATTTGTGTGCTTGTTTAATGGCCTGCACTATACTGATAACACTTTGTTGTTCCCCTAAAAGGTAGACTGGAGCAATGTTTGTATACAATTACAATTAGATTCACAGCTGCTCCAATATTAAAACTTTTTCTTTGTCTAAAGTAATACGTAGTCATGGGCCACCTTAGCAAAGGTAACATTAATAATAACATTCAAGTCAACTGAAGGAAGCAAATAAAGTTAATGGAGAAGTATGTGGGTAGGAAGGGTTGGATTGATCTTGGAGTAGGTTAAAAGGTTGCAAGCATCATGGGCCAAAGAGCCTGTATTGTGCAGTGTTCTTCTATTGAATGTTTTATTAACTTTTAATGATAACCCAACAATGTAACAAATACTAGCAATAACAGATACTGTTTTGGTTTATTGAATTTAGTTACCCAATGCCATTGATCTTCAGTTAAAAATAAACCAAATTTCTCATCTTTTCAATTTTTTTCCCCCCGTCTCTTTAACATCATCCAGTTCCAAAATGCCAAGAACAGTGGATTCCTATTCTGGCCCTTTACAAGAAGCCAATTTAAAAATAACTCTACCAATGGCATTGTTCCTAAACTCCTCACCTAAGACCCTCCTCACCCAAAGGTTACTTCGATGACCAAGCTGCTGGCCACCTGTTTTTGTGGGACACAGTGTAAAATTTTACCCAGTACTGTGCTTTTGTGGGATGGCCTCTGTGCCAAAGGCGGTTAATAAATGCAATGTCTTGTGCTTTTCTCAATACAGAAAACAGCTAGAAAGACTGCCCCTGAAATGCAAAAGCAATGTTACTGAATTTTGCAAATTTTTTCTTATTTTACAACCCTAAAAAAAATACATTGAATAAATGTTATGTTTTAATGATTTTTGTTTATATTTCTCCAAGTAGCTAATTCTTCCACTTATCTGAATGGAAATACTGTGCTTTGGGCAGCTTCCTAGCCTGATAGCTCAATGTTCTCAAATATCTGTGCTGTCACATTTGACTCCGTGGAAAGTTCAATACTGCAGCACAGGCGTACTGGGTTACCTAGGTTCAGACCCACACTGGCTCTGGAAGACCAGACTTCCACCAGAAAAAGTCTGGAAGATTTGAAGCTTAAGCTATCTGCAATTTACTCTATATTTCAACAAATTGATAGAAACTACACCACTAAATTAGAAGCACAGTATATGAAGTAAACTGAGTTTAAAGACTGCTTGGATACCTTAACCAATGGTTTTCTGAAAAAAAAAAATCTGCAAATGGTCAGAGAAGATAAAGAATTCAT
Organism: Hemitrygon akajei; assembly: GCF_048418815.1. Lineage (NCBI taxonomy): Eukaryota > Metazoa > Chordata > Chondrichthyes > Myliobatiformes > Dasyatidae > Hemitrygon > Hemitrygon akajei. The sequence continues at coordinate 148,973,057 of NC_133133.1, read as the reverse complement.
TAAGGCACACAATTCTGCACTCTCCCTCCAATATGTGAAGTGAAAATGATCAATTACTACATTAATAAGGAGGAATAATAAGGTTCATGAAGTACTCACAGTGACTGCATCAGCATCGTGCCACAGATGCCATAATATCCAAAACCACATAAAACCACTGAGAAACTCAGACTGGAGCACTTGCTTTTTGGTCAACTCTGGATATTGTCGATATTGAGGCTCAATGTGGACCCCACCACCAGCTCTGGAAGAGGCAACAAGGTTGGGAGAGTAATTTATGCTAGAATATACAAACATGCATATACACCAATGCAAGAAATTGGAGCAGAACACATCATCACTCCATTATTCAATAAAAGCAAAGAAGAATATCTTCATCAATAACCCTGCAACTTCATTGGTGCCCAACAATCTATCAAACCCACCCTTTTAATATACTTGAAAGAAAAAGATTTTCAACCTATGAAAGCAAAAGAAAACAGTTTAGGCTGTGTTTCACAACTTAGCTAATTTCTGATATTACATTTATAATACGCAATGTAACATGATCATAAAAGATCTATTATTATGGTTTCAGTGTTCCAGCTCAGATTTAATTTCATGAAAAACTTAATTCTAGGCTTAATCATACTATTTGCACTATGATGGGATGTATTATGGGAGGGGTAGTACCTCTGGTGAAGGGGCCTGTTGTGTCCACCCTGGGACAGCTCACTTTCCTTTGGTCTCCACCAGACATTCAGCTGTCACCTGTGGCTCCAAGTAATTGTTTGCACGTGATAGTGGCCACATCCTGGTACACAGCTTCGACAGATGGGCTAAACAAAGAGGGTAGCCAGCAAGCCTAATACCCTGATGAGACAGGGACCTGCCTGTCCCAACATTGTAAAAGTATTCAGTCTCCAACCCTTTGTTCATAAAAATGAACACAGATTAGAAGCAGAGATTTTGATCAATTTAAATGAGAATTTTTATTTTTGATGCATATGCTCCTTTTTTCACAATAGAACCCATAAAACAAGGAAAATTGTAAAGCACGAGAAACTAAAATTTCAAAAACTGAAATATTAGTTTTAAAAAAGTATTCATCCCCCTTTGCTCAGCACTTAGTTGAACCACCTCTCGTGGCTATTACAGCCAGTATTCTTTTTGGTCAAGTCTCTATTAGCTTTGACAAAGGACTGGGAGATAAAGGTCGATCTTGAAAAGAAGCTGGTGTTCCACCAATAGTAGACACCACACTTCAACCAGACATTCTACTATTGTCAGAGAGTGCAAAGAAGCTCGTGGTGATAGAGCTAACAGTACCATGGGAGACCCGATGCCAAGAGACCCACGAGAGGAAGCTTGCGAGGTATGAAGACCTGGTGGTGGACTGCAGACGGCAAGGCTGGCAGACGTGGAACTTCCCTGTCGAAGTGGGAGAAAGAGGATTTCCGTCATGTCATGCTGGAAGATGCTGGCAGCTTTAGGGATACAAGAGAGAACCAGGAAGAGAGCCATTAACAGCATGCCTCAAGCAGCCGAGAGAGCGTCCAGTTGGCTTTGGCTGCCAAGGGATGATAGTAGCTGGATGTCTGACCGTCGGGGGTAGAGGACTGATCACCTTCTGCTGTCCCACCATCCTGAGGATGTTCCGGGTTAGTGGATGAAACGTCTGGAGACAGATGGACCCGGCTGATGACTTGACAGTCCAGCTGCAGAAACATCACAACTGTTTAAGGTAATGAACAATGTGAAGCAGCAAGATTTGCCCATCCTCGTTGCAAAACTGCTGTGCCAAGCTAGTAGGGGAAAGGCAGCATACAGCAATATTGAGGTCTTGCCAAAGATATTCGAATGGGTTAAGGTCAGGGCACTAATTGGGTCACTCAAGGACATCTATTTTCTTCATTTGAACCCACTCTATGGTTGCTCTGGCAGTGTGTTTTGGGTTGTTGCCCTACTGAAGCCTCCACCCTCAGTTAAACTTTCTAGCAGAGGCTAGCAGGTTTTAAATCCAGGATCTCTGTATTTAACAGCATTCATCTACCCATCGATTTCCAGTCCCTGCTGTCTCCATCATACTTTACAGAAGGAATGGTGTTACCTGGCTGATGCACAGTTTTAGATTTACGCCACACGTACTGCTCAGTGTTGACGCCAAGAAATTCCACTTTAGTCTCATCCAACCACAATGACCTTGTTCCATATCTTTACAGTATCTTCTAAGTGATGCTTTGCAAAGTCCTTATGGGCAAGGATGCAAACTTTTTTTTAAAGCCAGGGATTCTTCCTTGCCACTCTTACATTAATACTCTTTCTGTGCCAGGCCTTAAGAGATTGCAGTGACAAAAACGTCATCTCCAGTTGCAGCCACTAACTTCTGTAGCTCACTCAGAGTCTGTTAGCATCACTCTAGCCTCTCTTACAAGTGCAATTCTTCTCCAGCGACTAAGTTTAGAGCAGTGGCCTTATCTAGGCAGTGTGGCTGTCATTTCATATTTTTCCACATTTTCATGATGGACTACACTGAGCTCAGAGGTATGTTCAAATGGTCTTGCATTCTTCCCTAGATTTGTGCTTCTCTATTTGCATTTTTCTGACTGTCTTGAATGCACTTATCTTTATTTTGGTTTGGTCTGTTGAAAATCTACCATACTGTTGGACTCTACAGGGAGAAGGGGTATTTATTCTTAAGAATTCATTGAAAACAGGTGATCCTCAAATTTTCTACATCAACAAATTGGGTGAGTTGGTAAGATAATGTGCAGTATTGCACCCATGGAAAGTTAGCAGAGTAATTACAAAGGGGATAAATACTTTTCCAGCCTCACAATTTTGGATTCTTTCTTTTGATTTGGCATGATGCACAATGTTTTGTAGATTAGCTCAAAAATACTACTACGATTTTAAATATAGAAAATGGGATTAGTAAAATGTGAAGCAACACAAATAATGCTGGAGGAACTCAGCAGATCAGGCTACATCTATGGAAAAGAGTAAAACAGTTGACGTTTCAGGACCCCGCCAGTAGTTTGAGTGTTATGCTTTGGACTTCCAGCATCTGCAGACATTCACATGTTTGTAAAATGTGAACATAATTGTGGTGTCTGACAATTTTTTCAAGGCACTATAGCTCCAGCAGACTGGTGGATGAGATCTACAGTGAGATCCAATGGCCAGGAAGGCTGTTCTGCAATGCTCCATGGACAGCAAAGGGCATGACAAGGTACAAAAGAAGTTATGATCATCCACTGCAACCAAGGAAGACCCCAGTTGTGAAGACTACTCGTACCACTGGACGTAGACTTCCAAGGTCGAGAGAGTGGAACTGCCCCAGTGCAATGACTTTTCCACTTTAAAAATCTCTCCAGCAGGTTTCCTGTCATCGTCAGATACAATGGATAACCATTACATTATGACCTTTTTAAAATTAAAAAGACAAATTAACCATCTTTGTAAAACAGTTTCTTTGACCTTCTGCTTCAGAAAACAATCTTGAATGTATACATTGATTTTTTTTCCCCCCTTCTTTACCTTTGACCATTAGATACAGGTTTCAGGTGCCTCAGGGTTTTGTTCTAATTTCTTTATTTATACACTACCAGCACTATTTGATGTTAGAAAGCACACATTTTTCCTCCAGTTTGTTATTTCTTGCCTTTACATATACTGATTATTCATCCTGATTTTCTGTTTAAAAAGGCATTTGGACAAGTTCATAGATGGGACCATAAGACACAGCAGCAGTATCAGCCATTCGGCTCATCAAGTCTGTTCTGCCATTCAATCATGGCCTATTTCTTCCTGATAAGAAAGGTTTAGAAAGATATGGGCCAAATGGGACTAGTTCAAGAAGACACCTTGGTCAGGATGGACGAGTTGAACCAAAGGTCCCATTTGCTATGACCCCCCCCCCCCCCAGATCACACCCATTTATATATAGTTGCACTTGAAAAAAAATAGAAATCGTGGCAATCAGGGATAGACTCTTAAGTTTCACTTTTTCCCCGATGTGACCTTGATCAATAATGCCGCCTTGATTATTAAACTGTTCCTTACAGCTTTTGATTTTACCCTATTCCTTTCTCTACAGACAGAAAGTCCACCCTGACATAACGCATTTTCACCTATTAATATAAAATTCCTTTGCACATCACGGCTATGTTATCTGCTAGTACACTACTCACCATCGTAACAAAGAGTATTGCATCCCAAATTTCACTAGCGCCTGGTTGAAACATCGTCTTACCATTTCATTTTTCAGCTAACCATTGGGATCTGCAGCTTCTACATCTTCGAGACAATTGCAAACATTTCAAGGTGTAGTTGAGAGGTGAAATCTGGATCTCACACAGAACGCAATGCAACTCCATGTCCCTCTCTTCTTTTTCCGACCTTCAGCCATCTCCCACCTCTCCCTCCGCTGCCGCCTGCACACAACATCAAAGCTGTAGTGATCTCTCCCACACTCACCTTCTGACGGGAAGAATCCCTCTGCTCCCGCCACCTTGCAGGAGCTGGACTCCCCGCCGCAGCGCTGCCCCGACTCCTCCGCACCAGGACATAATGTCCGCCGTCTCCGGCCCGCTGCCGCACCTCCCAGCAAGCCGCAGCCTTATTGGACAGCACGCAAGTAAAGCCTATTTCCATTGGATAAACTCAAGACGCCGCAATTGTGCCTCAAGCGTTGTTTTGGCAGAGAGAGAACCTGCACCTTCTGAATAAACGCTTTCTGGCAAGTGTACTTTTGTTCCGCAAACACCAGGAAAAAAGTGATTTAATGTAGATTGGAAAAGAAGAAATACATTTCCCCTGTTGGTGCTGTTGCTTTGAACTAATGCACATGGTATCGCCCGTAGATATCGCTCAGTTCTTTGGTCTTTACTGACGTTGAGTGCGAGTTTGTGGCTGTGACACCACCAGATTCAATGCAAGATCAGGACTGAGATCAAAGAGCAAACACGAGGAAATCTGCAGATGCTAGAAATTCAAACAACACACACAAAATGCTGGTGGAACGCAGCAGGTCAGGCAGCATCTATAGGGCGAAACGTCGAAAGCGCTTCTCCTTATAGATGCTGTCTGGCCTGCTGTGTTCCACTAGCATTTTGTGTGTGTTGTTGTCAGGACTGAGATCAGTGAGTTTTCATGGAAAAGAATGCTCAGTTCAGGGTCAAGTTTGTGCTGGGCTTCTACATTCCCAGAACAAAGTAAAAACTGGCCTTGGAGAGAGCCCATATCCAATGTAAAATTCATTGCTAACAATCTACAATACAGACTACCCCTGGATTATGAACTTCTGATTTATGGACACCAATTATTAACATATGCTCATTCCTATGAACGGAATTAGTCCACACCACTCTAGTTTTAGTAATTATTTTTGTTCTGTTCTTACGATGATGCTATTCATCGAAATATTGAGAGATTAGCTTTATTTGTCACATGTACGTCAGAATATACAGTGAAATATGTCATGTAAACAACTAACAGTCTGAGGATGTGCCATAGGGCAGCCTGCAAGTGTTGCCATGCTTCTGATGCCAATGCAGCATGTTCACAACTTACTAACCCATACGTCTTTGGAATGTGGGAGGAAACCTATTCAGTAATGCAGAGAATGTGCAAACTCCTTACAGACAGTGGCGAGAATTCAGCCTGGATTGCCGACACTGTAAAGCATGGCACTAACTGCTATGCTACTGTGCTGCTCTATGGTATATTGTTAACATATTAAGTGAGTTTCTTTTTACTTATAGTCAAAATTGGGTGTATGTAAAGATAGAATCCATTTTCTATTGCGGATAGCCTGTGGACCTATAACAGTCTAAAGCAAACTAAAATAGGGTGGAAATCTTAACAAGAACACCATTCAAAGTGAAAAAAATATAAAGCGGCACAAAATTCCTAAATGCATCTTGAAAAACTCCTTGAACCAGTATTTACTAGCCCAACAACAGCAGGGGAAATCCTAGATTTAATTTTAAGGAATGAATCAGAATCAAATTTATTATCACTGACATATCACATGAAATTTGTTATGCACCAGCAGTACAGTGCAATACATAAAGAAAATTACTTTAAATAAATAAATAGTGCAAATAGGGTGCAAACCAGTTGATGGATTCATGGACTGTTAAGAAATTTGATGGCAGAAGGGAAAAACTTTTTTAAAACGTTGAGTGTGCATCTTCAAGCTCCTGTACCTCCTCCCTGATGGTAGTAATGAGAAGAGGGTATATCGTGGGTGGTGAGGGTCCTTCATGATAGATGCTGCCATCTTGAGTCATCACCTTTTCAGGTGTCCTCAGTGTTGGGGAAGTTGGTGCCCATGATGATACAGGCTGAGTCTACAGCACTAGGAAACTATTTATGATCCGGTGCATGGGCGCCAGTCATTGGTAATACTACCAGGCAGTGTGCTCTCTGTGGTACATCTGTAGAAATCTGCTAGAGTCCTTGGTGACATAACAAATCTCCTCAAAGTCCTTGCGTCCTTGATTTTTTTTTTCCTTATTTATTCTTTTTTTTTGCATTTGCAGTTTGTCTTTTCACATCGGTTGTTTGCCAGTGTCTGTTGTGTGAGGTTTTTCATTGATTCCATTGTTTCTTCGTATTTTCCGTGAAGCCTGCAGGAAAATGAATCTCAGGAAAATGAAACTCTGAGATTCCTAGTTTCCTAGTACATATGTACTATGGAAGTACATATATGGTGACATATATGTACTTCCATAGTAAATTTAGTTTGAACTTTCAACTTTGAGGTGTATCTTCTTTGTAGTTGCATCAACATGTTGGGCTCTGTCTGAGATGCTAATTCCTAGGAACTTGAAATTACTCACCCTTTCCACTATTAACTCCTCGATGAAGCTGGCTAGTTGGAAGGAATATGTAAAGACAATACTTCAACAAGGTGATAACTGTTCATTTGAATTTGGCAGATAAAGGGGTATCACCATGTGGCCACCCATATGAATTGTACTTCCCATTCCTATTCTGGCATGACAGTCCATGGCTTCCTCCACTCTCGCGAAGAGGCCACATTCAGGTTGGAGGAGCAACACCTTATATTCCGTCTGGGTAGCCTCCAATCTGATGACATGAAAATCAATTTCTCGAATTTCTGGTAATTGCTCCCCCCTATTTTCCATTTTTTCCCTCTTTTCACCTGCCCATCACTTCCCTCTGGTGCTCCTCCCCTTCCCTTTCTTCCATGGCCTTCTGTCCTCTCCTATCAGATTCCCCCTTCTCTAGCCCTTTATCTCTTTCAACAATTGACTTCCCAGCTCTTTACTTCACCGCTCCTGGTGTCACCTATCACCTTGTACTTCTTCCTCCCCTCTCCCCACCTTCTTACCCTGGCCTCAGTTTTTTTTCTCCAGTCCTGATGAAACGTCTTGGCTCGAACCAGTGACTATTTACTCTTTTCCATAGATGCTGCCTGGCCTGCTGAGTCCCTCCAGCATTTTGTGTGTTTTGCTAATACTGTAAAGGGTCTGGACTATTAAGTGCATGGAATCTAATGTAACTTCTTTTTCAAATAGGAAATCATGGATGTGCAAAAGAGGATTAAGTCTGAGGTTGCAGTTATTTTCTCCAATTGCTGTACACAACCTTGGCTGTGGGCACTCCGAGCAGATAAGCACATGCATCTATTTAGTAACCAGCTTCTGTCCCTGCCTGTGCACCATCTTGCCCTGAATGTTAGAAGATAATATGTCTCTCATTAATATGTTTTGGCTGATGTGAATGCGTGTGTCAGCTGTGAAATAAACATCTAAAGCATTCAGATTTGCTAACTGAGTGATGGTGAGGTCAATCACCAAAAGTTATGGATAAATGTTGATTGATAGAGATTGTCTTGTGTGAATGCTGTGCCTGCATAACATTCAATGAAGTAAGATCCTAATGTCATACTGTTGATATCAAGAGATATGTTCACAGTTTCATTCATTTTTTGATTCAGTCACTGAAAACTGTTCATTTTGATTTAAATAAAACTTCCCACCTCTGTTGGTGTTGCCAGTACAGATAGCAGGCTGAATATCTAGGCGCAGAATCATAAAATATGGATAGGAAAAAAATAACTTGAATCTACTTCTGTAATGAGAGACTGGCAGAACCTTTGTTTGTGTTTGTGGTCTCCCAGGTAACAAGAGAAACACAGACTCACTAGACGAGGCTTGAACATAGAAACCACGGGAGACAGAAGGGCACAGATACACAGAGATTCCGAATTAATATCTAGAAATCAAATCGGAGGTAAAAAGAGAAATATGGAATTACAAACAACAGTAGACAACCTCAAAGTAAGTTGGGAAATTATTGACAGACAAATATTCAAGGTATTTTGAAATGGCTGCAGTATGTGCAATAATTGTAAGATGTTCATGATGAGAAATGTATGAATAATACAAGGATAAATAAATAATACATATGGAAAGTTTTAGATGCCGTTAGAAACAAATGTGCTACAGAAATGAACAATGAAGACAGCAAAGAGGAGATACAGTGTATCTGCAGAGTGGTGGATTGAGAGAAATTCCAACGTAACAGGAGATAAGGCCTAGTATAAGCTTTAGAGATATTGATGTGCAAAGTATTTCTACAAGCTGATACTTCTAATGGAGTTTGAGTTGGAGTTAACTCTAATGGAGTTGGAGTTTGATATATAGCTACAAGCAGAAAAGTGGATTGAGAAGGTAAGAAGCAATCAGATATTTATAGGTAGAAAGATTATTTTAACCTGTTTTGTATCCTTCTTTGATGTAGAATTTTATTCTATGTCTCTATTGGGCAGGTTTTATATATATTAATGAAGGAAGAATTTGTATTCTTTATTTTATAATGTGTATGAAATATTCCTTGCATAATTTACTTGAAGCTTGCTTCTGCTCAACAGATGCAGGCGATAAATGCTGGTTATTCTTTACACAAGTCAACAAGTCACAGCAGTACTTGAAATAAAGCTGCCTCAAAACAACCTTTACTAAATGCTTTTATCTATTGCAGATGCGGGCTCATTCTCTGGAGTATAAATACCGGCAACTTCAAAATAAATTTGTGTAGCAACTTTAATTCTTGCTGGATGTCTCTTTTTCTGAGATCTCTACAGTGATATACTGTATATGCCTTTACCATCAGTAACATCAATCTTTCTTATTTCTGATGTGAATCCTACTGAGCAGTGAGAGGCTCCACAGCAATAGGTTCTGGCGACATGGTCATTCTTAATATTGGGGTGCAGATTGTATGTGTCAGTTAGCTAAAAGACCATAGTGGTGATGTACAGCTGAATTCAGTCTTCTCCAAATCTTATGATTATACAGCAGCAGTCTTTGGAAATGGATCAGGTTTGTGAATGCTAGCTAACATTTCTCTTTCTCAGCCCAGATCGTTATTGTCTTATGCTGTACCTTAAATAGGGTCAATGAATCCAATCTAATGTTGGATTTGGCTAGATTGCTTTACGTAACATCACACTAAACAGTGCCCTGGGCAAGCGACTCATGAATGTAGATGTGTATCCATGTCCTTTACAGCTCTCCTTTTCAATCAGCCTCTTGGGTTTGAGGATGACTCATGCACTTTGATGTGGGTTGCTCTTTGAATAACAGCTGCCAGTTGGGCTTGACAGAATGGGGCTTTGGTCCGATGGCAGGAGGTCCAAAATGACTGAAGACCAAGCTCTCCTACACAGACTTGGCACACATGCACACGTACATAAACTCAAGCATAAATACCTATTGTGTAGGCAAGGAACACCTTTATCATCATTCATTAATGTAAAACTCATTATCATGTTGTTCATTTCCTTGAAGTTCAGCTGGAGAATAAGAAATGTAAACAAGATTGTAGAATGTGATATCATGTAAAATTATTGTTCGCTGAGTCAGTTTGGATATACCAGATATGTATTGATCTGGTACCTCCAATTATTCTGGAGGACATAAATTGGTGTTACAATACCTTGGAAGCTTAATTTTCCCATTGGACAGATTATATTAGAGATGCAATGTTCCTTCAAAATTCAAACTAAGGCTATGTTGATTTCTGGGATCTAGGTATGTAAGAGGACGCTGAACTGGTGGTATAAATTTCATTCTATGTTTTCATTTCAGAGAATTGTTATGCTGGTCCGATCATCTTTATTCTGTACAGGGAGTTCTATGATTCTGCTCAGAGATATCAAAGAAAAGAATATAACCTTTGTTCTGGACACATCTATGAATATGCAAACTATGCTGGACGCAGCCAAGTATCACCTGATTGAGATTTTGTTTGCGCGGGCCTATTCAATGACCGATTGCAAATTCAACATCATTGCATTTTCTGGCAAGGTCAGTTCTTCACTGCCACTTTTGTACTCAAGCTCAATTCTAAATTGCCCCAATGTTGTTTGAAATTTACATTCTTAAGTACTTGTTTTTAAGGTCCAGAGGCTTTTCTACTTGGATGGTTGCCAGATTTATAAGTAGTCATATCCTTTCCACTTCCACCCTCACTGGCTTTTTTTGCCATTTCATCTTCCATAGCATTTTGTTCCTCATCTTTAAATGAAAACATTTTTCTGAATGAATGCTCAAATGATCAAAATTCTTGTGAGACAAATATTTCAGCTTTTAGAAGAAGCATCAGTCCTTCTTAGGTGGAGAGATGCTGCCCCACCCACTCATGCTCAATGGCTTAGAGATATTATGTCCTGCTTAGACCTTGAAAAGATTCATTATTCACTTCTTAATTTGGACATAAAGTTCCAAAAGGTGTGGGGACCTTCTCTTCATTTCCATAATTCCCATTTAGATTAAGGGTGCATCCCTCCCTTTTTTCTTTTGCATTTAAATCCCTTACCTCCAGCTTCTTACGGTTAAGATTTATGGTTTTTTTTTGATGTGTTAAAATATTATAGATTAGGTAATAGGCAATATACCTTCTTTTTATAAATACAGCTCTGTGGTGATATAGTTCTGATTAACTTTTTTATATATCGTAAGTTTGGCTTGGAGTTGGGTAGTGGGAGTGTGGCATGGTAAGTAACTTTATACGATTCTACTATGGGTGCTTTTCTTAATTGTTATGAACTGTACTTTTGATATGTTTGTTTTGCACTGTATAAACCTCTTGTTTTTTTTTGTTTTGTTGCATTGTAAAAACTCATAAAAATTCATTTTAAAAAAAGCATCACCACTGTCCTACTCCAGAACTGGTCCTAATTTCCTAAGAGTTTTAGCTGTCTCATCCAGCATTGTTTCGCTGGCCAAGCATTTACTTATTTAGCCATTGCTACAGAGTATAATCATGACATCACCATTGTTAATTTATTTCCTAATAGATTAAACTTTCTTAAAAGTCTCCAGTTCTATTTCATCTTTTGTCATAGGTTTTGATCTTTAGCATAGCTTGAGGTTACCCAACATCTAGGATATCATTTATGTTGCTCTTGGAAGACATACAGTACTGTGCAATAGTCTTAGGCACATATATATAGCTAGGGTGCCTAAGACTTTTGCACAGTTCTGTATTTGTCAACATGGAGCAGAGAGTGAAGTTGTAAATCTGGCGGGAGCAAATATATTGGGAATAGCAAGAGTGGCGTACCATTGTGGGACAAGTGGGAGAGAAGGATTTGCAGGGACGGGTGTAGACACACCCAACTCTGAGACACCAGGCAAGGTTATTTGATTCCAAACAATTTGTTTATTGATCATTACAGAATATCTCTCTGATGCATTCCACTCCTTCCCCTTTTCCCAACACAATTACCCTCTCCCTGCTGCCTTTCCACTAAGTCCACAATAGAAATCCATATCAGAATCAGGTTTATCATCACTCGCATATGTCAAGAAATTTGTTTTATGTGCGGCAGCAGGACAGTGAAATACATAAAATTACTACAGTACTATGCAAAAGTTTTAGGCACCCTGATAATATATATGTGCCTAAGATTTTTGTACAATATTGTACATATCTGTGACTCTTGATTGCCCTGGAAAAATACTGACCTTGCCTTCTGATTGTGGAATTCTGCTGTTTAGCACTTCATCAATACAATAACCATTTGATCACGTGTGATGAAAATGCCATGCATGCCTTGGCCAGCATTCTCAGGTGCTCGGTAGCCAAGCCAAGACTCACTAAAAGAACCACAGGAGTTTTTAAAAAGTAAGACGTAACATTTTTGCTCCACGCTCAGGTTAAACTTGCGGCTACTAATGGGCATCATCCTTGATCCTTGAGTAACAATTATTTCTTTGTGCTGACAACTTTGACTAATACGGTGGCACAGATGATGAACTGCTGCCCCACAGCTCCAGCAACCTAGCTTTGATCCTGACCTCCGGTGTTCTCCATGTGAACTTATTCTCCCTGTGACCATGTGCATTCCCTCTGGTTTGCTCCCACATCCCAAAACTGTAAGGACTGAGAGGTTAGTTGGCCCCTGTAAAATGCCCCTAGTATGTAGTGAGTAGCAGAATCCCGGGGTAAGTTGATGGGAGTTTGAGAGGATGAATGACAAAATTAAGAGTAAAAGTAGGTGCTCCATATGGACTCAGTAGACTAAAGAATCTGTTTCCATGCTCTAAAACTCAATCACTTTATGGCCCTTGTCCCTGAACGTCGTGCTTCCTGTTGCACTATTAATATGGTTTCAGGCTTGATGGTAACAAACAATTTTATTTAAGAACAATTTCCTGTGACCTTCTTGAAAATGGTTTGAGGACATAGATCATGCACTGCATTGAGTTTGGGGTTTAAATTGGGATGTATCTACTTTGTAGGTCAAGGGTGCTCACAACTCAACCTAGAATAATTTTCTGAGAAAGCATTAGATTATCGGGGTAGTAAAGAAAGAGACGTTAATTGAGCTGGGGGTATTTTTCTGCAGTTGTTATTAATGTGCAGTATGTTAATTAGGAGAGGGACCTAACCGTCCATCATTACCTTGCCCAGAAGTGCCAGTCCACCTTCACTCCCTCTCCAAAATACGGGTAAATCCCTGTGAAACCACACAAACTTTGTTGAGTTAAGTGCTTATTTCACTTATTCCACAGCAGTTAGCTGCGTTCTCATATAATCCCACACAGTAGGTTGTGCCCATCAGATACAAAACATCCAGCTCAACGTTTATGGTTTCCTGCAATTCTGATGAGTCACTAATTGCAAATTCATCTGTTTGCTTTTTCCCTAGGTTAAAAAATATTGTGACGATTTGATTGAATGTACACTTCAAAAGGTAGAGAAAACTATCCCGTGGATCAGATCTCTGGAATGTAGAACTGGTAGAAACATGCAGTGTGCATTAGCTGTTGCCTTAGATGATCCCAGCACTGATGCTGTTTACCTAATGACCGATGGAAAACTCGACATCAGCCCTCATAAAATCTACACTGTATTGACGTGTGCAGCAAAAGGACGACCGGTACACACTCTCTGCACAATGGAAAAGTGCAGCAAGATAGAGGCTAACGAACTCTTGGAACAGATAGCATGGCTGACAGGTGCTTCATTTCAAGCTGCAATGGTCTGCAGACGCGGAGCAGTAGAACAAGTGGGTTTCACTAAATTTACATTACAACATCGGCTATTTGTACTTACAGATTCTTCCGGGTTTGTGATTTCAAGGCTCATTTTTCATAGCAGATCAGCCCGACAGTAATTGCTTTATGATAGGGAGTATGGTTGAAAAAGTGTATAACAAGCATAAATTTAGAAATTAGATTGAATGGAGCTCTATAACACACGATTGAGATTACTAATTGTGAGGTGAAATTCTATGATCTATCATTAAGGTCATTTCACATCGCTCTGGGAAGTTTACCAGAAACTCTCTTGCAGAAGTTTTACTTCGCATTGTTAACATGCAGTTTTTAGAATAAAACCCAGGAAATGATACTATGTTATCTCAGGATCACCAATCTTTGGACAGTCACCAGAGCTAGATTTTCATTATGCTGCAGCTGTCTGGGACTTTTCCTTTACACCCCATCCTCCACCACAGTATCAAACCCTCCTCCTATTCATGCCAGCCTCCCAGCTCCGGCTGTCTCTTGAGGCTTGACAATTGGAAATGGGAATTGGTTTATTATTGTTGCATGAACGGAGATGCCTATTGTTCATACAAACCAAATCAATTACACAGTGCTTTGAGGTAGAATGAGGTAAAACAATAACAGAATGGTGACTAAAATATACGAGCCATTGAGAAAGCACAGTGCAGGTAAATACTAAGGTGCAAGATCATAATGAGGTAAATTGTGATGCAAAAGTCCATCTTATTATATTGGGGAAACATTCAAGTATTATAATAGCTGCATTCTCCTTCCCTGCACCCCTCCCTGCCAAAGCTACACAAAACCCACTGATATCACATCCTCCTCTTCCTACCTAGCCAATTAAGCCACTTTATAAGCTTGACCATCCCTGGATACTCTGAACTCTATTATCTTAAACACTGACCCAACTGCAGTCTATTGAAGCTGACTTCTCCTTCACCCACACCTTCAGCCCCAACTACACTCTGGTTCCGGCAGCACATTTCCTTCAACCTTCTGAAGTCTTCAGTGGAAAGCCCACATCAGCCATGCAGCACAACCATTTAGGAGCACTGAATTTATAAGTCTGTAGAATTGCTTGCCATTGTCCTTCTTTTCAAATGATCAAATGTCCTACTTGAATAAATATCTTTATGCAATACTTCAAACTGTAATTAAGTTCTAGAAATTGTCACTCTTCTGACAACTGCTTTTGAAAAATAGTTTTCTCATTTGCAACATATAAAAAATATTTCCCCTTGATTCTCCTACCACCCTTCTATATTCGGGATAATGTGCAAAAGAGGACACCTGCAGGAAATTCAGTCAGAGAGAACTTGGAGATTTCACACTCATAGCACCAGAAGTCAAGATTGAAAACAAATATATTCATGTAATTTATTAAACTGCATTGCTACCATTGTCTCATCAAAGTCTACTATTCAGAGAAATACACTTAGTGGAGACTACAGCATCTTTGCAGAATCTGTAGATTATATTCCCACTTATTGGAAGTACTCAGTCACTTGGTTGAATCTGAGCTGGCAGGTAACAAAGCAAAACTAAATTAAGCCAATGTATCTTTATAATGAAATCATCCCCACACTCAACAAAGTCCACACTGCTTAGACATGGCTCTCAGCAGGCACTGCATGCTGTGCTAAACCACACTGTGCTTTAATACTGTTTTATGATTGATGGGTTGGGGTTCTGGGTGGGTGATATGTTATTTTTGTGTGAGGAGGGGTTGGGGATTTTGGTTCTGATGTTCTTGGTTTTTCCCTGTGGATGATCCATTAGATTTTGTGTGTGAGTGAGGGGGTTGGGGGTTTGGAGTCTGGGGTTCGATGTTCTCGCTGCCATTTTCCAGCTGGGCATTCTGTTAGCCTTTGTGCGAGGGAAGGGGTGGGGGTTTGGGATTTGTTGAGTTTTGTTTCTTTTTCATGTGGGGAGGGTGGGGTCTTCCAACAACTCCCATGGCTATCTGGAGAAGATGAATATCAAAGTTGTATTGTACATGCATACTTTTGATAATAAAATGAACCTTTAAACCTTTTCCACATATTAAAATAAATTTTAGCAAATATTTTCACTATGCATACAAAGTAATTACATATTTACTTTGGATGTGCTGTACTATCTTCTTTTGCAGCTTATCCCAGTCTCTGAACTTCACTCCTTTGATCTCTTGGGACTACATTGTTCAGAGACACCAGTACTGAAAAGAGACGCCTATGATCTAACTGGACTACCCCATTTTGTTGTACCTTTCAGGTATGGCATAAGGACATCAATATAATATTTATATTCTACGTAATTAATGTGCAATATTTCAGCTTTGAGTTCTAATCAGTGCCAACAGCAGAATAATGTGGATTTCTATTGACATTGATGGAACTCTTTGTGGCATGCTAAATATCCTGAGGGGTTATTAGGACAGGTGACCATTAGTTTGGTCAAAGCGATACATTTTAAAGAGTATCTTAAGGAAAGAGGGGGAAATAGAAAGGGGAGAGATCCAGGGAGGAAATTTCAGAGCATATGCCTAGGTAGGTGTAACTATAACCATTGTCAATGAAAAGAACAAATCAAAAATACATAAGAGTTAAGGAGCTGAAGGAAAGCAAAATTTTCTCAGAGCGATCTAAAACTGGAGGAGGGTTGAGGTCATGGAGCGATTTGACAATAAAGGTGGTAAATTTAGAACAAGGAGCAGCATACTTTTGACCATAAAATGAACCTTTGAACCTTTTCCACATATTAAAATAAATTTTAGCAAACATTTTTGCTATGTATACTACCTTCTTTTGCAGTTTATCCCAATCTCACCTGGAAAACGGCAGCTGGAACATCAAATCCCAGACCCCAAGCCCCCAACCCCCTCACTCGCACAAAAACTAACAGATTGCCCACACAGAAAATGGCAGCTGGAACATCAAAAACCCCAAAAACCCCAACCCCCTTCATTTTACATCTTGCATCAGTTATATAATTTTGTGATATCTGAAAAGTCAAGATGTTAGTGTTGATCATAAATGTATATCCGTCCATTAAAAGTAATCTATCCAGTTAATGTAAATGAATGGGGAAGAAGACTAAGTTGCCAAGAGGATTACCTTTCTTTCTGCCTTTGTTCTCATTGCTTGTGATGATGTTATATGGAAAGGTAGCCATAGTAAATGGCATTGATGTTTCTTCTCTCTCTCTATGAGTCCCATCTACATAGTTGTTTAAGGCCCCAAGTTAAGGTAAAGCCTTTCAGGAACAGTAGAATTCTGTCATTTGATTTCAAAAAGTCCATCCTTGTAGCAGAAAGTATATAGCAGTCAACATGGTATGCTTAATAAGCCCTGACTGAGAAAAATGCACCTGTGCTGGAGAGCATCCTGAGGGCAAACTAAATTACAACCTACCCCCACAAAAATTGACCCTGAACTAGAAATAGTAATACAGAACAAATTGCACCACACCAGTGAATAAGATCAATCATATTCAATTATATTTCAATTACACGTTCTCATAAATACTATTACTCAGGGCTTAAATTTGTTTTTCAGATTTGTATCCTGAAACTGTGTGAATAAAATGACTCTGTTTTATGTAGCTGGTGTACAATACATCCTGATAGCAATAAGGTTAAGTCAAAAGGAGATTTAATTAATTCCTATGCTGGAGAGCTGATAAGGGGAGTTCGTGTTCTGGCTCGAAGAGAGAATGATGGATATTACTATCTGGGAAGACTTGGCAATGAAATAGAGGTACAGTGGATTTATGTTTGGGCATGTCTGTCACATGTAGATCATTTTCCACAATTCTGAAACTGCACCATGTTCCAGAGATCTGTATTTATATGCAATACAGTGATCCAGTTGTGTTCAATTGCGAATTACTGCTCCTCCTCCTCCTCTGCTTTCCCTAACCTTATTAAAAGTATCTTGGAATATTTAATTCCCAGTATTGGTTACTTTTTTAACTATGTTTCTAGCTATTAAACCATCACAGTTATTTCAGCTTGTGCCAGTAATTGTTAGGAAGTATGTGAACATTCAATAAAGTGTTCTTTCAGTGATGACTCTTAACCATTTTTCCTTTCTCTGCCTCTAACTGAATGTATATTCATGTCGCATGCTCTGTCGTTTCTCAGCAGTCTCTGCTCATCTTAATCCATTTCACTAGACCACAATGTTACCTAGTCCTTGTTTTTATCTTTCGAAATTTGCCTTTGACAATTCTTCCCCAATCCTCTTAGCCCACCCCATTCTGATTATTTAGTTTAATGCCTCATCTTCAACCCCATTTATTCCACACGACAAGACACAGGTCCCTGATTCAAATGAGGCCGGCTGCAATGGGACACGTTGCTTTTCTTTCAGTACTGATGCCATAAATTGAAACTAATTTTGGGACACGAATTCAATTCTTTGAATGCATTGATCTCCCGCATATTTGTATGTGATGAGGAAATGATTTCCTATAATAGCTACCAATAAAGCTTAACCATTTTAAGTGCAGAATGAGGCACATAAAAATATGTTTAATGATGTATGATCTGTTGTTTTGTTTAGAGATGCCCAGGTCGATTTTTGGTAGAATTTGATAAAAGTAAGAAGAAAAAACTAAAGGCCCAAAGTAGGCTGAAGGAAACTGCACATTATGATATAATGCATTATGAGGATGCAAAAAGGCATGGTATTGGACCTGGATGCACAGTATTGGCACCATGGGAGCCTGGGATGGAACGGTATGGCCCAGGAACAGTGTTAGAAGGCAGAGAGGAACGAGGATTAGATTTAGGTATAAAACTTAATCAAAATTGAGCAATATGTATGAAACATGTTTCTGATGTGTGATCTATTGATACTAGCATTATTTCAAAGCAAGTTGCACTAGTGCAAAGTAAGGAACTTCCAAGTTAAGATATCACTATACAGGCATTGAAAATTCCACCAGAATGAAAGCGAGAACCCACCACATTAGTGTTGGTTCTGGGTAAGTCCTTCAGCGGTCTTTTTCTCACTATTTGATTGCCTCCCAGTTCACAATTCCAGTTAAGGCCTATAAATGTGCAGCCCCTGGTGCCTTGTGGTGATTTCTTGCACTTGATAGAGAAAACTTGTTACCATCCCAATATATATCCCAGCTGTATTTTGCAAACTTTTATAAATGCATTGTGTGCCTTGCTTTAGCAATGTGCTTATTACTAGGGTGACACATTTGATGGCACACCAGTGTGCATTATAAATTGCTTTAGAAGGAGTATATTGATTTGTCTAGAAAATCAGTAAGCAGTTCATGTACAGTACTGTGCAAAAGTTTTAGGCACCCTAGATTTTTTTTATATGGTATTAGATGATATGGACTCCACAGAGCCCCGATCTCAACATCATTGAAGCTGTCTGGGATTACCTGGAGAGACAGAAGCAAGCAAGACAGCCAAAGTCTGCAGAAGAACTGTGGCAAGTTCTCCTGCTGAAGGGTCTTGGCCCAAAATGCTGACTGTACTCTTTTCCATAGATGCTGTCTGACCTGCTGAGCTCCTCCAGCAATTTGTGTGTGTTGCAAGTTCTCCAAAATGCTTGGAACAAACTACCAGCTGATTTTCTTATAAAATTGCACAACAGTTACCCAAGAGAATTGATGCAGCTTTAAAGGGTGGTCATAACAAATATTGATTTGATTTAGTTTTTTACTGTTTTACTACTCTTTATAGTAACTATTTTGATATTAGGAACTTCTCATTTTGTTATTTTGAAAGCATCTTCACTTTACAGATTTTTTTTTTACATGTACCAAAGCTGAATAAACCCTTCTCAGGCTTCCAGCTGGGTACAGGTACTGATTTTAACTGACATTTTGATGACAAACTCTCCCACCTTCATCAGGAATGATGCCTAGGCACATCTAGTCTGGTGCTACATATACACCCCCGTTGTCAGCCACTCCTGATTGGTTAGCCCTCATCCTTTCATGTTTCCGCTGTGCCACCTTGTTTACAATCGAATTCCAATTCTTACTTTAAGTGAGATCTTAGTCTTTGTTAAAATTAGTTTCCTCTAGTTTTATTTCAATGGCTTCCTTCACCAGGCGGTCCCAAAACCATTGGCGTGGCACAGCAGTTTTGTGCCTTCAAAGTAAATCCTATGGCCATTGTGAATGGAATGCAATATTTTGCTTCCGCTGATTTCTCCAGGTAACCCAAATGGATACACCTCCTGTGCTCCTTGATGCGGGTTTCCACCATGTGCCCCATCTGGCAGATATATGCTGCTTAACATTTACAGCCTGAGTCCCAGGTCATCTTTGACCCACATAAGCTGTGTTTGATTCCTTTCAGGTTTGTGGAAATATAGGGAAGACAGGCAGTAGCGATGGGTTTCTCCTTGTTGATAGGGTTCCTGGTTTTTCTGTTGGCCTTTTTAAGGGTCCAATTGATTTGCATCACCTTGTAACCATTCTGTAAGGATGTTGTGCGTAATTGTCTTATTTCCATGTGGAGAACTGGGTCCAAAACAATTTTCACATGGTTAATTAAAATAGAAAGAACCGCTCTGCATTGGGAGGCATGATGCTGGCTGTTATTGTTGCGGTACAAGTCCCTGTGAGTGGAATTTGATTGCAAACAAGGTAGCACAGTGGACTCTTGATTGGTTAGTCCTCATCCAATCAGGAGGGAAGGACGACGGGGGGTTAAATACCACCAGACTAGACATGCTCAGGTATCATCCCTAATGAAGATGGCAGTTTGTCATTGAAACATTGGTTAAAATTGATACCTGTACCAGCTGCAAGCCCGAGATGTTTATTCATCTTATATGCTGGGAAGGCATGTACCCATACACTCACATGGAAAATGTACAAACTCTTCACCAACCTGGGTCACTGCCGCTGTAATCGCATTACACTAACTGCTATGCTACCATACTACCTGTACTATGTATTACAGTACACTATGTATTGTGAACTTCAGGAAAATTTGTGTGCACTCACTTGGATGACACCTAGAGGTCTTTATGAAGATGGCATGCTTCTTTGATGGACTATATTGCAGCTATGTCTACATTTCTGGACCTACCAGTGACATTTCTTTGTCATTGTCATCAATCAGTCAACTTCCATTTTTTCCTAGTACTACTAGTCTTGAAATCTTATGTTCAGTACACATATTAGACAAAATATTATAAGTTTCAGCAAGTAAACAGCAGATAAAATTGGCACTAGAACTAAGCTTTGAAATGATGTACATGCCATATTTCAGCTACAAAAACGGTGTACTGCATATTTAATCACCTATTATACACAAAATTGTACACACCATTCTAACTTTGAGAACAGCCAGTTATTCTCAAAGCCACTTTGCACTGCCTCTTATTTTCTGTCATTTTCTATCAAAATTATACAGCATAAACAAACAACATTAAGACTAAGCTTAAAGGCAGGAAAAATAAACATGTTCATTTATCTTGTTGCAGGTTTGAAGAGAAGTTTGCTGTAGAAAAAAAATGGAAAAATAATACAGTATTTAAAATTTTTCAGATCATGATGATGGCAGTGAAGGGTTGGTTGTAAGTTTCTGGAACGGCAAAACAGAGAAGGTCCCTCCTGGAACAGCGGTACGGATCCCTCAGCATCTGGCTGAGCGCATCATTTTGGAACTCCAGATGACCACCTCGGCTAAACAAAAGCTTCTAGAAACTTACCCAGATTATCCCCTGATTGTGCCACCAGGATACAGAAGTTCTCAGAGTAGTGGTGATAAATTGGAGCTTGCATACCACTCCAGGGTTCCTTGTGTATGCCGAGGCCTATATTCAAATTGCAGTCATTAATTGTGCAGGATTCCTGATAATCTAGTAAGTCACTTGAACCCATGGGCAAAGTTTCTTGCTGGGAGTGGAGATGGAGATGCAATGATCTCTGGGGCAATGGTGACAAGAGAAGAAGTGAGTCAGGAGGTAACAAAAAAAAAATCTCAGCCTTTTCGGTCCAGTTCATCAATGAAGAAACAGAGAGTCAAATCTACTGAATTTATGAGAGGAAACACAACTTCCCTTCAGAAAAATATTGAAAAATAAGATTGCATGAAAACTTCAGAGTATCAATCTGCCAGCCTGTGAGATTTGAACAGGAATAAGCATACAAACACAGGTAGTACTTCAAACACAAGTCTGGTGGATGGCTTTCATTATATAAAGGATGTGAAAGAGGAGAAAACTTGGAAAAAAAGTTCTTCAATTTCTCTTCAGAAGAAAACTGGGTAAGAAACTATTTCAGTTGCAAGATCAGGACACTTTATCCATATTTACTACTCCTTCCACTAAATAAGATGCTCAGATACTGCTTATGTTTAATGATGGTTGTTCATCAGCACCTCTGAATTAAATTTCTCTCTGAAGTTCCAGCAGTTAGCATTAACAGAGCAACCTGCTTGAAAAGAAGGCCAATTTTCATTTGCATAGCATTCTGTATTCAAATGTGAAAGGAGAAATCGTGAAAATTGTTTATAGGAATCCATGAATACTTTTGTCTGTGGCTCGTCCAATAAATTTCAAGATGATCTCGATTCAAACAACCAGTACTCCCACTTTTAAATGGTAGAAGGTTAACACACAAAGGGTAAATGAAGGGTGCTAAAGTAATCTAGTTTTAACATCAGATGGCATCCACTTCTATTTCAACCCACAATCCAGTTCCTAAAATAGGTTAAGATTTAATAACTGTGGATTTTTAAGTTCCCAGCTCAGTTTGATAATGTTATACCCCCCCCCCCCCACCCGAACCTCCATGCAATCCACAAGATTTCTCAACTTGCAAGGAGCATGATAAACATTGGCCTTGAATATTATAATCAGACCTGACTAGAAAAGTGATTCAAGCCTTCTGCTGATGTTGAGTGGAAGGAGCTCATTGCCCACTGATCAGGTGACATTGGTCTTAAAATCCAATAATGAACGTTTAAGAAAAATTGAATGCAATTTGGCCTTCTCAGCAATTGCTGGCCCAGTTCAATGAAATAAACACCACAGAAGTTTAGAGATTTTGAAACATGTTCCTGATACTAGAAACTTGCTGGACATTTATGGGCAAGCTAGCTTATTTTGGTTTGAATATCTCTTGGACGTTGAGACACAATAGAAGAACTGATGCTGCTATTTGGTCAGAAACTCAGAATAGCACACCCAACTCCAAAATGAGTGCAGTACAGAATGTAAATGTTTCACCATTGTTTCATCAGAGCCTTCTACGTCAACAACAGTGATAACCAATTATTTTCCCAACACTTGCTCCTCTAAGTCATTGAGACTTGTGGATGACCCATCATAAAAGTTTGACAACAGTGCCACAGGAATATGTAAACCAAACAAAATCTAAAAGTACTGATTCTAGTCAGGTACTGTTCAGCTCAGTTTTATTTGTGGATTTTCTTTCACTTAATTTCATCTTTCTAGAAGAGCTCCAATTAGTACATTTGTATCTTATTTTGGTGCAATTAATCAAGTGTAAACTGCCTGGATAAATCATAAAGCAAAGGGAAAATCAGCAGAAACAAAGATGTGTGGAAGAAGGAGCATGAATACACCAAAAACATTTTCTTATGAACTAAGCAGTTTGAAGGTGAAGTCTGCATCCCTATCTTAATGGATGTGCTGTATGTTTCTGATACCTTCACATCATCTACTGTATATTGCTACAGCGACTGAGTCTACAGGAATATCGGGGACTGACGATCACCCTGGTTGCTCAGTGTCTGTTGAGAATCATTTATTAGCTATATGCAGTATGTATTTGTCATTTTTCTAATTCCAGCCAGGAAATTATCCAACAAATCCAAGCTTATTGAAATGCACTGCTTCGCTACTAACAATGACAAAAAATTAGGAATAGTTTCATTTAGAGTTTGGCATGGATAATAATGCGTGCTTGAATTCTGTGATGGAATTGGATACCCAAGTGTACTTTACCCATACATCTGGACAGTGTTCTCCTACCCAATACTCATCACATTATTGAAAGTTAAGTTTAGCTGGGGTCACTGGAAGAGGCTCCAGTCCCAACCTACAGCAGCAGAAACTCTTGGTCTGTATCTAGATATTTTGAGTCTTGATAGAATAGATAATATTGTTAAATTTATTGCAGACATTCAAAAATCACTAAATTTGAAGAGAAAATCCTTCTTGTGACAGAAGGATGATTAATCAGTGGGAATAGATTTAAAATAATTGGGTAAATAAACATTGATGGCATTGGAATACCAGCATATTTGCAGGGCTATAATGACAGGGCAAGGAAGTGAGGCTAACTGGGTAGGCCAAAGAGCCAGCATAAACATGGATGAAAGTGGAAACAACGTAAAGAGAAATCATTGGGATGTTACATTTTATTAGATGAAGGGTTTTGAACTGATAACTTTTAACCCTCCTCATTTTCGCTAACGACTGTTACTAACATCCCTGAATATTATGGTTGTTCAAATAGTCAGTTCAGAAGGGCAGAATCAACAGATCCAATACAAAAACTCTGCACAAGTGTACAATCTTCAGTGGTTTCCATTTAATCACATTATCACAGGAGAATAAAACACAGGGGTACATCATGCATTATTCTGCTAATGGGCTTTTACATGTTGCCTGTAGTTTAAAAAAGTGCCTAGTACGAGATGATTAAATAGATAATGAGCTACAGATTTCTGGGGATGTGTTCTCCCTTTCCCCAAGTAAGCTGGGTGAAAATACAGCACTGCAGTCCATAGTGCCTTACAAACCTGCAGTGTCTTTCAGTAGCATGGGTCTGACCATTTCCAGCAAGTCTAGCTCAGGGTCCAGAGAACGACCAAGACCGTCCAAGGCTATAATGGCAAAGATCATGGAGGCAAAGCTACTTTCCACCTTAACCTAGTATTGATGGAAAAAAGAAATAAAGTCAGATTATGATCAATAATTTTTAAAAAAAAGAGTGCTTAGCTTGGATTTATTCTTTACCTTGTGCATGATAAGTGTTTCCAAGACTTTAGAAAGAAAGCCTGCAACATGGAGCTGAGAAGAGGGAAAACAAATTAAAACTAAATTAAACATTAAAAAATTAAAATGTAAGTGCAAGAAGATGGGTGGGTCCCTCCCTCACTAAACATTATAGCAGCTTTTATCTGGTATACTAAATCAAATATTACAATTTGTGGTGTCCAAGCCAAACCACATACCCAACTGAGTCACTTTGCTTTGCAAAATCGTTTATAAATCAGTTTAATTACAAATTAAGAAAACTATTTAACATCTGGAAAAAACTATACATTTTACAATTGGAATAGCTTACTCAAAAAGGGTGCATTAATTAGAGGATTATAAAGCTGACTCAATTTTAAAAATCTTCCTATTCACTCTTTAGTCTGCTATTACCTTTTCCAAGGACCCATTGTTCATCCCAGATTCCTGAACAAGTTTTTCTATTTCAGATTTAAATGGTTGCAGGTCTTGGCGTTCACTAGCTCTTGCCTGGGTCAGTAGCAAGTCTGCAATCTGCTTACCCTGAAAAGAAAACACAATTTGAAAGAGAAAACCAAATAATCAAACCAGCTTGATATACACTTAAAACCAAAAATATGAGAAGGCAAAGCATGCATTTAGTGGCTTCTTTGCATCATAAATTGAGAATGCTGAATGCTGCTTTGACACCTTTCCCCAAAGTACTCCTTCTATAAAACATTGAACATGTGGAGAACAAAAGATGGCTGAAAGATTGAAATTAGTTTCCTACTTCATTAAGAGCTTTTAAAGATTAAAGCACACATATCATAAACCACACCCACTATAACAGATCTTTCAGCAATTTTCGACTTGAAGTGTTAATCCTGTTTCTCTTTCCACAGATGCATGTCAGGCCTGAGATTTTCCAGCATTTTGCATTTTCTAACATCTGATTTTTCTCATTTTAGATTTATAAACTCAAAGTGACTAAATATTTAGTAGTGAAATGTAATAAGTGACTCATATCATTAAGTTGTTGAATGAGTGAGACTGAACCCATACAAGTGGAAATCCTTACTAATTCTGACAAAATTTAATATATATTAGCAACAAGAAGCTTTGAGTGAAAAGAAAAATCAATGTGATATTCAAGTCTCAACAAACAAAGAGCAAGTATTGCTATTTTCTATTAATTCTTGGGGCAGTAAAAATGTGATCTTTCAGCCTGATGAAAGTGAATGAATTTTATCTACGTGAAAGTAAATTATAAGTGATAATTGAGATTTGCATTTAAAAAGCAAGTTCGAAAATGAATATACAATCCTCTTGAGCCAAGCGATGTACATTGTCAGATCTCTTGTGTGCTCCTTTCATTTGAGGAAAAATATTTTCATGCACATACCTGTCCTTGAATTAAGGCAGTGAATACGGCTTTGAAATTGTGGAAGTCAGATGGCTGAAGTTCATTTACAATACCAGTATCCATCAAAATAAGCTTTATTGGACACTGGGAAGGACGAACGTTAACAATTAGCGTATCACACAAGTCTACAATGGTGGTCTTGTCGTCACTGTGCAGACTAAACTGATCTGCTCCCTGGATGAGAATATTTTTAGGATGAAGTTCTCCATGAACAAAGTTGTCCACAAATACCTGTAGAAAAAAAGATTAACAGTCAGTCATGTTACAGTATCAGGAAAGCTAGGACAAAAGGATTACTTTCTCATAAATCACAATCTCAGTGAATTCACAAGAGGAAAATCTGTTGCAATTTGAGTTGCAAACTGTATGTACAAAATTATTCCTATCAGAGGGTATTATAAACCCCTCACATCCCTTAACCAGGTCTTCCATGTTGTTATTGATCTTACCCGTCAGGTTCAGTTATTTACTTTCTCTCTTTCTTCGGCTGTCCATCGATTTTGATGTTGACTGATTGACTGCAAGGTTGTATGGAAGACCGGCAGTTGTCCATGCTACAAGTCTCCCCTCTCCACGCCACCAATGTTGTCTAAAGGAAGGGCACTAAGGCCGATACAGCTTGGGCACCGGTGTTGTCGCAGAGCAACGTGTGGTTAAGTGCCTTGCTCAAGGACACAACACACTGCCTCAGCTGAGGCTCGAACTAATGACCTTCAGATGACTAGACCAATGTCTTAGCCACTTGGCCACACACCAACACGTGCATGGCCAAGTGATCTGAAGGTCGTGAGTTTGAGCCCCAGCTGAGGCAGCGTGTTGTGTCCTTGAGCAAGGCACTTAACCACACATTGTTCCAGTCCATCCGACAAAATGCTGGGAGTTAAACCTCATGATAGACTGGCTTCCTATCTGGGGTGGGGGTGGGGGTGGGGGGGGGGAGACTCGTACTCTCAGTCACTTCATGCCATGGAAACCGGCAGAAGTTATTTACCTCTAAGTTTTCAATTCAATATTGACTTCATCATTTATTCCACATCATATTCACATTGCTCTGCTCTCTCCCCTATCTAATAGCCTTTCTGTCTCCCTAGCTCGTCCTTTCTTCTTCCCTCCCCTCCACACCAAGCTCAGGTAATTTTCTGCTCTTATCCCACCCATTCTCGTTATTCCACTTATTTGTTTCCTATATTTTTCCGCTTTTTCTCCTCACCCCCCCAACTTTTTCTCATTTCTATATTTTCTCATTTCTCATTCCCATTTTCCCACCACTCTAAATCCTTTGAAAACTGTTCTCTGTCCCCTTTCCATATCCCTTTTACCTCCTTCCTCTCCATCACTTTTTGTTCCTATTATCCCTCACTCGTGGCCTCCCTCCCTGTCCACTTCCAATTCAGCTCAGTACTTTACAGTGGAATTGAGTCCAGCCTCCAGTCCATATCCACAACTGTGTCCTTCCCGCTCCTATATAGTTCTGATAGATGACCTACAGACTTTTCTGTTTTAAAAGTTGTTCTGTTCTGGTGGTTCCCAGGAAGCAGTGACAAGCCAGCAGCCCAGTGGGAGCTGATGCTGTGGGGCTGCAGGGATACAAAGTACATGAGAGCTGGGCAGCCCTAACAGTGGGGCACATGTGGCTCATGTGTTGTGTACCAAGGCTAAAATGACAGACTAAGCAGCCAGAAAGTCATTTGCCAGGATGAAATTTCACTAAAGGTCTGAAATCTTTCATCCCTCTTAACTACAGGGGGGAAAAAAACCCTAACTGACTTTCAGACAATATCAGGATCCAGGTAAGAAATATTTCATCTGCCCTTATCATTCTACGGGCTAGGGTAAGAGGGGTAATTAGTCGAGGTGAAAAAGGTGGAGAATGATTGAATATCTGGCAGCAGCATAACCAAATGTTGGTGCTGATTCACAGCTCCAGTGACCTAGGCTCAGCCCTGACCTTGGGCTGCCTGTGTGGAAATCCACAGAGTCACTTTCACCCTATGACTCTGAAGGTTTCCCTGGGAGCAAGGTGCTGGTAGATTATTTAATCACAGTACATTCCCCTAATGTAGGTGGGGGAAACTGGAGAATTGGGAAAGTGAATGAGTTACAGGGAAATAAAAGGTAGTGATGAGAGCTGGCATAGATTTGATGGAATGAAATCCCAATATATGATTAAGTAGTCCAGCAGGACTTATCCATTAGGCTTCCTGGACAACATGGACCTGTCCTTAGAATGAATAAGCATTTTACATTACATTAAAATTTTGTGTTCAGAAAATATATTACTGGCTACTTTTAATAAATCCAAGAAAGTTTCTACAACATCTTTTCAACATCTGCTTTCTTGTACTATATGTAATGCAAAATAAAGTGTATTGTCATTATCTTTTGGCTCATGAACCAGCATTTTTCTGACTCTCCCATGCATATGGATTAATTTACAAATGGCAGACCATTATCTTCATAACACAATAGATTCTGCAGATGCTGGAAATCTTGAGCACCGCATACAAAATGCAGTAAGTCAGGCAGCATCTCAGGAAGGGAATAACCAGTTGATGTTTCATGCCAAGACCCTGAAATGTCAACATTTATCTATCTCCATATATGCTATCTGACTTGCAGAATTCCTCCAGCATTGTGTGCGGGTTGACCATCCTCTTCATCTTTTACGTACCACCTCTGTCACTGTTTCTTGCTTTTTTCCCCACATTTCACCATCATTTGCCCAAGGACACCAGCATCATTTTGATTTGTTAGAATTATATAGAATTTACCATCTTCAGCAACATCTCCAATCCTATTCTTGCCAACTTCTGCTTCAGTAAGTTAGGTACATCCTTTGTCAAATACATCGAAATGGGTTTACTCTCCTGAACACAAAGAGCACAGAAGAATTAGTGTCACCTTCCACAACACCATCCACTGGTATTCAAAACTATTTTCTTACAATGCTCATCCCCATTCTCTGGAATATTATTTTTACAATCATCCAATTTTGCTTTACAGTTGGGTAATTAACCAAAGCTATTATTACATAAAGTTCAATTATTCCAAGTGTAAGTATGGAAATTAGGACGAGACTCTGGCAACCATTCTTTCTGCTGGAAAAAGAATACTGCGAGCCTCCTGTTGCACGTTGCATCCAAGGTTTCTGCTTCCTGGATTTCAAAGCACTTTGTCCTGACCTTCCAATTGCACCTTGTGCTATAATTTCTCTATTCATACCTTTAGAATTCTCATTTTGCTGGGGCTCTATCCTTTGGCTGCCTACCCTATCTACAAACCCCATTTCCAGAAAAGTTGGGATATTTTCCAAAATGCAACAAAAACAAAAATCTGTGATATGTTAATTCACCTGAACCTTTATTTAACTGACAAAAGTACAAAGAAAAGATTTTCAATAGTTTTACTGACCAACTTGATTGTATTTTGCAAATATACTCAAATTTAGAATTTGATGGCTGCAACACACTCAACAAAAGTTGGGACAGAGGCATGTTTACCATTGTGTTACATCACCTTTCCTTTTAATAACATTTTTTAATAGTTTTGGAACTGAGGATACTAATTGTAGTAGATTTGCAATTGGAAATTTTGTCCATTCTTGCTTGATACAAGACTTCAGCTGCTCAACAGTCCATGGTCTCCGTTGTCTGATTCTCCTCTTCGTGATGCGCCATACATTTTCAATAGGAGATAGATCTGGACTGGAAGCAGGCCAGTCAAGCACACACACTCTGTGTCTACAAAGCCACGCTGTTGTAGTCTGTGCAGAATGTGGTCTGGCATTGTCCTGCTGAAATAAACATGGACGTCCCGGGAAGAGACGTTGCCTTGATGGCAACATATGTCTCTCTAAAATCCTAATATACGCCTCAGAGTCAATGGTACATTCACAAACATGCAACTCACCCATGCCGTGGGCACTGATGCACCCCCATACCATCACAGATGCTGGCTTTTGCACCTTTTGCTGATAACAATCAGGATGGTCATTTTCATCGAGAACTCGACGACCGTTTTTTCCAAAAACTAGCTGAAATGTGGACTCATCTGACCACAGCACATGGTTCCACAGTCTTTCGGTCCATCTGAGATGAGCTCGGGCCCAGAAAACTCGCCAGCGTTTCTGCATAGAGTTGATGTATGGCTTCCTTCTTGCGTAATACAGTTTCAAGTTGCACTTCTGGATGCAGCGACGGACTGTGTTAAGTGACAATGGTTTTCTGAAGTACTCCCGAGCCCAGGTGGCTATAATTGTCACAGTAGCATGATAGTTTCTTAGGCAGTGCTGCCTGAGGGCTCGAAGATCACGCAGATTCAACAGTGGTTTCCGACCTTGCCCTTTACACACTGAGATGTCTCTGAATTCTCTGAATCTTTTCACAATATTATGTACTGTAGATGTTGAAAGACCTAAATTCTCTGCAATCTTGAGTTGGGAAATGTTCCTTTTGAACTGACTAACAATTCCCTCACGAATTTTGGCACAAAGGGGTGAGCCACGACCCATCCTTGCTTGCAAAGACCGAGCCTTTGATGGACTCTACTTTTATACCCAGTCATGATACCTCACCTGCTACCAATTAGCTTGCTTAATGTGGAGTCTTCCAAACCGGTGTTACTTGAATATTCTGTGCACTTTTCAATCTTATTTTAACTCTGTCCCAACTTTTGTTGAGTGTGTTACAGCCATCAAATTCTAAATTTGTGTATATTTACAAAATACAATTAAGTTGGTCAGTAAAACTATTGAAAATCTTTTCTTTGTACTTTTGTCAGTTCAATAAAGGTTCACGTGAATTAACATATCACAGATTTTTGTTTTATTGCATTTTGGAAAATATCCCAACTTTTCTGGAAATGGGGTTTGTAGATCTTTCTATCACTTCAATGAACATTTCATTTTTCTACTCACTTCACTTATCTTGACCCAAATGCTTCTGAACTAGTAGTACACTCTTCACTAATATTATCATTAAGTTAGCTGACAGTGACAGCGTTTCTTGGCAAACAAAACTTCTACTTTGCAGAGGTTGAACAGCAACATTCTCCTAAATCCCCTGAAACAAGAAGCCATGATGAACATCAAGCTATTATTTCCACTAATCTAATTTTTTTCTCTCCATAACAAGGTCCCCTAACCCTGCAGAAACTTATTTTACCATTTTGTGCCCTTGGTGCACCCACCAATTCACATTTTTTAATGTCCACAGAACAGATTTTATCTATTAATTCTACACTTGCTGAATGATTCCCTCCTGTTACATGTTTCTTGTAACATACATTTCAATGTTTTCCATTTTCCTGGCACTGATAATGTTCCTTTTTACGTCAGATATCCATTCTAATTACATTTCCAGCTCCATTGATCCTTCCACATCTTTTATGAATAAAGCCAAAATGTATCTAGCACCACCTTTCTCTAGTTGGCTGAACTAGTCCCCATGTACAGCAACACTTTTTTTCTGGTTGTTGCGACTTCTAAAAAAGTTTTGCTACGGGAACCCATATGATGCCTAAGTAATGACAGACTTATAAAATACGTGGAATATATTCCAGTCCTATAGGTTCCTTATTCCATACCTGGAATTTCCCATGTATCTGGAACACTATCTAACTGGGAAAGGTCTATTCCCAATTCACTGGCTTTGCGCAATATAAGTAACCTACATTGACCCATGCTTTTCCTTCTTTTGTTCAACTCCACCTCCTAACACATTGCCAGCCAGGCACTACTTGCTCAGACTCCATCCAGCATTAAACATTTCAGCAATAAATTATGTTATGAATTTACCTCAAAGGTTTCGACCAGAACGGTTCTGGTGACAAATGGCCTGAGAGGTATGGGAAACCTGACAGATTCCATACCCAGAAAATTCTCTCGGAACCTCTCCATGACCTTGGCTTCATGTCGCAGATCAATCTGTAGAACAATGCCAGGACATGGTTTTAGTGTAAAGAAACTATCGTTTGTAACTATGCAGACATTCTTTACTGTTAAGAATATCAATAGATTATGAAAAATAACCTGATAAAGAAGATTAGACAAAAATTTTAAATTGACTGAAGGGAAATAATATGGAGGAATTTACCTAAGAGACCAGATCAGAAATTTTATTTGTGCTAGTAAACCTTCCAGTCTTTCTCAAATTATTATCTCCATTTTCATCATCCTCATTCAAATGAAACAAGCCATTTGGTAAAAAAAACACTAACTGGACAATTGAATTTTCCATTAGTTACTTAAAAATATGGAGTGTAACTACAAAAGAAAACAATGATGCAGTTTCTTGTATAAGGAAAATTGCTGTTTCATTCTCAATTAGCTTGATTGTTAATAGGTTTTTGATGCTACTCATTACTTTATTAAAATGGGTGGAAAAAAAATCAAGGTGGCAGTTCAAACCAAGTTCATTAAATGTAGTGATGTGACTGGTCTCTTTGAAATAGATATTTATTGATTTTGCCAATTTGAGCTTGCTAACTTGTCAAAACAATTTTTTTTTGATTGAGACTTCTGCTATGTTTGTTGTTTGATGATTTGGCACATTCATTACTGGGCAATGATCTAGAAGCCTTGGTTGGTATTGCTATCAATATGGTTACTTCTTGCCTAACCACGTTGATATACAATATTTTTAGTTCAATGTACTTTTAAAAAAATGTGATGTAACATTTGTTCATTCCATCCTAAAAGGCACTTGAAATGTAATGGTGGAAAAAATGTATCCTCGTTACAGATAACCCACGTGTTGGGTTAACGGAATCTTGTCCTTACAGAATACACAAAGAACTTTGAAAAAATAAAGTTCACTGACTAAATTTATGTGAAAAAAGCAAACAAATACATTTTTCAATGTTCTCTTCTTGCATACATGGATGACAAAGCTTTGTATTATGCAAAGTAGCTATATCGATCATATTCTATGAACACACACCCTCGTAATGCAGGGGTCACCTGTATTGGCTCTCCTCCCTCTCACCGCATGATGAAAAATGGCAACCTTTAAAAAATTCACGGTTAGACTATGTTCACTTGCATCCTCACTTGTTTCAACATGATCTCCTCAAATTCCTCCACCACCTCCATCAGCCTCAGCCACTTCAAGCCTGGCAGGAGATTGAGAATGCAGCTTGCGGCTTTCATCAGTTTCAGATCCATACTGATTTGATGTGCTATCCCTGGATGCATCACCTACAGACAGAAAAAAAATTGATGTGAACCACTGGGTTGGTTAGTGGGTCAGCACAATGTTTCACTTTACAACCAGTTGTTTATAATCAGGACTAAAATAATTTATTTCTGATAACTGTACCTGACATCAAGTAAAATTGGTCTGATGTTAATTAAATTCTTGATTCACAACTCATTGTAAAGAGAATTCAGTCTGTACCAGACAAAGGTTGCTATTGTGGGTGAGTATTATCTACTGGTTATTACTATGGGTTAGTATTATCTACTGGTTATTACATATTATCTAATGGTTATTACTGTGGGTTAGTATTATCTACTGGTTGCTTTGCTGGGATTGGCATTTGATCTGAAATCAACCAGTGAATTAGTGTAGCATCCACAGAAAAAGCAGGAGATCAGACAACATCTGTTAAAAGGAAAATAAAGATAAGATTCATTGGAATATCTGATGAAGAATCTAATATGTCACCTGTTTCTCTATTAATATAGCACTCTCTATTCATATTTCAAATCTCCCACATCTGAGTGTTTAAATTAATTTTATACCCATTCAGTTTCCTGCAAACAAATGTGGCAAGAAGCCATCAAATACGTGCCTGTTTTCATCTATTCAAACACAGCATACATACTGAGTTTCCATTATCTAACTCTTGGGAATAAAAAAAATAAACACATAAGAGAAATCCTAAACCTCAGAGGTTATTTGCACCCACTTACATTGCACACTGTAGACATTGTAATACCTTGATAGCCACTGGAATGAGATGCTGCTGCTCAGATGTTGAGTCAGGATGAAGCACTGCACTTCTATCTTCCAGCTCTGTAATTCCAATCACCCCCTCGGGCTCATTTTTGGTATCTGGAAAATCATCCTGCTTTTTAGCAAACATGAAACGAAATATTCCTCGAAGGCCAAAGACTTCCCATGCTTCAAACTGATCCTCTCTCTCAAAGCTTTCAACAAGCTTTTGAAATTCAGAGTTATTAATGTTCTTCGGGTCAGTATAAGCTCTATAAACCTGAGTGAAACAGCCTGATCCAATGGGTTCCTTATTTGTAATGTGAAATATGCTCCTCCAATCTTCCCCAAATGCTCGTTTCAAGCTATACTTGGTGTAGTTCCAGGGATGTGGTGTGACCTGCGGATGAAGCCTGGAGAACTTTTCACAGAACTCTACCGAGAAGAGATTCCTCCTGGTGCTGAACCACTGACCAAGTTTGATGAAAGTAGGACCAGCAGCCTCCGTGCATCGCAACAACACGTCATACCAGAGTGAAGCAAAACTGGATGACACAAAACAAATCGGATAGAGCAGAAACAAAGGTCCAAATCTCAGCAGCAGGATCACAGCTCTGACGCAAATATGGACAGTGAAGCGAAGCTTCCAGAATAAGCCTTTTAAAAGTAAGTGGGAAGACCCTCGCTTAGGATAGTGCGTCAGCTTTGCTTCTACTACTACTGCTTTCTGGGAGTTTGCAACTGATGAAACGCCAAGGCCTAGACAAGCAAGAGTAAGTCCAGGTATACTCTTCAACTTAAAAGACACTTTCGATGCAGAGTTACTTGACATTAAGACTGGGGTTCGAAAAATCACAGATCTACAAATCACAGGGCTGGCTTTGCAAGTCAGAAGAAAGGCAGCCATCCTGGCCAAGTTGTTGCTGTAGCCTGACCAAAATCACAAAGTCTGGACATCCAATAAGCAGGTTTTCATGTACTGTACCGAGTTTCCGAAAGGTCACCTGAAGCTTTGCCGATTGTCATTTCACCTTGCAACCCTGAAATATGCGTACGAAGACCATCAGACTGAAGACTGAATTTTTCCAGCGGCCAATCCCCTCATTCCCAGGAGACACAAAAGAAAATTCGCGCAATCGTGAAAGCCCGGGGATGGGTCCTGGTAATAATTCACCTGCATGAATTAAGCTCTGAGACTGCCGTGGGTAGAGGCTGAACGATGCCACTGTGAGACCTCCATCATTGTTCTGTGCCACGGCCAGGCCGGCTGCCTCGGCTCCTCGACTTAGATGCACCGCCTCTCCCCCGTTACCTACGAAATAATAATTTGATTATCCTCATTCACAACCGACACAAGTCTTCCCGCCTTGTCGCTCTTCAATACAAACCTCACCAGTGATGCAGAGCACGGAGATGCCGACAGAAAACACCCAGCACTCCCAGCGACTCTGCCCACTGCCCCGTCCTCCCCTCCTGTTGGTGATTGTTATTCCTTCCTTGCCCCCAATTGGTGCTGGGTTCAGCGCTCCGCCTCATTCTATTGGCCCCAGTGTTCCTGCTTCCTCCAATTAGGGACAAGCTCCGTCTCCGCCTCGTCCTATTGGTGCTGTGGAGAGGTTTAAGGCATTCCGCGGGAAGTAGATTGGCTCAATTGCGAAGAGTGATCAAAGTTTACCGGCTCTGCAGTATGGGGCAGATTTGGCCACTGTCCCTCGACCCTGGGGTCTGTTAAGGTACAAGTTGCGATATCTTTTGTTTCGAACAGATTATCGACGGCTGTATTATTAAAGTGCATCATCGGTTTGTGAATACTTCGGAGTTTACTAACGCGAAACTTTATGGTAGCGTCATCTGAGGCTCCGTGTATTAGAGAACAATTTCTGGAATTTTAGTACAAATTACTTATCATATTTATGTAAAAAATATCAAGCATTTTGAAAATAAAAGCGGGAAAGAAGCAGCTGTTGTACTAGAAAGATGAAGAGCTGTTTGTTAAATTGGCCGCATTTGCTGCATCGGGTGAGGAACAGGTGGTGAGGGAGATTCTCGGTGACATCTGGATCAAACATCGGACGCGATCAGCGCAGAGATTTGCAACCACTGATTTTCTAAAGGCATGCTCAGCAAGTCTGAATTTCATAAAGTTCAGTTGGCTGCTGTTTTAGGAATTTTTTGTGAGACTAGTATAGGATCCAGTTAGTCATTTGACGAAGAAATGGCATTGGATAATATTTTTACTGCAAAAAGCTGAATTAGACTACGTACACATCTCCCGTGTTCATTTCAGTCAAAGGATAAGATTGGACGAAGATGGGGAGACAATAGGAAAACGAAAGCTGGATGGGGGAAGGGAGGTGATTGGTGTAGTAGGCCGTGAATTTATAATTTTAGCTGATTTCCCCCTCCCAGGAAAGCTACCAAAAATGCCCCTCCCGCAAACAATGCACTATCGTACCCCCTCAGCTTCAACTGCCGGTGCCTATCCCGTGTATGATATCATCATCTACCCTTCACTATTGTAACCAATAGCAACCAGACAAAAATACTGCAAATATCCAGAACCTCAGACACCATTTGGAGAGAAACAACACTATGTTCATGTAAAATTAAACATGTTCTGGACCAATAACACCGAGGTCAATAAACTAGATTGAAGTAAATGCAAGTAAATTGTTACCACACTGGGAAGGAATGTTTGGTTGCCTGGGTTGGCGGGAAGGGTAGAAGTTAAAGGCCATGTGACGTATCTTCTGTAATTGGATGGGGAGGGTGTTTGGAAACGTGGAACAGCCTTTCAGAACACTGAAAGGGAAGGGGAAGATATGCTTGTTTGTGAAGTTTTATTGAATGGATCATCGTTTACAATTCTGATGTGGTAGGGTGGAAGGTGAGGACTACTGTGATTATCTCCTTGCTCCGCCCAGGAAGAAGTTGGGTGAGAGTAGAGTAATGGGAAATAGTTTAGATGGAGTCAAGGGCTCTACCCACTACAATAGAGAGAATGGTATGTTTCAGAGAGAAGAAAGGTACATATTAGAGACTCCTCCCGTGAAATGTCTCATCATTTGAGAAACTGGAAGGGGATCGGATAATTATTTTGCAGAACCAGACCATTAATGAGCAAGCACTATCTTTAATTCTGTCCTTCTGCCACTGACCTTCCTATAGTGACCAAATAAAAAGCCCAGCCAACAAAAGCTTAATATGCAGTACCGTTATCTCCTGAATAAGCTTGTTGCAGCCTTTTGGACCCCATTATCAAATTCAATAAATTCAGAAAATTAGCACTTCCAGCACTCGTATTTTGCACATCCTGCATTGAGGATTTAAAACTTTTTCCCTGGTAACTCAAGATTTCCCCCCCCCCCCTATTTGCACTTATTCCAAGCCTACTTTCATGTTTATCTCAGGGTTGTATGTGCTGACTTGTATGTACTCTGATAATAAATTTTATTTTATTTTAAACCTCTTGAACTTTATCATCAACGTTTTTGCTGGAATCTCTCAGCCAGCTCCGACAGCTGATCACGCGTCTCTGCTGTCCTCCGTCCTATCACAGACAAAGGATCTGTAACTAGAACATTTAATCCTGCTTCTTTCTAGAGACAGTACTTTATATGAGCTGCTGAATGTTTATAACATTTTTAAATTTTTTTCACTTTCCAGTATCTGCAGGTTTTTAAATTCTGATTCAATTTATTATCTCAGCACTACATTATTTCTGCCCTTTCACAGCTTTGATTCTGAATTATTGACTTAGGACTATAAATTCAGAGTATTTTCTGTTTATTTCAGGTTTTTCCTATCTGCAGTATTGTGCTTTGGGCTCAGAAACAACATTAGAAACGAACAAGAGCAGGCTGGTTACTTCTCTTCATGAAAGGAGAAACTGTCGAAGTAGGTATGAGGTTGGCTAGCCAATTGACAGAATATTGGAGGTGAGGGAGGATGTGAGCTTCTGAATATCTGATTAAGTCTGAAAGGTTTTAACTATAAACTTTTTAAAGCTATCATTGCAGATAATTTTTTCAGTGTTATTAACACATTGTATATTTTGGCAGTGGCTTTGAGAATGGGTAATATTGCAGGGCCATGCCATTGCTTAAGATGTGAATACATGAAGACTCAATCAGCACAATGTATTGGTTCCCAACTTGCATTTAATAGTGGTAGGTTAGTACCATCTATGTGGGGAGAGGGGGCAGGAGAGACATGTATGCCTGAACAAACAAGAGAAAATTTGCAGATGCTGGAAATCCATGCAACACATACAAAATGCTGGAGGAACTCATCAGGTTGGGCAGCATCTAGGAAAAGAGTATAGTCAATGTTTTGAGCCAAAACCTTTCGGCAGGACCGGAGGAAGAAAAGCTAAGGGGTAGATTTAAAAGGTGGGGGGAGGGGAGAGGGAAACACAAGGTGATAGGTGAAACCTGAAGAAGGAGGGATGAAGTAAAGAGCTGAGAAGTAAACTGGTGAAAGAGACAGAAGGCCATGGGAGAAAGGAGGTGCACCAGAGAGAGGAGATGGTCAGGTCAGGAGTTAAGGTGAGAGAGTGAAAAGGAGATGGGAGATGGTGAAGGTGGAGGTGGTGGGGGCATTACCAGAAATTCAAGAAATCTAAGTTCATGCCATCAGTTTGGAGGCTACCCAAACTGAATATAAGGTGTTGTTCCTCCAACCTAAGTGTGGCCTCATCATGACAGTGGAGACAGCCATGGATAGACATATTGGAATGGGAATGGCAAGTGGAGTTCAGGAGAGGGAAGGGGAAGAGTCAGGTACGGGAGAGTACCCCTGTGGCTGTGCCTCTCCACAATAAGTACTCCCATTTGAGTACTGTTGGGGGGGG
This sequence comes from Hemitrygon akajei, assembly GCF_048418815.1. Classification (NCBI taxonomy): domain Eukaryota; kingdom Metazoa; phylum Chordata; class Chondrichthyes; order Myliobatiformes; family Dasyatidae; genus Hemitrygon; species Hemitrygon akajei. Next base: position 148,934,373 of record NC_133133.1, on the reverse strand, counting down.
GGAACAGCCTATCTGGGGGAAGCAACAGTGGCTGTGCCTCTGGCACTGAGTCTGGCCCTGTAGCTCAGAAGGGTAGGGAAAGGAAGAGGAAGGCAGTAGTGATAGGGGACTCTATAGTCAGGGGGTCAGACAGGCGATTCTGTGGATGCAGGAAAGAAACTCGGATGGTAGTTTGCCTCCCAGGTGCTAGGGTCCGGGATGTTTCAGATCGCGTCCAAGATATCCTGCAGTGGGAGGGAGAACAGCCAGAGGTCGTGGTACCAATGACATAGGTAGGAAAAGGGAAGAGGTCCTGAAAAATGAGTACAGAGAGTTGGGAAGGAAGTTGAAAAGCAGGACCACAAAGGTAGTAATCTCGGGATTACTGCCTGTGCCATGTGATAGTGAGTACAGGAATAGAATGAGGTGGAGGATAAATGCGTAGCTGAGGGATTGGAGCAGGGGACAGGGATTCAGATTTCTGGACCATTGGGACCTCTTTTGGGACAGGTGTGACCTGTACAAAAAGGACAGGTTGCACTTGAATCCCAGGGGGACCAATATCCTGGTGGGGAGGTTTGCTAAGCCTACTGGGGAGAGTTTAAGCTAGAATTGTTGGGGGGTGGGAACTGAACTGAAGAGACTGGGGAAGAGGCGGTTGGCTCACAATTAGAGAAAGCTAGGAGACAGTTTGTGGGGGAGGATAGGCAGGTGATAGAGAAGGGATGCACTCAGACTGATGGTTTGAGTTGTGTCTATTTTAACGCAAGGAATGTTGTGCACAAAGTGGATGAGCTTAGAGCGTGGATCAGTACTTGGAGATGTGATGTGGTGGCCATTACAGAGACTTGGATGGCTCAGGGACAGGAATGGTTACTTCAAGTGCCAGGTTTTAGATGTTTCAGAAAGGACAGGGAGGGAGGCAGAAGAGGTGGGGGCGTGGCACTGTTGATCAGAGATAGTGTCATGGCTGCAGAAAAGGTGAACGCCATGGAGGGATTGTCTACTGAGTCTCTGTGGGTGGAGGTTAGGAACAGGAAAGGGTCAATAACTTTATTGGGTGTTTTTTTTAATAGGCTGCCCAATTGTAACAGAGATATTGAGGAGCAGATAGGGAAACAGATGCTGGAAAGGTGTAATAACAACAGAGTTGTCGTGATGGGAGATTTTAATTTCCCAAATATCGATTGACATTTCCCTAGAGCAAGGGGTTTAGATAGGATGGAGTTTGTTAGGTGTGTTCAGGAAGGTTTCTTGACACAATATGTAGATAAGCCTACAAGAGGAGAGACTGTACTTGATTTGGTATTGGGAAATGAACCTGGTTAGGTGTCAGATCTCTTAGTGGGAGAGCATTTTGGAGATGGTGATCATAATTCTATCTCCTTTACAATAGCATTGGAGAGAGATAGGAACAGACAAGTTAGAAAAGTGTTGGAGTAAGGGGAATTATGAGGCTATCAGGAAGGAATTGGAGGCTTGAATTGGAAACATGTTCTCAGGGAAAAGTATGGAAGAAATGTGGCAAATGTTCAGGCGATATTTGTGTGGAGTTCTGCATAGGTACATTCCAATGAGACAGGGAAGTTCTGGTAGGGTACAGGAACTGTGGTGTACAAAGGCTGTAATAAATCTAGTCAAGAAGAAAAGAAAAGCTTACAAAAGGTTTAGAGAGCTAGGTAAAGTTAGAGATCTAGAAGATTATAAAGCTAACAGGAAGGAGCTTAAAAGGAAATTAGGAGAGCCAGAAAGGGCCATGAAAAGGCCTTGTCGGGCAGGATTAAGGAAAACCCCAAGGCATTCTACAAGTATGTGAAGAGCGAGAGGATAAGACGTGAAAGAATAGGACCTATCAAATGTGAGTGGGAAAGTGTATATGGACCGGAGGAAATAGCAGAGGTACTTTATGAATACTTTACTTCACTATTCACTATGGAAAAGGATCTTGGTGATTGTAGTGATGACTTGCAGCAGACTGAAAAACTTGAGCATGTAGATATTAAGAAAGAGGATGTGCTGGAGCTTTTGGAAAGCATCAAGTTGGATAAGTCACTGGGACCGGATGAGATGTACCCTAGGCTATAGTGGGAGGTGAGGGAAGAGATTGCTGAGCTTCTGGTGATGATCATTGAATCATCAATGGGTATGGGAGAGGTTCCGGAGGATTGCAGATGTTGTTCCTTTATTCAACAAAGGGAGTAGAGATAGCCCAGGAAATTATAGACCAATGAGTCTTACCTCAGTGTTTGGTAAATTGTGGAGAAGATCCTGAGAGTCAGGATTTATGAACATTTGAAGAGGCATAATATGATTAGGAGTAGTCAGCATGGCTTTGTCAAGGTCAGGCTGTGCCTTACGAGCCTGATTGAATTTTTTGAGGATGTGACTAAACATATTGATGAAGGAAGAGCAGTAGATGTAGTGTATATGGATTTCAGCAAGGCATTTGATAAGGTACCCCATGCAAGGCTTATTGAGAAAGTAAGGAGGCATGGGATCCAAGGGGACATTGCTTTGTGGATCCAGAGCTGGCTTGCCCACAGAAGGCAAAGAGTAGTTGTAGACAGGTCATATTCTGCATGGAGGTCGGTCACCAGTCGTGTGCCTCAGGGATTTACTTTGGGATACCTGCTCTTTGTGATTTTTATAAGTGATCTGGATGAGGAAGTGGAGGGATGGGTTAGTAAGTTTGTTGATGACACAAAGGTTGGAGGTGTTGTGGATAGTGTGGAGGGCTGTCAGAGGTTACAGCGGGACATTGATAGGATGCAAAACTGGACTGAGAAGTGGCAGGTGGATTTCAACCCAGATAAGTGTGAGGTGGTTCATTTTGGTAGGTCAAATATGATGGCAGAATATAGCATTAATGTTAAGACTCTTGGCAGTGTGAAAGATTGGAGGGATCTTGGGGTCCGAGTCCAGAGGATTGACTCTGTGGTTAAGAAGGCGTATGGTGTATTGGCCTTCATCAATCGTGGAATTGAATTTAGGAGCTGAGAGGTGATTTTGCAGCTATATAGGACCCTGGTCAGACCCCACTTGGAGAACTGTGCTCAGTTCTGTTCACCTCACTACAGGAAGGATGTGGAAGCCATAGAAAGGGTGCAGAGGAGATTTACAAGGATGTTGCCTGGATTGGGGAGAATGCCTTATGGGAATTGGTTGAGTGAACTTGGCCTTTTCTCCTTAGAGCAATGGAGGATGAGAGGTGACCTGATAGAGGTGTATAAGATGATGAGACGCATTGATCGTGTGGATAGTCAGAAGCTTTTTCCCAGGGCTGAAATGGTTGCCACAAGAGGACTCAGGTTTAAGGTGCTGGGGAATAGGTACAGAGGAGATGTTGGGGGTAAGTTTTTTACTCAGAGAGTGGTGAGTGCGTGGAATAGGCTGCTGGCAACGGTAGTGGAGGCAGATACGATAGGGTCTTTTAAGAGACTTTTGGATAGGTACATGGAGCTTAGAAAAATAGAGGGCTATGGGTAAGCCTAGTAATTTCTAATGTAGGGACAACTATGTGGTCTGAAGGGCCTGTATTGTGCTGTAGGTTTTCTATGTTTCTATGAAGTAAAATGGGTGGCCACTGGGAGATCCCGCTTGTTCTGGCAGATGGAGCATAGATGCTCGGCAAAGTGGACTCCCAGTCTATGTCAGGTCTCACCGATATACAGGAGGCCACACCGGGAGCAACGAACACAGTAAGTGACCCCTACAGGTGAGGTGTCGCCTCACCTGGCAGGACTGTTTAGTGTCCTGGATGGTAGTGAGGAAGGAGGTCTAGGGGCAGGTGTAGCTCTTGTTCTGCTTGCGAGGATAAGTGCCGGGAAGGAGATCAGTGGGGAGGGATGAATGGACAAGGGAGCTGCGTAGAGAGCGATCCCTGCAGAAAGTGGGAGGGAGGGAAAGGTGTGCTTGGTGGTGGGATCCTGCTGGAAATGGCAGAAGTTTTGGAGAATTATCTGCTGGATGAGGAAATTGGTGGGGTGGTAGAGGACAAGAGGACCTCTATCCCTGGTGGGAGGATGGGGTAAGAGCAGATGAGCATGAAATGGAAGAGATGCGGTTGAGGGCGGCATTGATGGTGGAGGAAGAAAAGCCCCTTTCTTTGAAAGAGGAGGACTTCATCTTTGTTCTGGAATGAAAAGCCTCATCCTGAGAGCGGATGCTACGGAGACAGGAATTGAGAGAAGGGTATGGTGTTTTTACAAGTAACAGGGTGGGAAGAGATATAGTCCAAGTAAATGTGAGAGTTCGTGGGTATATGTTAGACATCAGTGGATAAGCTGCCTCTGGAGATGGAGTCAGTGAGATCGAGAAAGGGGAGGGAGGTGTCGGAAATGGACCAGGTAAATTTGAGAGCAGGGTGGAAGTTGGAGGCAGAGTGTATGGAGTCGATGAGTTCAGCTCGGGTGTGGGAAGCAGCACAAATACAGTCGTTGATGTAGTGTAGGAGAAGTGTGGGACAGTCACCAGTTCAGGCTTGGAACATAGACCGCTCGATGTAACCAACAAACAGGCAGGCATAGCTGGGACCCATGTGAGTGCTCATGGGCACACCTTTTGTTTGAAGGAAGTGGAAGGAGCCAAAGGAGAAATTTTAGAGAGTGAGGACATGTTTCGTTAGGCCGAGAAAGGTGGTGGTGGAGGGAACTGGTTGGGTCTGGTGTCCAGAATGAAACGGAGAGCTTTGAGGCCTTCCTGGTGGGGGATGGAGATGTATAGGGTCTGGACATCCATAGTAAAAATAAGACAATGAGGACCAAGGAACCTGAAATCATTGAAAAAATCCAGATCGTGTGAAGTGTCACAGATGTAGGTAGGAAAGGACTAAACTAGGAGGGATAAAACAGAGTCGAGGTATGCAGATATGAGTTCAGTGAGCCTGGAATTTGGAGCACCACTCAATTTTCATGTGAAAGAGAAACATGGTTAAAATTTCAGATACTGAACCTTTCAAATAAAGTACTGCTGCCTGACCCGACTATTTTGAATATTGTTTTTGTTGCAGATAGAATTGGAGACACAAAATCGAGTTCATTATCATCGACATGTGTTGTGAAATCTGTTGTTTTGCAGCAGCAGTACAGTGCAATACATAACAAAAAATAAGCTACAATAAGAAATGTATATTAAAGTAGTGTAAAAAGAGAAATATGGGAAATTGAAAGTATTTTGGTTGTATAATTAGTTGATCACGATTATTCAACTACCTCTCTCCATTCCTTATGCTTTCTCTTCTCCTGTAAATTTTTTGTATTTTTATTACCCCTTTCATTTTGATTTTTCTGTCACGTTTTGGCTTTCCTGCCATCAAAGGACGCAGGCAGCATTTTGGGGATGGGAATTGTGCACCAGAAGCTTTTTCAGTATTCTCCATCCAAACATTTGTTTGACAACTCACTTCCTGTGTTTCCATTCTGGCTTTGGCTCATCTGTTGTTGGAAAACTCTCATTGTGTCTGGGGAGTCAAATCCCCGGATGGCTTCTTCATTCTCTTTTCTGTAAACTTGACATCACTCAAATCCCTGCTACCCATGTCCTAACTAGTAGTGGACGCAGCCAATCACATCCCCAATGTCGTTTGTATGTATGTGAGGCATTGTGTCAAGAAGGCTATATCTGTCATCAAAAATCTCCGCCATCTGGGCCACGCCATCTTCTGTCAGCCACCATGGGCAGGAGGCACAGAAGCCTGAATTCCCACAGCATTGGGTTCAAGAACTGCTACTTTATTTAAACTTCTCAGTTCTTGAACCAACTGGTACAACCCTAGTCACTGCAGCTTAGCAACACTGTGACCACTTTGATCTCTTTGCAGTAAGTGGACTTATTTAGTTCTAATTTGTGTTCTTGTAAGTGTCCTTCCTCATTTTAAAGAAATGTGTATAATTTTTGTCTTCTCTTGTGAAAGCTCCTTTATGATGTTATGTGCCTGTGATGATACTATAAGTCTGTCTTTGCACTCGTGCATACAACAATAAACTCTTGGTTGATTTGCAGTGTGCTTTCTGGAATACATTGGCACCTGGTTAAAGAAGATTTTCCTTATTAATTTATATTTTTAAAAGATATTTGGATATCTCTATTTTATTAAGAAGAAATATATAAAAGTATATTTTATTTCTTAAAGGTATTTATTAAAAATTCTTCACGGAGTTGCACCTCCCTTTCTCTGTAATCCGCTCCAGACCTGCACACTGCCAAGATATCTGTTTTCCTCTGAGACTAGTTTAATAAGTATCTCATTGTATATTTGGTCCACTATTGCTCACCATACTTCTAGCCATCATTCTGGAATTTTGCCTGGAGTTGCACAGCCCAAAAGCAGACCCTTCAGCCCATTGCTTTCCTGCTGATCTACTCTAATCCTGATTGTCTGCATTATGATTGCCTTCCCTCCCTACGTCTCCTTTCTCCTCTATGATGAATCTTAAAATTGATCTTTTAACCGATAATAAAAGCAGAAATAAACCTAGAGATGCTCAGCATCTGGAGAAAGATACAGTTAATGTTTCACGTCAGGGGCCCTCCATCAGAACTCGATAACTAAACCTTTTGGTCGTTGGGTTAAAAAATTCGTTGATATTTAACCCTTATGATATTTTTCTGTACTACAGGTACTAGATAAATGAAAAGCTGCTGATGTTTAATAATAGTAAGTTTTTTTAATGTATGTCTTTATAATGTAATAGGCCATTTGATCCAGGTATTCTATGTTGGCTTACAACAATTGCATCCCCACAACTTTCCCTTGTAACCTATACTTTCCACAGTCCCAGATTCTACCACCCACCAGGATCAATTTAGAGTGGCCAGTTAAGCTACCAACCATTAAGTTCTTGAGATGTAGGAGGACATTGGCGTACCTAGGGGGAAAAGCATGTGATTACGGGAAGATTGTGCAAACTCCCGACAGTCAACATCACAGAGGTCAGTTCCTGGAGCTATGAGACAGCAGTTCCAACAGCTGCATTGCTGAGCGTCTCAAAGTTAACTGAAATCAGATTAAACCATCTTCCTTTCTCTGCTTTTTTTGTTGTGTTTTTTCTCTATTTTGCCCCCCTTATTCTATTTGGCTTATTGTTTCATTTATGAGAATTTCAGGTGCAAGCTGTTTGTACCTACATTTTATCAACCTGACTGCTGAGCACGTGAGGACATGGCAAATGTTCTGGGTAATAACAATTCATTCTGGAATATTAGAAAATTTTGAAAGAACAATTCAATTCAGGCTACGTAATCACACTTTTGTTTTAAAACGAATAAAAGGACAATTGAATAAATAAATGTAATGTGTGAAATGTATACTTTTGATGCTATTTAACATTTGTTTTGAATGTTTAAGTTAAAGTTGCCTGTTACACAAGGGCATGCCAACTCTGTGAAACAACTGTATAGCAATCAAGGTAACTCTTTGATATGAAAATGACCACTACAGTGCGATCTGTAGAGTGTTTTTTTTTCAGTGCAATATTCTAAATAGATTAGTCAATCATTTGTATGAGTTTGCACGTGGTATCAGGTACATAAATTGCTTTTGGCCAGTAGACTGAGGTTTGTACCACGTCTAAGCTATTGATCTTCAAGGACTCACTTCCTTAGTCCATCAAAGACTTTGCTGGTATATTGAAAGTGTTAATGATAAAAGTCATCAGTGTCTGTCTTTGCTAAGAGATGGCTGCCAAGGGAATGGGAATTGATCCATATTTACCAGAGCATTGCTGTGAAATTTGAATGTCAGGGGTCATTAGGGGCAGATTGGTAGACAGATCTTCATCGTACTGCAATTGAGTGTAAGGCTCACCTTGTGTGCTGCAGTGATGTGACAGTAGTGTGGAACCCTGCCTCAAAACATGCACAAATGCAGTTTCATTTTGCACACTTGCTCAACTACTGAGGTTTAGGTTACATTATTTCTGGGAGTACTTGAATACCTTATTACATGTGCATTGGCATCCATATAAATCTCTCTGTTTCCTATCTCAACAGCTTCGCTGCCTCTGCATTGTCAAGCTGTAATATCAGAATAAATTGCAATTTTATCCATTTTGGAATGACTTTTGTTCATTAAATTTCATTTAAAACTCCCTGCGCTTGTGATGCCATTTACCTCTAGATGGCGCCATGATGGCCACTTTCACTGTGGTCCACAGGAACCCAAAGATACAAGAATAAGAAAACCTGGAGTTTGCAAATGGTTCTGTGAGATATTTAGAGGGTTGCTTCAAACATGGCACTTTCTAAATCATTACTCCAAGTGCATGCCAAGAATGTATCAGAAGATCAGGAAACTAAAGGAATGGGGTGTTAGCTATCATTTAAAGAGAATTGGCACAAGGTCTGGAATAAATGGGACCTATTCCACAAGAACATAAGTAGAAGCAGGTGCAGGCCAATTGGCTCCTTGTGCCTTTTCTGTCGTTCAGCCAGGGTTGGCATGATAGCAGCACCAACTGCTGTGCTGCCTCATAGCCCCAGAAACCCCAATAACTGATGGACTGAATATTCTCAACCAGTGTGCAGCTAGATTCTTTTCAATGGAGATTTTTCAAGGGGATTAAGGGAAATGAATCTGTTCTCGAATGTAGTTTGGGACTGAGGGGACACCCCCCCCCCACCTTGATAGAAAATAATGAGAGGGATCTAATGGATTGGCAAACGGTAAAAGAGAAACTGAAGTATTTACATTTTAAAGAAGGGGAACATGGAAAATTATAGTAAACTGCTAGTAGAAATTAGATGAAAGTGACATAAACTACAAAAGAAAAAGGATTGTGTGCAAAATAAATGGAGAAGGAAAATAGCAACACACACCAAATGCTGGAGAAACTGAGCAGGCCAGGCAGCATCTATGGAAAAAAGCACAGTTGACATTTCAGGCTGAAGCCCTTAATCAGGACTGATTGCATGGTCACGGCCCAAAACATCGACTATTTACTCTTTTCCATAGATGCTGCCTGGCCTGCTGAGTTCCTCTAGCATCTTTGCGTGTGTTGCTTGGATTTCTAGCATTCACAGATTTTCTCTTGTTGGAGAAGGAAAATAGATTGGTTGTAATCAAGAAAGCAAAAACATCCCCCTAACTACAGTAACCAGAAAGCAAAATGAAGCTTGTGGAATGACAATTAATCCATCATATTTAAAAGCACTGTATCAATCTGACCATGGATTTCAAGGGCGAGAGTGGAAAAAAATTGTGCCTACCGGCTCCCCGTGCTGGAGTGGTACAAGTGATAATATTGGTGGTGGGCGCAATAAGTATATTGGAGAGGAATAATGTTTACAACAAAAATGCTTGAGTGGAGGCAATGGGTCACATCTCACATACTAATATCAGTGGTAGTGTTTGAAACTCTCAATGCTTATTCAATTAAGTGTGAGGAATTTGAGACTTCTGCATGTGTTTATAAAGTGTGGAGGTCCCAAATGTACTGACAAATTTGGAGCAGTAAATCTGTCAGTTTGCTCGGTCACTGAGGTAGAACCCAGTCTTGCTGCTGCATTTGTGCACGATGCCTCTCGGATCTTGAGCCAGTTTCGAGCTCACCTTCACCACACTGTAAATTGGGAATTTAAAGGGAAAGGCAGCTTGAGTTTTGATTTCTTTACATTAGTTTAATATTTTTGTGTAGTTAATTTTACTTAAAGAAAATTTACACAGTTGCTACAAACTCCTTTCAAGGCAACATACACAAACCCGGCAGGACAGGCAGCATCCATAGAAATGAAGAAACGGGCAACATTTCAATCATTGATCCCTAACCATACTAACAGTTGGATGCTATTTCCTGAATCGGCCCACATCCCCCTAAGTCCTGCTCCTCCATATACCTATCCAATGGGTTCTTAAATGATACTACTGTAACTGCCTCAACCACTTCTCCAGATACTCAACACCCTCCACATGGGAAAAGTTGCCTCTCGGGTCCCTTTTAATTCTTTCTCCTCTTCCCCTAAACCTATGTCACCTAGTTATGGACTCTTTATAACCCAGGGACAAGTCTGTTACCATCCACTATGAAGGTAAGCACACCAAACGTCCTTTTCACTACCCTGATAACCTGTATTATCACTTTCAGTAGTTATGGATTTGCATCTCAAGGTCTCTCAAAGTGTAAATCAACACTTTAACTTCCCAAATACATTACCTCACACTACAAACAAGAGAAAGTCTTCAGATGCTGGAAATTAGCACCACACAAAATGCTGGAGGAACTCAACAGCCCAGGCAGCATCTATGGAAAAACCCTTCGTGCTCAAACGTCAACGGTACTCTTTTTCTATAGGTGCTGCCTGGCCTGCTGAGTTCCTCCAGCAGTTTGTGTGTGTGTGTTACCTCCCACACTAGTCTGGATTAAATGTCCATGGCCATGCTCAGACTAACCTTACAGCTGATCTATGTCCTGCTGTATTCTTGAACAGCCCTCTTTGCTGTCTACGACTCTACCAAACTTCATCTTGTCTCCAGTAATTGGATTAAAGAGGAAGCAAAATGGAGAAAAATGCACATATTTCCTCTGGCAGGTTTGTATGCTAGCAAGGATTAAGGTATCAAAATAAAAATAAGATTTAAAAAAAATTGAGCTATTGCTTCACTGCAAATCAAAAACATAGGTGTGAATTAATTGGAAAAAACTTTGGATGATGTCATATTTATAGAGTAGGTACCTACTGGGTAAATTAGAGTAGCGCTTAAATTTGCTCTGCATTGATTTCCATTTCCCTGGTTTTATTTTTTCATTTCAGTCACTGCAATCTATATAAGTTGTTCTGCTTTATTTGTTTTTTATTTTCTCCAAGCTGCGAGTTTTTTCTTGCTTGGTTGTAACTAGTCAACTTAATCTAACCCTCATTCCAGACCCCCTTGCTAACTTTAAACAAAACTATTGTGCGTTAATGTCATCAATCGCATGATTGAGAATCCCGCATTTACAAGTCACTCTGTACCTTGCAATCAGTTCTGTCTCGGTATTTTGGATCTGGTCTGCTTGTGCTGGAGAAACAAGAAAAATAGTGGCACACAGGGGAGGTCCTGAAGATTTAAACTAGGGTATTAACTGTAAGCAAAGGATGATTCCTCTTAAATGTGCAGAATATTAATATTGAGTTGGACCTTAATCCAGAGTTGATGAAAGAAAAGCAAAACATGTCCTTCCTTTACCTATTTAATGCACTGTGTAAGTCATGGGGTTTTATTTTGCCTTGTTTTCTGTGGTTCTACATTTCCCTCTTCCAGATCCTTTCTAAGGTAGGCTACCTGCCTGAGCGTGATCGAATCCTTCCACAATAACATGAAGCAGTACAATGACAGCAGTTTGGAGTCCTTTGACATAAGCAGCGGCGTTCAGCAAGGATGTGTTCTCACCCCAATGCTCTTTGGGATCTCCTTTGCCCTTCTCCTGAGGCATGCATTTGGCACTGCAACATGGGTGATCCACATCCACACTAGATCAGATGGCAGGCTTTTTAACCTCATCCTGCCCAAGAGCCAAATCAAAGCGCAGGAGTCACAACACGCACTGTGCAGGCACCTCCAGAGCTTGTTGGAGTGCTTCTCCCAGACCTGCAGGGAATGGATCTGACCATCGGCCTGAAAAAGGCAGGCATCTTGGGACAAGACATGGAGGCACCACCAGTCATTACCACTGATAACTTTGAACTGGATGTTATTCATCAGTTCAGATACCTGGGGTCCAACATCAGTGACAACCTCTCCTTGGGTGCTGATATCAGTAAGCCCATCAGGAAGGCTGCAACAACTCTTGCCTGCCTCACCACGTGAGTCTGGGAGAGCTCCAGCCTCTCAGTCAAAACAAGGATGATAGTTGATGCACCATCAATAACGCAGTCCAGACAGGTATATGTAGTTCACCACAATAGTGCACAACTCTTGTGTCACCAACACACTGCTGTACAGCAGCGAGGCCTGGACAACATGCGCTAAGCAGGAGAGAAGGCTCAACACCTTCCATTTAAGGTGCCTTTGTCAAATCTAGAGAGAGGGAGAGAGAAAACATGGACCCAGTACTGTGGTGCATTTGCGTGCCACGTGCTGGCCTCCCTCGTGTGTACATCCTGCTCGGGTAGCGTAGGCTGCGCTGAATGGGCCATGTCTACCGCGTGCAGGGTGGCTGCATCCCAAAAGGTATCCCCTGCAGGCCAAGAGAACCGCTGGCCTGCGCTACTAAGAAGTCTGTTATCAGGGCACGAAGGCACTGGACATCAACATTGAGTCCTGGGAGGAACTTGCAGCTGACCACACTGGATGGAGAAGCACCCTGGGACAACCCCTTAAGTCTGGTGGGGAACAATTGCGGCAAGTGGCAGAAGACAGACGACGAACGCTGCATCTCCCACAGAGCTGAGACCACTCATAGATGTGACCTTTACATTAGAGACTGCCACTCTCACATTGGTCTCATCAGCCACAGACAGTGCTGAACCAACAATGCAGGTGGATAGGATGCACCATCCATGGTCAACCTTGACGAATGGAAGGCCGGCACATATTTCCCCTGCAAGAATTTGGCACAATTTGTGCTTGTGTCTGAGGTTAAACAGCAATTGCGTACAGGTCCACAAGATGGGGTGGTACATTGATTGTGAAATGCTTGTGAGTACAAATCATTGTGTATTGAGAACTTGGCAGTCCATGCATCAGATGGCTTTCTAACTGATAAAAGGGCGAGGTTCTTCAGCGAGCACCCACTACCTTTTCCAGCAGACATCTCCTGCCCCATCTGTGGAAGAAGCTATGGTTCTCTCAAAAAAAACAGGGCAAGGAAGTTGTTCTTTATCCTGGCGCATCGCCTAGGAAGTATGAAATCATTAAACCAGTGCAGGAAACATCCTAATTGATTCAGTTATTGAAATTGGAAAATTGTTTATTTCTCTATATTCTTATTCCTGGTAGCTTTTTAATTGATTTTATTGTACTGTGAATGCCTGCAAAAAAAATTGAATCTCAGTGTTAAATATAGTGACATGTGCATAGTCTGATAATAAATTTACTTTGAATACTTGAGACAGTGTGTTCATGCTGGTGCCGGTGTGGAGGCTACAATTAAGGAGAACGTATAGCAACAGGTTTGTTTGATCTGGGATTTAAAAAAATAATTAAAGTAGTTCATGAGTAAACTTTTCCTTTGTTCAGATCCACTAGAGACAGTGTCATACAGCACTGTAACAGACCCATTGGCCCACCACGTCCACGCTGACCGACCATCGTGTACTGTCACTTACTTAACCTCATTTTATAAGCACTTGGTCCATAGTTTATTTTAACGTGGCAATTCAAGTGTTCATCCAGGTGCTTATGAGAGTATCGGTTTCCATCACCTTCTTAGGCAGTGCATTCTAGATTGTAAAATCCAGTGGATGATCCCCTTTAAACCTCTGACTCCTCAGCTTGAACCAATACCTGCGGGGTTTTGCCATGGAGAAAAGTGTCTTAATATGCAGCCTAACTATATCTCTTTCAGGTTTCCCCCCCTTAACCTCCTCTCTTCCAAGAAAATCCTCCCCAGTCTTCTCTTATTAATGAAGTAGTCCATCCTAGGCAGCATTCTGTAAATCTCCTCTGTAGTGTATTCACATCCTTCCAGTAACAAAGTGACTACAACTATGTGCAATATTTCAGCTGTAGCTTAATCATTTAACAATTTGCCTTGGATCCCATGCACTTTAACCCTGTAGCATCAGTGAAAGGCCTTGCTGAAGTTTATATAAACTAAATGAGCTATACCACCCTTATTAAGTTATTTAGTTGCCTCTTAACATAAGAAATACAGGAGTAAGTCATCTGGCCTATCGAGCCTGCTCCACCATTCAATAAGATTATGACTGATCTGCCCATGGACTCATCTCCACCTACCTGCCTTTTCTCCTACTATGCAAAAATCTATCTAACCTTGTCTTAAATATATTTACTGAGGTAGTCTCCACTGCTTCATTGGGCAGAGAATTCCACAAATTCACCACTCTCTGGGAAAAGCAGTTCCTCCTCATCTCCATCCTAAATCTACTCCCCCAAATCTTGAGGCTATGTCCCCTAGTTCTAGTCTCACCTACCAGTGGAAACAACTTTCCTGTCTCTATCTTATCTATCCCTTTTATAATTTTATATGTTTCTATAAGATCTCCTCGCATCCTTCTGAATTCCAGCGAGTACAGTCCCAGGCGACTCAAACTCTCTTTATAGTTGAACCCCCCTCATCTCTGAAGTCAACCTGGTGAATCCCCTCTGCACTGCCTCCAAAGCCAGTATATCCTTCCTCAAGTATGGAGACCAGAACTGCACACAGTAATCCAGGTGCGGCCTCACCAGTACCCTGTACAGTTGCAGCATAACCTCTCTGCTCTTAAATTCAATCCCTCTAGCAATGAAGACAAATGTCCCATTTGCCTTCTTGATATCCTGCTGCACCTGCAAACCAACCTTTTGTGATTCATACACAAGCACTCCCAAGTGCCTCTGCACAGCAGCATGCTGCAATTATCTCAACTCTCTGCTTTCTATCAGTTAACTAATCCTCTATCCAGGCTAATACATCACCCCCAACTCTATGTATCCTTATCTTATGGTAAGTATTTTGTGCGGCACCTTATTGAACGCCTTCTGGAAATCCAAATAGTAAGTGTCCATCTGTTCCCTTCTATCCACTGCACTCATTATATTCTCAAAGAACTCCTATAAGTTTGTCAAACAGGTCCTGCCTTTGCTGAATCCATGCTGTGTCTGTTTATGGATTCATTTCTTTCCAGATGCCTCACTATTTCTCCTTTCATGATAGCTTAAGCATTTTCCCAACTACAGATGTTAAACTAACTGGTGGTTTGCCTACATCCTCTTTTGAACATTAGCCATCTTCCAATCCACCGGAGCCTGCCCAGAGTCCAGAGAATTTTGGTAAATCATCACCAAAGCCTGCACTATAACTTCTATCAGTTCTTTCAGTACCCTGGGATGCATTCCATCAGGATCAGGGGACATGTCTATCTTCAGGCCCCCAAGTTTGCTCAGCACTACCTCTTCAGTGATAGCTATTGTATCGAGGTGTTCACCTCCCATCACATCCATAACATCTCTCTTTGGCAGGTTAGATATGTCCTCCACCATGAAGGCCAACACAAAATAGTCATTCAAAGCCTCGGCTATTTCCTCATTACCCAATATCAATTCCCCCTTCTCATCCTCCAAGGGACCTACATTCACTTTAGCCACCCTTTTTGTGCTTTGTATAATTATAAAAACTTCTACTTTCTGTTTTTATATTTCGTGCTAGTTCATTTTCATAATCTAGCTTTCCTTTCTTTATTGCTCACTTAGTGGTTCTTTGTTGCTTTTTAAAGTTTTCCCAATCTTCTAGTTTCTCTTGGCGACTTTGTATACATGAGTTTGATGCTGTCTTTTACTTCCTTTGTTATCCAAAGCTGGCTCTCCCCACCCTTACTGTGTCCTTGGTTTTTAACTGGAATATGCTTTTTGGTTCTGCTTCTTAATTTATTCCCTAGCTGTTCAAATTCCCTCAGCAGAACCTCTTTCCTTGTTCTACCTATGTTATGAGTACCCACATGGACCATGACCACAAGGTCTTTCCCCTCCCACTGCAAATTCCTCTGCAGATCAGATAAGATGTCCCGAACCTGAGCATCAGGCAGGCAACAGAGCCTTCGGGATGATCTATCCTTGCGACAGAGAACTCCGTCTATTCCCATGACTCTACTGTCCCCAATTACCACTACATTTCTCTCCTTTCCCCCCTCTTGAATGGCTCTCTGAATTGTGGTGCCACAATTAGGTTGCTCACCCTTCCTACAGCCCCCACTCTCATCCACACAGGGAGCAAGAATCTCAGACCTGTTGGACAAGCTCAAGGGCTGAGGCTCCTCCAGCACTGTCTCTTGGATCCCACTACCCACCTCAGTCGCAGTCACATTCCCTCTTGTCCCTGACCACAGACCGAATTTGAGGCAGGTAATCTAATGGGTGTGACTACCTCCTGAAGCAGAGAATCCAGGTAACTCTCCCCCCCCCCCCCCCCCAATGTGCCGCAGTGTTTGAAACTCAGATTCCAGGTCATCAACTTCGAGCCTGAGTTCCTTGAGCAGCCAACACTTGCTGCAGATGTGGTCACCAGGAACCACAAAGGTCAATCAAGTTAGTCAGACAGGATTTCCTACCAACAAATCCCTGATCCCTGATCAATCCTGAGTTCCTGCAGCGTTTTGTTACTTTGGATTTCCAGCATCAGACTTCCTTGTGTTGATTTGAGGGAGATGGTTGGTTCTGGATGCCTGGCGCTCCTGAGTTATTTTCTTTGGAGTTTTGGGCTTGCAACTTCCATTTCCGCCAACGGGATGGGAAGTCGGTTACCACTCCCCTATTTAGGACTCCAACTGAAATTGCAAATAGAGATCTGATTATGTCACCAGCATGAATTTGCATATTTGAGAAATCTCTCTTGTGTGTGGAGTTGTCCACAACTAAATGATGTGGACTGGAGTGTCCCAAAGTCTCATACTATGTGCTTGAGCGTGTACTGATGTGGTTGCCGACTCCTAGTAGGCTCTGTGGGGGGACAAGCTACAGTTTAAGGTCCTCCTGTCATCTGCGAGTCTGCATCATCAGTAAAACCACACTAACGCATTTCTCATGAAATGTATGAAATTAAAATCGATTCATTGTTGACAAATTGAATAACCTGAAATAATCTGATTCCTGAAAATGATGAAGACTCTGTGAGGGAGTTTCATGTAGCATGGTTTGAGTACCAAAAGCCAGAAAGAAATCAAATTTTAAATTGGTGGTGTTACTGGAAACTTTGATTTGTCAGGAATCCTTTTGGTATTTGGAGACTGCCTGCCTACTTTCTCTGAGTTGGTTTTAAAGGTTTGTTTTTGGGGTTCAGCTGAGCTTGAGCGAAAACTACATGTTCAATTTTGTTCAGAGTCACAAGATGGGAATAGAAAACATAAAACTGTATTCTGTGTGCAAAAGAATATTAATTTTAACTCATTGCAAAAATGATTGCATACTTACAAGTTTAGGTTAATAGAATTTCTTTTCTATCAGAAAAGATCAAGAATATTTTGCGCATTAAACATAGTGGAAAAATACCCTGGTTTTGCTAGGAAGTTGCTAACCAGTGAAGCATATCCTGAGCTGTGGGGTTGTAGCCCCTTTAATTGCATGTGTGACGTGCCTGAAACTGGAGAATCTGTGTTTATTGTAGTTTTTGCCCAGTAGATTTGGAGAGGGAACAACGGTTGCTGTGGTAACAAGTCTGTTCTGAGGCAGCTGGTGATTAGTTCAATGGAAATAAGTCAAAAGAGGTCAAGGGAGGGAGGTGTGGGAATAGGGAGGCAGGAACTTAGCGGAGACGTCAGAGGCTGCAAGTTGTTGCATGGTGAAGAAAGGGAGCGAATGAGAGGCAGGATGATGGCAAAAGACATAACCAAAAAGACCTAAATCAAAGCAGTTTGGGAGAGAAAACTATTCCCGTTCCCTCCGACACGATGGATTCTGCCCCCCAAGGCCCTCAGGTGTCTGGAAGCTGAAGGCAGAAGTGGTTCATCCCACCTTCCCATCCTTACTTCCCCAGCCCCCTCCCCAGAAAAAAAAGTTTTTCAAAAGGAAACACGGACAAATGCTGCCTAAATGGGTTAATTGCTCCGGGAATAATGAGGCTACAATCAAGAGAGATTTGCCGGCAATCAAACTCGGTAAGGTAGGAAATCTTCAAATTGGCTGACTCACAACCCCCCCCCCCCCCGCCTGTTTTAGATTATCCATTCTGTACGAAGAAAGGCAGAACTGATTTTCAAGCAGTTCTACTCTACAGATCTGAGAGTAGGAACGTTTGAATGTGTCACTGAGACGAAACGTTACTGAGATCACTTCACACAGATTGATATTAGTCCTCTGTACTGTTGTGTTTCTAATTGTGATATTTTTAATCTGAGTTTTTATGGATGACCCATGCATAACCCAGGCTTCCTGTAGAATACGTGACTTATCTGTGGAGTTGGTGTATAAAGTTTAACTCCCTGTTCACCGTGATTTCTTGCATTTCCCTCAAAGGCTGTTGTCAGTCATTTTGCCTCTCGAATGGTTACTGTGCACCATTCTTCATCTGAGACTTTTGTAGATGTTTAGGGTTGGGGGGGAAATGTGGACGTGAACGATACAGCATACAGTTTAAAATTCCCACTCCATGTCTCCCATGGTAGGAAATTGCGGTTGGGTCCCCATGACCTCACTGCTGAAAGGGAAAAGCTTAGTGCTCTAGTGAGAGATTCTGAGGCATTTCTTTCAGCCGCATATTGCATTTTACGTTTCTGTGCTCAATGCAACAGATACAGTGCTTTAAAGAAATGAACGACAAAAGAAGTCAGATTGGATCTAATTGTTAATCCAGCCTGTTGTATTTAGATGAACACCTGCCATTACTACAGTGAAAATGCATACCCACAGGAAGAATATTACATTTCAAAGGCATGCACTATTAGATAACTTGGACTCTTAAAGTAGCAATTCAGAATGTATCTAGTATTATCATTAGAGGCTGTCACACACATTCATTCATAGTGATTTTTTAAAGAAGCAAATAATCCTCAGTGCAAACAATCCTTGAGTTTCTTTCCTGAAACATCACTCGTACAGAGGTGAAAGGAGGGCCAAGATTTTGGATATGATTTCCTGACAAGATTTTCATCAACCTGTCTGGCGTGGTTGCATCCGTAAAGATGTGTCATGTGAACATCTGATTTTCAGACCAGGCACAGCGTCCATCTTGTCTGGCATTACCATTGTTTGAATGTAATAAGACTCACAGCAGCCCCTGTGACTTAAAGCCCAGGTTCCATCTGGTGATGTGAGCCATCAGCCACAGCAGAACTCTGTTTCACCGCAATCTGGGTTAGAATGAAGACAGTCAGTGGAAAATGGTTTTTGTGTAGTGACAATTAAATAGCACATCTTGGGTTACTGGCATGTCCATTTTCCTCCCCGTCATCTCCACAATCAGCATCACTTATCTACCAACTCTCTGTACAAGCCAGTTGCTCTCATAGGAAGGTCTATTTATAAGAAAGCGATTCTGTAAATGTTCCAGGTAGATGATTTTCTTATAGAGAAAGTGAAATTGTGGACATGATTCTGGATGGCTACGATGTGCTCAGGTGGGAGTTGAGATGCTGTTCCTCAAAGTTGTGTTAGACCTCACAGTCTCCAGCGCAGGAGACCATTGACATAAGTCAGAGACAGATGGGGAATTAAAGAGTTAAGCAACTGGAAGCTCGAGTTTCCTTTGTGTACTGAACATGGTGCTCTGTAGTGTGGTCAGCCAATCTGCATTCAGTCTCTCCAGTGGAAGAGATGATCACGCCATAAGCATCAATGGCAGTACACCATTTTGGAGAGGTGTTAAGTGAATGGTTGTTTCACCTGGAAGGACAGTTTGAGTTCCTGCATGTGGGAAGGGAAGAAGTAAAAGGGCAGGTGTATCACAAGAGATTGCGTGGCAAAAGGAAGAGAACTTGCTGATACAAGTAGTTTGAAGGATCTTCAGTGTGAAATGTTAACTGTCTCTCTTCCTACAAATACTGAATGTTTTTGGTACTTTCTGTTTCTATCTCAGATTTCCAGCATCAGTGGTTTTCTGAACTTCTTTACCTTTTGAAAACAAGTGATTTTATGATTAAATAATCAATTATAAAAGTTAAGTAATAGGAAACATTTCTGAAACAGTGAAAACTTTTGACAGTGATATTTTAAACTGTGTACATCTGCTCATTTAATAAGAAAAAAAACTCATCCTTACAATGCAACAGGGTTAAGTTTGTTAATGTAAGTAATATATAATTAAAGAACTTGCACTAAAACAAGTTATCTATGGTTTAAGGAACTGAATGGATATGGTAACTCTATTTAAAGCATTGTTGGTTTTAAACTTAATAATTAATTGAAAGTTGACAGATCTTCATGGTTAAACTTAAGAAAGATCAATGTTTGTATCCAAGAGGAAAATGAGAAATATACTGAATGGCCTTTTAAGTGTAGGCTTCATTAAGGGATAAAATTCTGTCTGCAAATCAAAGGATGGTAGTTTTGAAAAATATAGGTAAACCATGGAAAGATGTACAAATAACAGGATTATTGTAGTGGATTATTTTAATTTCCTCAATATTGACTGGGACTTCCTTAAAGCTGGGGGCTTAGATGGACAGTATTGGTTAGGTGCATTCAAGGGTTTCTTGAAATGACAGGTAGATAGTCCAACCAGGGATGGAGCCATACGAGATCTTGTATTGGGGATTGAACCTGGGTGGCTGATTGTTTCCACAGCATGTCCCACTGACAGTTAAGTAACCGTAATGTAAGTCTTTAAGATGATTATACATACCAATAAGACTGATGCTTGGGTTAATGTGCTAAACTGGGTGAAGTCTAAGTATAACAGTGTTAGACAGGAACTGGAGAAAGAAGATTAGATCGAGGATAAGTCCACATCAGATACATGGGAAATCTTAAAGGCCAGCTAATTAGAGTTTGGAACCAATATGTTCCCGCAAGGACATAATGTTAGGATGGCAGTGTTTGGCAATCTTGCATGACAGATGTCAAGAAGAAAAGGAAGTACGTATAATGATTAGGAAGCTAAAATTGGATAAGGCCCTCGAAGAATGTAAAGGAAATAGGAAGAAACATAAACTCTGATTTAGGAAGGCTAAAAAAGACCATGAAATGTCCTTCTCAAGTAAGGTTAAGGAGAATCCCAAAGCATTTTTATATAACCACTTCCTTCTGCTCCACACAGAAATTACTTCCCTTGTCCTTGAGTGGACCTACCCTTTCCCAAACAATCCTAATATATATGGTTGGTTGGACAAAGGAAGGAATTTCTGCTTGGAACCCGAGGAAGTGGTTAAGGTCATTAATGAGTACTTCTCAATGGTTATTTTCCAAGGAGAAGGTTTTACACGATAGTAAGATAAGGAAGGGTTATGTTGATATTCTAAGGCAGGTCAGTATTATGAATGAGGTGTCTGATGGGAGAGAGGTGGACTTGGAAAATCAGGATAATGAGGGAAACAAGGGAGAGCTTGCTGGGCCTTTGATTACAGATCTTTGTATCCTGTTAGCCACAGATGAAGTGCCAGGAAACCAGATGTTGCTCCTTTGCTTAATACCAGCAAACCAGAAAATTATAGTCCAGTAGAGGGAAATTATTGGAGGCAATTCTTTAGGACAGGATATACTTGCATTACGAAAAACATGAACCTTTATGGAATGCCAGCATAACTTTGCACAGGGAAAATCTTGTCTCAAATTTAATTCAATATTTTGTGGAAGCAATGAAAGATGCTTGATGGTTGTGAATGTTGTCTGCAATGGATGTTAGTTAAGATATCTTGTCAATTTTTCTTATGGTAGGCTAGTCTAGAAGATTAAGTCATGAGGATTTTTTTCTAGTGAGTTAGGAAGTTGGATCCAAAGCTGGCTTTGTCATAGAAGAAAGAAGGTAGTGCTGGAGGGGTGTCTTTTCTGACTGGAGGTCTGTAATCAAAGGTGTTCTGGATGGGTCAGCATTGAGACTTCTGTTCTGTAGATAGATATGTAAATGTAAGTGATCTGATGAAAATGTAGGTAGCCTGATAAGTAAGTTTGCAGAGGACATGAAAGTTGGATGAGTTGTAGAAAGTCAGAAAGTTTGTCAATGGATACAGCAGAATATAGTCAGTGGACAATTTGGATTGTCAACCAGTAGCACTCACATCTACTATTATGAAATCTTTGAAAAATTGGTTTTGGCTAGAATTAACTTCTTCCTAAGCAAGGAACTGGACCCACTACAATTCACCTACTGCCACAACCTGTCTACAGGAGATGCAATCTCACTGACTTTGAGCAGCTAGAAAACAGCAATATATGTGAAGCTGTTGTTTATCAATTATAGCTCAGCATTCAATATCAGTATTCCCTTGGGATTAATCTCCAAGTTTCCAAACGTGAGCATCTGCACCTCTCCCACAAATGGATCTTTAACTTCCTCATCAGGAGGCCATAGTCAATATGGATCAGCAATAACTGATCCTACTCCTACTCACTGACAATCAACATAGATGCACTGTAAGGATGCTTGTTTAGTGCAGTGCTCTATTCTCTTTACACTCATGACTGTGTGACTAAGCACAGCTCAAGTTCAATCCATAAATTTGCAGATAACACCACTGTTGGTAAAATCTTGGTTGGTGACAGGAGTAAGACAGATCAGCTGGTTGAGAGGTTTTGCAACAACAACCTTGGACTCAATGTCAGTAAGACCAACGAATTGATTGTGAGTTCAGGAAAGGAAAGTCCACTCATTCCTCTTCATTGAGGAGGTCAATGGTGGAAAGGATGAGCAGCTTCAAGTTCCAGGGTGTTAATTTCAAAGGGTTGGGCTTGGGCCTAACACATTGATGTAATCATGAGGATACACTGGTAGCTTTATGTCACTGGAAGTTTGAGGAGATTTGGTGTACCACCAAAGACCTCTACAAATTTCCGTAATGACAACCAGTCAGCTGATGTTTAAGTATATAAAGGCCAAGCATTTAGAGGATACACCACAAATGAGCAGCGTACTGATGATGTCTCCTTGTATGGTGACGAAACATTTGCAAATGGACTGACAAGATCAGAGAACTAATCAACCCAACTCTTACAAATTTTAATCGATGTATTCTTGACTAGTTGCATCACAGCCTGATATGGAAGTTCCAACACATGGAACCGCAAGGAGCTGTGGAGGGTTAAAGACACAGCCAGCTTCATCAGGGGCACAACCCTCCCCGCCATCACGCGTCCAAGGATTCTCACCATCTGACATGTGACCTCTCCTCATTAGTGAGGTGATACAGGAGCCTGAAGACCCATACTCAACGATGTAGGAACAGCTTCTTCCCCTCCGCCGTCAGATATATGAATAGCCTATAGGCCCTGGTCATCTCTTTTTTTGCACTATCTATTTATTTTGTAATATTATAGTAATTTTATGACTTTGCAATGTACTGCTGCCATAAACAACACATTTCATGTGATATAGGACATGTATTATAAACTTGGATTCTGATTTTGGGCAGAGAAATGGCAGACTGAGTTCAATCGAGCAAGAGTTGAAGTGATCAAATACAATAAATGGCAGGATCCTTAGGAACATTGATGTACGGGGTAATCTTGGGATGCAGCTCCATTGCTCCAAGGAAATGGCAACACAAGGCTGGGGTGGTAAAGGTGGTGTATGGCATAATTATCTTCTTTTGTTGAGGCACTAAAATTTAGCCAATCATGTTACAGCTGTAAAAACACACACACACACACACACACACACACACACACTTTGGTTAGACCACGTTTGAAATATTGAGTTCTGTGGTGAACTACAGATACCTGTCTGGACACGCCCCCCCCCCCCCCCCCCCGCTGACTGCTCCTGTGGCTCCTCCCACAGACCCCTGTATAAAGGCGATTGGAGGCACTGCTCCTCCCTCAGTCTCCAGGATGTTCAGGATGCTGTGTGATGGTCTCTTGCTGCTGATTGTGCTCTCTTCCAGCTAATAAAAGCCTATCTCTCGCCTCACGTCTCCGAGAGTTATTGATGGTGCATCATGTGCAATTCTGGTTACCGCACTATGTGGGAGGATGTGGAGGGTTTGAAAAAGGTGCAGAAGAGGATCACCAGTGTATTGGCTATGAGGAAATGTTAGACAAATTTGAAATTGTTTTCTGTGGATCTTCAGAGACTGAGAGGTGACCTGATAGAAGTATACAAAGTGATGAGAGGCGTGGGTAGGGTAGATAGTTAGATAGTCAGGGGTTTCCTTAGGGTGGAAATGTAACTAGCAGAGGGTATAGTTTAAGATGAGGGAGAAAAGGTTTAAAGGAGATTTTTGAGGCAAGTCCTTATTTTTTTGCTCGGTGGGAATAATAGGCTGTGCAGCATTATAGCATTTCTATTTCAAATAGTCTATAGACCTGCTCACAAGAGTCTAGCAGTATGGCTGTGTTCCAAAGGTATGTAGTTTGCTTGCCTGCCCTTAAGAATATTCCTTGTAACATGTATAGGCTTGACTTGATTAAATGGTCTGGCATTCAAAAGAAGTTTTTCACATTGACTGCCTTTGATTAATTGTTTATGATGGATGTCTCTCTTGTATTATTTTGAATCAAAGAGGACATAAAGATGGGTGTGGAACCATTCCACTCTCATTGCATTGGCTGGAGGCTCATACAAGTCTCTGTGGTTCTTTGCTCACATATGTTTCCAACCACTTTACATAATCAAAATTGTGAAATTGGGAAAAGAAATTCCAGAGACTGATGACTATTTTGGACTCGTGAAAGATAACTGAATTATAACATTTAATTTAATTAGAAAATCTTTGTTTAAGGGGTAGCACAATGGTGTAGCAGTAACACAATTTACCTGCCAGCTGCAGAGAGCATAGGGCCAATCTGACCTTGGGAAATGCATGTTCTCTTTGCGAAAGAGAATAATGGTGCATAGTTCCCTGAAGGTGGAATCTCATGTGGATAGGGTGGTGAAGAAAGCTTTTGGTATGCTGGCCTTTATAAATCAGAGCATTGAGTATAGGAGTTGGGATGTAATGTTAAAATTGCACAAGGCATTGGTAAGGCCGAATTTGGAGTATTGTGTACAGTTCTGGTCACCAAATTGTAGGAAAGATGTCAACAAATTAGAGAGAGTACAGAGAAGATTTACTAGAATGTTACCTGGGTTTCAGCACCTAAGTTACAGAGAAAGGTTGAACAAGTTAGGTCTTTATTCTTCGGAGTGTAGAAGGTTGAGGGGGGACTTGATAGAGGTATTTAAAATTATGAGGGGGATACTCAGAGAGTGGTAGCTATGTGGAACGAGCTTCCAGTAGAAGTGGTAGAGGCAGGTTCGATATTGTCTTTTTAAAAAAAAAAATTGGATAGGTATATGGACAGGAAAGGAATGGAGAGTTATGGGCTGAGTGCAGGTAGGTGGGACTAGGTGAGAGTAAGTGTTTGGCACAGACTAGAAGGGCAGAGATGGCCTGTTTCTGTGCTGTAATTTTTATATGGTTATATGGAAAGTCTGGATTTCTGGTGGTTTTCCAGTTTTGTCCCATATATCAGAGATGTGCTGATTGGTAAGTTGAATGCTCACTGCAACTTGCTGCTAGTGTAGGTGGTGGTAGGCTGCTGGGAGCTGATAGTTGACACAGATTCAATGGGTGGAAGGATCTGTTTCCATGTTCTCTACTCTGTAATGAACTGGTTCTCTTCATGTCGCTATAATGATGCGGATTGTAAAATAGAATTTTCTGCTATTTCCACTCTAGGGCTGAATCTTATAAAGGGGATTTTTATTCAGCCCAACATGTGGTATTCCAGTGGTAGCTTTTATTTATGAGAACAATTTGGCTTGTGCATGAGTTTAAAGAGAAAATGAAAAACCGGTTATAAACAACTCTAAATGACCAGCAAATTCAGATAACCTTTCTGGTCTTGCGTTCTTCCATCATTATTAAGTAGTACTTCATCTTATTTGCAATCTTTAAGCCAGGTACCTTTTGGGTGGTTTAAAATAGCATGCTAATTGCCAATCAGAAATATGTGATGAGTGATTTCTTTCACATACCACTATAAAAATAAATCGAAATGCACATTCTTATTGTACTTTATTGAAATAAATCTATACAAATATAAAAAGCACTGCATGGTTTTCTTTACATTCAGAGCATTGTTCAATCATTATTCATTGTGTTATTGGTTCTGTACCTCTGTAGTGTTAGCTCCCTCCATATATAAAACCTCATTTGCAATACAAGTTTCAAATGTTTGAGAGGCTTCTACTCCAGGCTCTGCTCCTCACTGTTTAGTGGCAGAAGGACCTCACACTGCAGTCCTTTCCCCCTTCGAACCCTATGCATTGGCTTCACCAAGGTTTGGTGCATTCCCTGACATATAGTCCTGCAACCTGAAATGGACCTTTCGACTTCTTGTTGTACTGGAAGGCCAACAAGTTTAGGGGCCGACTGAAGTCTTTCACTGAATTGGTGATCTTCCAGCAGAGCTTGTTGTTTGTCTCAGTGGATGTCCTTGGGTGTATATATCCTGTAGATCAGAAAGACCTCTGTAACACAGCTGTTCAGGATGAGGGACCCTTGCATCCTTCTCCAGTGTTTCTTTACAAATGCGCAGTCCACAAAGAGTGGATGATCTTCTACTCTTTGCTTCTGTCCTTAGAGCAGCGCACACTGCGTAAGAGGCTGACTTTGGCACCTCATTGACATTTTGTTGATTCTGGCATTGGGGTAGTTGTTCACTGCTTATAATGAGTTCATCCTGATATTCATTCCTGCAATTTGAGGTAAATGCTGTACTTAACCTCAAGATGCAGCAATGAACCCCTTGTGACCAGTGAAGAAATATTTCTGTTGTAATTAGAGGAGGATCTTTGTAAATCCCCAGTGCAGATTGTGGGCTGTGCACAATCCCCAAACTGTGAGTGATGCATTCAAACTGCCTTGTAATCTGACTCTTATTAGACAGGGGTGGGGTCCATCATTCAACAGCATTCTTCTGAAAGATTTCCCTGTGTTGAAGGAAAGCGGTTTATCATGAGCCCTTTGTCTGCATTTTCAGCTTTCCACATCTGCCAGTGCATTATTTTCAACTTTTTATTGAAGGCTTGTATTGCCATAATTTAAATGAGGGTGTTGTTGAGGATAACTTGTCTGGCTTTCTGCAAGAGAGTCAGCTATACCGTGATGCTGTTTTGTTCTGAAGGCATCCAGCCCCCAAAATTACTTTCTGCTGAGACTAAACTTGCAAGCCTCACTGGAGTAACATTTAATATTGTTAGGATCACACCAGCAGCGAGTGTTTAAAAACACCACTCCAGATGGTGTCAAAAGTGGTGGATCTCTTCAATTCATTTTTCGCTGCTTCAGATAGTAATTTCCATCGCATGCTTAAGTTGCTTCCAGGAATGAACAAGAAGGAAATAATTTTTCTATGCAGGCAAATACCTGACTGATTAAGCATTGATGATGTACCTTTTCAGAAGAGTAATTTGATGTGATGTGCAGTTAAGTTCATGGAGAAGTTAAGCCAATGAGCAAGGAATGTCGTTATTATGCAGTAACGGATTAATTCAATCATCAGCCAGGCACTTGATATTGGGATTGAATATTATGTATTAGGTTGTATGGTGTGGGCAAGAGTGAACTCCTTGATGCCCTGTATTGTGGACCTGTACTCTTCCAGGTTGAAGAAGAGGGCGGGGAACATCATAAAGGACTCCTCCCATCCTGCGCACGGACTGTTTGATCTGCTTCTGTCTGGTAGGCGCTTCAGATCCCTCCAGACTAAGACTAATAGGCACTGGAGAAGTTTTTTCCCTACTGCGGTCACTTTGCTGAACAGTTAACTGCCGGTTAACTGTCGACTAACTATTACTTGGATTGCACTACCTGTATGTATAATATATATTTTCATTTATATTTATCATTATTATTGTTATGAGCAGAGAGACAACATCTGCCAGAAGTAAATACCTTGTATGCGCATAGGTACTTGGTGATTAAAGTCTGATTCTGATTCTGATATTGCAGTACTTTTCACAATCTTGTTCTTGCCCAAAGTGCTTGACTGCTGTTGAAGTACTTAGTGGCAGCTGGGTTACACAAAACAAGCTTCTACGCTGGGAAATGTGATAATGACCAGATAATTGAGTGATAATTTTGGTAAAGGCATTGGGAAGGTTGCCTCTAACCTATATAAAAGTAATGCTATTGGGATCTTGTGCACATTTGCTCACTTTGCAGCACTTGCGTTGAAGGTCTTTGCCTCTGACAGCACTCCCTTATTATGGCATTGTTGTCTCAAACTGGATTTTGCCATCAAGCCTTTGGTCTGGGCTTGGGACTAAACCTACAACATTTTCACTGAGGCTGGAGTATTGGAGTAACCGAGCAGTTTCTTGTATTCTGGTACTGTGTGGCTGTGGATGCCTTTGCAGAGTGTCACATTCTGTGGATGTTGCCTCATTAGTCTAATCGCTACTATTGTTGTATTCTGACATTTTTATAGATTCGAGGAAACGCTAACATTTTTGCAAACTACTCATCCTGGAAGTACAGTATTAGATGAACTCGGTTGTGGAAGGTGCATGATAGAAGTCTGTGCAGGTGAAGATTAGAATAAGTAAGTACAGATGAGAATCTCTGCCAAGGCAATTGTGAGTCAAGGTGATGTCATGGACTTGACGTGGGAACTTGCTTCATTAGTGACTAGACCAGCGTAATTGATGGAACCACTAGCAAGGGGATGAAGCAACAGAATAGGTTGTAAAGTTCATATGTTCCTGAAAAAAATTATAATGCAGACATTAAACTGGACTAGATATCTGGGTGATTCAGAATGTGGGTGGGGAAGTCAATGTGTATTCTCTGTGTAGATCGGAGCAGAAACAGGAAGGTTTAGACTTTACATTTTCTTTAACACGTGGATGCCCATTTTCCATTGAAAATCAGTTCTGTTGTCTTTTTGATCAGCAAAACAGTAACACAACTATGAATTAGTTCCTCATGCAGAGGATAACTTGCAGGTTGTTAATTTAGGACATTCAGTGATGTGGATGTTACCTCCTGGCAGCCAGGACAGCCCATGATGGAGCAGTTAAAATCAGACGTCTGATTGCAGTAAGGTTAGAGTATCCTAAATACTGGCTTGCAATGCACTTCTCCAGGTTAAAATGTTGGTCTTCAAAGATTTCTGTTATGAGAAGCAGCATGGTAATAAAATCATATGATAAAGGAACAGAACTAAGCCATTTGGACTATCATGCATTTCAATCAGAGGAGACTCTGTTCTCTTGATTCCTTCCTGCAGCTCTCAACCCCCATACTGATCAAGAACCTACCAATTTCTACTTTAACTACACCAAATTATTTGGTCTCTGCAACTCTAGCACATGATTGTACCCTTGTAACTGCAGGAACATGGTCAATACAGCTATGAGTGAAAGGTTTTCTAATGGACCAGTGGTTTAAGTCGACTTGTTACACAGATAGTGATGGAACATTTTACAAGATTACTGAACTTATTAAATCCTCACTGACCACGAGTGAGATTCCTGTTGACTGGAGGACAACAAAGGTCATCCACATTTTCAACAAGATGGGCTCCATGGGTGCGTGACACTTGGGGGCATTTCGGAATTCAGTTCTGGCACTCCCTATGAGTGTGTGGGTTTCCTTGGGGTGCTCCGGTTTCCACCCACATTCCAAAGATGCACAGGTTAGTAGGTTGATTGGTCATTGTAAAGTTGTCCTGTGATTCGGCTATTGTTGAGTAGGTGGGTTGCTGGGCAGTGTGACCTGTTGGGTCAGAAGACCCTGTTCCTTGCTGTCTCACTTTAAAAGAAGAGCAGCAAGAAGAGCCTGCTAGTGCTACACTGTAATTAATATCACTGGTAGGTCAGTTACGGGAGAAATGACTGAAGGACAGAATTAATGAGCACTTGGAATGAGCTGGTCTGATCAGAGACTGCTGACGTGGCCTTGTCAATGCTAGTTCCTGTCTGACCAACATGATGGAAGTTTTTGAAGAGGGAATCCAGTGTCTTGATGAGGGCAGGTCAGTGTGTGTGGTTCACATGGGCTTCAGTAAGGTACTTGACAAGATCCCACATGGGGGATCAGCCAAAAGATTTAGGGCCAAGAGTCTTTGGCACTTTGGCAAACTGGATTCAAAATTGGCCAATGTACGGGAAACAGTGTAATGGTCAAGGGTTGTTTTTGTATCTGGATACTGGTGGTGTTCCTCAGGGATTGGTGCTGGTACCTTTGCTGTTTGGTGTGGATGGAGAAGACACAATCAGATGGGTGGAGTCATGGACAGTGTTGAGGGTAGTCTTAGGCTGCAGAGTGATATTGAGGTTCTGATGAAATGGGCTGATAAATGGGGTTATGGATGGGGTTCAATCCAACTGATGCACTTTGGAAATACTAATGAGGCTGGGACTTGTACCATGAAAGGCAGAGTCTTGAACAGAGGGATCTTAGACTACAAGTCCAGGGATCCTTGAAGTTAGCACCAGTAGATAAAGTAGTTGGGAAGGCATATGGTATTCTGGCCTTCATTTGTCAGATCACTGAATATAAAAGCAGAGAGTTAATGCTCAACTTTATAAAAGTTAGGCCTCAACTTCAGTACTATGTGCATTTTAAAGTGCCACACTGTAGGAAGGCTGTGATGATGCTATGGAGGACGTAGAGGAAATTCACAGGATGGAATGTTTTGTGTAAGACTGGAGAAGTTAGGTCTGTTTTCCCCAAGACTGGAGAAGTTAGGTCTGTTTTCCCTGGAGTGGAAGAGATAAAGACCAGACATAATTGGTGTATTGAAAATTAAGAGGTACAGACAGGGAGACTGCAGGAAACTTTCCCCCCTTATCAGAGGGGACATAGATTAAGGATAAGGGGGGGACGACACAGATTCAGAAGGGATGTATGGGGGGGTGTTCTTTTTCACCCAGAGATTGGTAAGTAGCTGGATTGCACCGACAGAGAGCGCGGTCAAAGCACATGAATGGGCAAAGAAGGTCGCGGACCAAGTACTGAGACATAATTGTGAACAGGTGCCTACTGGGTGGTGTGATACAGTGAGCTGAAACTGCAGTGTAATGGGGTTGGTGAATCCTGCTGTTTGACCAGACTGGTGTTCATGATGGGGTAATGCACTTGCCAGGGTGGATTAGTATTGTTGACACCATGCTGTGTGGCTCCATGACTTGAGACCGTACCAAAGCAAATGGAAAAGAAAATGAGCTGGGTGATTTGACACAAAGTTGGAGAAGTAGGTTTTGAAGAGTGTTTTTGAAATTGGATGTGAGTGTAAAGATAAAGAAGTCTTTGGGAAGGGTACCCAAGACTGGGGCATGGTTGCTAGAAGAAAGTTGGTTAGCAGAGAGAGCGAGAGGAAGGAAGGGAAGAATAGGAAGAGAATCAGCAGTAATTTTATAAATGCAAATTGTAGTATATATAAATGGCAATATATGGTGTGGATAGCCAAACAATCTGAAATAGAAGCATTGATTTTTTAAAAATCTTATCTTGTGCGCATAGCAATTGTGAGATATAAATTTTAAACTGCCAGAATTTTTAAGGTGAACCTTCACCTTCCAGAAGTAACCCATCAATAACTAATGTAATACTGTACAACAGAAGAAAATGGCTAATCAGAAACACGAGATTCTGCAGATGCTGCAGAAATCCAGAGACAGACAATACTGGCAGAACTCAGCAGGTCCGGTACTGTCTATGGAAATTAATAAACAGTCAACATTTCAGGCCAAGCCCCTTCATTAGGAGCGATGAAGGATCTCGGCTAGAATCACCAAATGTTAATTCATTTCCATTAACGCTACCTGACCTGCTGAGTTCCACCAGCATGTTGCATGTATTGCCAAGGAAATGGCTGTCTCCTGTCAGGGCTGCAGACTTCTCAGCATCCACGGTGTTAACCACGGATTTGTTGTGACACACAGTATGACCTAGGGTATTGGTGACTTCACTTGTCAATTACAACAGTCTCCCCAGGGATGATTCCATAGTTGGGCAAGTCATCTGCTTTACCAAGTCTTGATGATTTCTTAGGATAATATGCCTGGGTGTGTTTGTATTTTATTTAGGACTTGGTATATTGGGGAATTTAATTAAATATTGCATAAACAATGGTGATAACATTGTAGAAAAATGTAAATGA
The DNA here is from genome assembly GCF_048418815.1 of Hemitrygon akajei. Lineage (NCBI taxonomy): Eukaryota > Metazoa > Chordata > Chondrichthyes > Myliobatiformes > Dasyatidae > Hemitrygon > Hemitrygon akajei. The sequence continues at coordinate 148,902,587 of NC_133133.1, read as the reverse complement.
ACGTCTGAAAGGAAAGTCTCAGTGAAGGTGAACTTGGGGCTGCTGATTTGGAGGACTTGCATATAATGTTGTGGGAGCTCGAATGTAAAGAGGCTGGTGAATCCTGCTGTTTAGCATAGGGTAATGTGCTGCCTGGATCCATTAGCATGGGGACACTGCTATTTGACAGTATATTAATCAAATTCCTAACAGATCTTCTGATAAACCGTATTGGATGAAAACTGTTTTATTGATATCAGAATGGTCTTGTTTAGCCAAAAGTCTGGTTTGCAGATGCAGACTAATTTTATCCTTTAGAACTGATCGTGATACGGCAAATAATGGGATGGTGCAAGTGAGAAGTTGGGCCTCCAAGCCATTTACTTCTCTTGGTCTGACAATTAACTGGAACAAATCTTGTTTTACACGCGGGATTATAACAGTTGGCTTACGATGGTGCTTTCTTTGTGTGGGTTTTAAATACAACAGTGCATATGTGCTTGAATAGATCTTCTATAGTATTTCTACCTGGCAGAAACTAAGGCAGCTGCAATCTTTACTGCAAAAAAAGCCTTGTTTCACTGCAATACCTGGTTTCGAATGGTAGGCAACAAAGAATGTAGTTTGCTTTTCACCTATTATCTAGCAAATGTTTCCTTTCTGCACACATTTTGCTTTCAGCTTCACTTTCTGATCTGCTGACAAGAAATTTACTATTTAGGACCATGTGATTATTCCCAGGATTCTCCCTTTTTGGGCTGCATATCGTTAGAAACGTGCTAGGTTGATTCTGTGATCTTCCTATTCTCTTACGTTCCACTGATGATTGTCTCTGCAATGCATGGTTTTGCTTGGGGAGTTTTATTTTGGATCCAGCCACACATTCTGTCGATGCAAGTCACAGCATGTGGATCCAAACATATTTTACCACCCTGCTGCCTTGTGCCTGACAGAAAGGTTTGTATTGTTTCGAGAACTTAGTGTCAACTGATAATGGTGTTTGGTTCTTGCCAGAGCAACTGCCTTTTGTTTTTTTTGTGTGTGGGGAGAACTGGGGAGGTGGGATGGCAATGATATTTTCTTGTTAAAATAACAATTACCTTTTCACTTGGTGGCAACCTCTTCATAACAGTCTGTTTATATTCTTTTATAATTGTTTTATCTTAGAATGGAAAGCAGTGGAATTGCTCAAAGACAGTATGGTTTTAGTGACTCATAAATATTCCCCCCCCTGTCCAAACCCCTGGATCCATTTCCACTCCAACTAAGGATGTATGCGATGTAGTGTATTCAAACTGCAATTCAGATGATCTGTTACTGGTCTGCCTGGCATCTTCTGGCAATTTCTGCTTGTATCTTGGCTGGATATCAGTGCAGGTGTTAGAATTGTATTAGTGTCCAGGTCCCTGCTTCGAGATTTGTGCATTGGTTTCCCATTTTAGGATAGCTTTCACTTGCTTACTTCTTACTAGGACGAAGCACATTCAAGAACACTGGTTGTAGAGAGTTGTCCAAAGCACACAACACTTCTTGCTTTAATAATTGTTTGGCAATCCGGTCTTGATACATCTCTAGGGCATCGTGCAAAAAATCATTTACAAGTGGTATTGGATGAAGTACGGTATGTCCTTGCAAATTCCACATTAGCATCTTTATTCTTTTCCTAACATCAAGTGACACCATTTGAGCTGACTTGTACTCGGCATCTGTTTCTGCTTGGACTGACGCCAGGTGCTGCCTGTGTGGAATGAAACATTCTCCCCTGTGACTGCATCGGTTTCCTTTTGGGTGCTGTGGTTTCTTTCCACATCTCAAAGATATGCAGTTGGGTAGGTTAGTTGGCCAGTGTAAATTACCCCTTGTGTGTAGGTCGTGGTTGACTCGGTGGTGGGGGAGGGCACGTGGGTTGGTGGTGGAGAGTCAATGAAAGCATGTGGAGAATTAAAACAAAGAGCCTCGATGTACATTAAATCATTAAATAGGTCATTGATGGTCAGTTTGGCCGCAGTGGGTAGAAGGGGTCCGTGCTCCATCTTGCTATGACTAGCAACGCCAAACAGTGGTGGAATCTTCTTTTAAATGGAGGCTCCATTATTGTTTGCTTCTTGGTGGCCAACTCTGAGTGGAATTACCAGAGAATATACACTCGGTAGCCACTTTATTAGGTACACCTGCTTGTTGATGCAAATATCTAATCAGCCAATCATGTGACAGCAAAATAAATGTATAAAAGCATGCAGACACAGTCAAGAGGTTCAGACCAAACATCAGAATGGGGAATAAATGTGACCAAAGTGACTTTGACGGTGGAGTATTGTTGGTGCCAGACGGGGTGGTTTGAGTATCTTAGAGACTGCTGAGCTCCTGGGATTTTCAGGCACAACAGTCTGTGGAGTTGACAAAACAAAAAATCATCCAGTGAATGGCAGTTCAGTGAAGGGCAAATCTGCTTGTAATCGGGGGAGGATGGCTGCACTGGTTCAAGCTGACAGTGACTCAAATAACTGTGTGTTACAACTGCGGTGTGTGGAAGAGCATCTTTGAAGGCACAACATGTCAAACCTTGAGGTGCATGGGCTACAGCAACAGAAGACCACACTGGGCTTTATCCTGTTCCCAATAAAATGGCCACTGAGCGGAGACGGGTGCCCTCGTGGGTTCACCACCTATGAACACTAGGTGGGGCAAAAAAGGCAAAGTGTCATTGGACAGAAATGTAAAGTTTTTGTATCTTTGAAACCAAACATTAGTTTTACATTATTTTTTGCCATCTGTGCACTTGTCATTTCATTTTAACATAAGAAATGGGAGCAGGAGTAGACCATCTGGCTGGTCAAGCCTGCTCCGCCTTTCAATAAGATCGTGGCTGATATGGCTATGGACTCATCCCCACCTGCCTGCCTTCTCCCCATAACCCTTAATTCCTCTACTATGCAAAAATCTATCCAATCTTGTCTTAAATATATTTACTAAGGTAGCCTCCACAGCTTCATTGGGCAGAGAATTCCACAGATTCACCACCCTTTGGGAAAAGCAGTTCCTCCTCATCTCCATCCTAAATCTACTCCCCCGAATCTTGAGGCAATGTCCCCTAGTTCTGGTCTCACCTACTAGTGGAAACAATTTTCCTACCTCAATTTTATCTATCCCTTTCATAATTTTATATGTGTTTCTATAAGATCTCCTCTCATTCTTCAGAATTCCAGCGAGTACAGTCCCAGGCAACTCAATCTCTCTTCATAGTCTAACCCCCTCATCTCTGGAATCAACCTGGTGAACCTCCTCTGCACCGCCTTCAAAGCCAGTACAGTCGGCCCTCCTTATCCGTGGGTTCCGTATGCGCGGATTCAACCAACCGCGGATCGGGAAAACCCGGAAGTTCTCTCTCCAGCACTCATTGTTTGAGCATGTACAGATTATTTTTTTTCTTGTCATTATTCCCTACACAATACAGTATAGCAACTATTTACATAGCATTTACATTGTATTAGGTATTATAAGTAATCTAGAAATGATTTAAAAGTACAGGCAGTCCCCGGGTTATGAATGAGTTCCGTTCTTGACTCCGTCTTTAAGTCCGATTTGAAGTCGGAACAGGTACATCCGGTATTATTTAGCGTCAGTTAGTCAAATGTTTTTCTTGTATATAGTATATATTTTACCTTTCTATGCATATAAGACACTTAAGAAACATACGTATTTCAATAATTAAACCACTGCGTTGCTTAGTAATTGTAGCTTTCATCGGGACAGGGCCTTTCACATGCTCCATTAAAATTGTTTTGATCGTTGACCGACTGTAACCTAACGCTTTTCCAATGACTGATGGCGTTTCACCTCTTTCCAATCGCTTTATTACTTCCGTGTTATTTTCAATCGTGATTGTGATTATTTTCATGAACAGAAACACTGCGGATTCAGAGCTGTGCCAGGTCCTAAAGACCACCGCTCTGAGCCAGGTTAAATAAGGTCTGGCGTTCCGCTGGGTCCCGAAGACCACCGCACTGAGCCAGGTTAAATAAGGTCTGGCGTTCCGCTGGGTCCCGAAGACCACCGCACAGAGACAGGTTAAATAAGAGACTTGAGCATCTGCATATTTTGGTATCCACGGGGAGTCCTGGAACCAATCCCCCGCGGATAAGGAGGGCCAACTGTATAATCCTTTCTCAGTAAGGAGACCAGAACTGTACGCTGTACTCCGGTTGTGGCCTCACCAGTACCCTGTACAGTTCAGCATAATGTCCCTTCTCTTAAATTCAATCCCTAATTTTGTCTTTTGGGTGTTCTTCAGGCATTTCACATTTTGGTTAATAACTGGGGGGAGGGGTAAAGTAGTTGGCAAGTGCAGTGAGAGTGTTTACACTCTACTCTCACACCCCCACCTCTCTCCACCCCAGCGCACACAGTGATGCTGTGTTGAAACTCTCCAAGTATAAAGTTCTGTCTTAAATTTTCCAATTAATTTAAATCAGATTAGCCTTAGTCACAGAGCCATTATCTTGATTGACTTCAGAATGAGACTTGGAAACTACAGCAGTTATGAACCACATGAGTTTAGGCGAACCGCACTTGGAATTGGACTAACCCCAGATTTTCCGCCAAAAATTTGTCAGTTCTGGTCACTTTTGTAAATTGTGAGCAGCAATTTGTCATGTCTTCTGTGTAGTTGGAGCACCACAAACAACATGTTTTAGCTATAAAATAATAAGACTGTGTTTTTTGAGAACTGCCCTGCACAGCAATGTCAAATTAAAAAAAAAAGTTGCAGCTACATAATGCAGATTCTGAACGGTTCTTTTTAGGCTTGGTTAACAAAATGCATGTGTTCAGTCTGGCTGACCTGCACCGATCAATTCGCAAAACTGAACCTGCCCACATGACACTGTCAAGAAAAAACTGACTTGTGCTAATTTTATAGTAAGAGTGACATGGAGTGTAATAGAATGATAATAGAATATATTCCTCTTTTAGAATGATTAAATGGTAATGGGACAAGAGGAATCCATTAGACTGTTCTCTGGGAAACTATATAGTCAATCTGAAGTATCGATCAAATTTCATTTTGAAATCTGCTACCCTGTCGAACAATGTGTTCTAGATAGCAGTTACTCAGAATTTTGTGTGTGTGTGTGTGTGTGTCTCTCTCTCTCTCTCTTTAATTCCCATCCTTGTTCTATCTCTGGCACCCTACATTGCTCCAGTGATGCCCAACATTAACTCGAGGAGCAGCACCTTGTCAGCCATTTGGGTATATTGAAGCTCTCAAGTCATTTAACAAGATTAAATTTACCTGAATTTGTTAATTCTCTCATCTCAGATCTGGCTATATCACTGTTGCAATTTATTTCTTTCCTCCTTCAACAGTCAGTTTTAAAAGTCATTGTTACCTTGACAAATGTAGTCTGCAACCCAATCCCTCTGTTTCCTTCACCCCTCTCCCTCGTTTTCAAACATACTTATTTTCTCACTTTTCCAGTTCTGATGCAGGGACATTGACTTGAAATGTTGACTCTTTTTCTGATCACTACCACTGGCTTCTAGACTGAGTGCATCCACCATTTTCTGTGGGGTTTTTTTTGGGGATTTCAAGCACCTCCATTTTTGTTTTTGTCTCCAGTTGGTACTTTTGCCAGTTTCCTTTAAATCATGGCCTTCAAGAGGGAATTGGATAAGTACATGGAAATTCATTTTCAATAACATGGGGAAGGGCTGGGTTGGGTGAGTTGCTCTGTTAGAAAGCTGTTGTAGACACAACAAGATGGATAGCGCCCTTTTGTGTTGCAGCCATTATATGTCGCAAAAATAGAAAATCTTGGCAAAACGTTGTGACAAAGGATCACAAGCCCAAATCTTCTACTGTTTCTCTTTCCTTCAACTGACCTGCTGAGATTTTCCAGTATTTTATGTTTCTTTATCAGAATTTCTCCATCAGCAATGATCTTAATGATCGTTCTATGTTTGGAGGCTCTTGGTTCTTCCACTAATGGGGGAAGTATTTGTGTATCTACTATCCAGACACCCCCGCTCCATTTTTGTATGACACCTTTTTCAAACATTTTTGGTGGTAATCCCAGCTTCTTCAGCCTTACCTACTAATTCCCCCATCTCTGGAATCATTTTTCTGTATTAATTTTCCCAGGTCCCAAGGGCTTCAGTCATTGGAAAAAGATATTAGAAATGGATGAAGTATTTCACTTCTGTATGACAGGGAAAGAGGCCATTTCAACCCACTGAGTCTGTGCTAGCTCATAGTATCCAATGGTGACAGCCAATGTTCTCAATAACTTTGCTTCTATACTCTTACTTGTGAGGCCTAGGATCCTATATGCTGTTGGCTGTGCTCTGCAACGTTCAAAGAATTGGGCATGTCTGTCCTGTTTTAGATTGACATCCTCTCCCTTATTATAACAGACTATTATTTTAAAGATACATGGTAAAGTTAATCTCTATTCACCTCTGCTATCTTGAACTTTTGCTTTCTCCTTCACTGTTTATTAGACCTAGGGTTTACGGCGTGTGGATTTTGAGATCATCCAATGTACATCTAGTGGTCCCTGAACTAGTTAATGTGCCCATGAATGGTCCGGCAAAATCCACTTGAATCCTCTGATAGGGCAATGCAGGCCATTCCCAGGGATGGAGAAGCGCTACACTTGGCATCTTCTGGACATGTTGGCATCCTAAAGAGAGCATAGCAAGCTGCTCTATCTGCATATTTATCCCAGGCCATCAGACAAAGCTTCAAGCAAACACTTTCATTTTAACCACACCCAGATGACTGGCATG